>NC_138660.1:25942151-26375039 GCF_964273445.1 Streptopelia decaocto
GCAGAGACTGCCTTGTACAAAACTTGTCATTTTTATTTCCCTAACAGTACTGTGTCTGGAATGGGCAACCTATTGTAATCAAACATACACCAATATTTTAATCCATTAACTTCTCTCTGAAATCTCAGATGGGAACTAGGGACAGGAACTTTAAATAGTGCTACTTGAAATGTATTTCCAATATTATATTTACTGATAATTCCAGTTTGTCAAAGAAAGACAATGGTTCCGATAATAAGGAAAAGCAAAAAAAAAAAATCACTGTCTCTTCAAATTGCTTTTTAGAGCATACTATGTAGAGAAAAAACAAGACAGATCTGAAGTTAATATAAATCAGAGTAATTAGCTGAAGTCAAAAGAGCTACACCTATATCCATCGACGGTTTTCCCCACACTCCACCATTCCATCAGGAAATTTCCAAACATCCTGCAACTACCTACCGGTGTAAACGTCCATACAGACAGCAGCGTAGGTAGGATCACACACATAAACAACATGAAGATTAGACAAATCAATGCTCTGAAGAATTAGAGGTGCTCATAAAACTTGATTTCGTCTCCCCTCTTCATAACCCTGATGCTCCTGACTTGGATCCGATTTGTTTTTTCCAGAGGATCCTCACCTCACCCAGCACATTCAACAGTGATCCTTCCATCGGCAGCTCTTCAATACTCTGAGTTTTAGCTGTGTAAAATGTGGCCCCTCGGGCCTCTGCCCGCACAGCCTTGCACTGAGTACAAAACCAATTCTTTCCAGCGAGGTGGTTTTGTTTGCAGAGCTAAACAAAAATAAACCAAACACCTAAACAAAGTATTCTAGCTGGAAATAATTTTTGACATTACAAGCAAAACAAGTCAGCAAATTTGACATGACTTGATGCGCTTTGGGAAAGAAAAGGATTTCCCAAGCTCTAACTGGAAGCTTTGGAGCTGGGGTAAAAATGCTGCTTGTCATGGTGGTTTCTGAAAGGAGTTCCTGCTCTCAGGAAGCATCAACCCACTTCTGATCTCAGGTGGTAGAAAAATCTTAACCCCATAAAATCAGCGCATGTGCTATTTCCTTCCTATTTTGTGAGCCGGCTGGAGAAACACGTAGGGTACAGGAAATCCAAGCTGTATTCTCATTATTCCAGAGCCAAAGCACATATCAGGCTGCTAACTTGTGCTGGGAAGGAGGAAACCCTGGGCTGCGCAAGCTCCAGACAATCTTCGGGGCAAACCTCTTGTGCTAAAGCTGACAGATGTACAGACCCATCTGACTTGGCCAACACCAGGATGGGGAGTCTGAAGGAGAAAAAGAAGCCCTGTCAAAAAGCCAAATTTCAAGTCCCTACGAAAATAAAAAAACATGAAAGCGTCAGACCTTCTCAAGAATGCAGTTGTCAGAATTTTTTGCTCTTAAATAACTACAACACAAGGCCTTTTCACCATATCGCACTCTTGGAGCTGGTTAAGCTATATTTTACTCCTGCTTTCTCACACACACATGTATTCATATACACAAAGACCAACTCAAGCCAACGGCCTGCAACTGAAAATTTCAGCCTGAACAGCTACATGTTGGCAAGGACACAGCATTGGAAAACAGAATCTTTTAATGGGAAATGTCTGGCAACCTTAATTACAGGCAGCACTGCCAGCTCCACCAATAATTATAGCTTAGTTTCAGAACCAGCCATGTGCTAATGAATATATTTAATGATAAGAGCATTTGCCAGTGATATTCACCAGGAAAGGCTTCCAACCGACGAGAAGAGCCAGACGTGGCCTCACATCGCCTGTTGTCGGCCTCCAGGTCTGGATCTTCTGCCTTCACCAGCATTTCAGATGAGCCTCAGGGCTGCTCTGCTCTCCTTCCATCTCCAGACACCCCCAGGCATTGGGAGAACTATTTCTTGGTTTTACAAGATGCTTTGGTCCTCTGCGATCATCAGCAAGCAAGTCTCCTGCATCTTGATGTCACCTGCGATGAACACAAAGGATATATCAGACACAAATTTCAACAGACCCACCAAAACTTTGCTACAATCTGCATGTGTCAAGTGTTCTCCTTCTTAAAGGCTCTTTTTCCATCTGGCTTTTCACAGCTTTTTCAATTGGCAGGTGCCTCCAGATTCACAGTGTGGAGCACCAAACTGGGAGTTAACTCCATTGAGTTCAATGGGTTTAGTCCAAGTTTTAACCAAGTCTCTGCTTGTCCTAACACTCAGCGACCTGCAGGCAAGTGCACACAATCATGTAAATCAATGAAGACATACTGCAGCTCTAACCACCTCCAAAACCTCAAAGAAGAAAATATCACATGATAAATATCTTCAAAGATTAAAATTCTCCCAGTTCTCTGCTCCCTGTCCCAGCACCTTCATTCTCTCCTCATTAGTCCTCACAACAACCTCATGGAGCTTTGCCTGTCAGCATCTGTTGAACTGTGCAGTGTTGCGGATGTGCCCTCACAAGGGATGTCCCCTTCTCTTGCCCATGACAGTATTATGGGACCAACAGCCTTATAAACACAATTATATACGCACCGCTGTGTGTATATAATTATAAACACCACTGTGCCTTATAAACACAATTACGCCCAAGGACCAGAGCTGGGTGTCAGGCAATCAGCCCCTACGCAAGCTTAGAAGGCAACATTATCCTGCTAAAGTTCCTAATTTTATTACATAAGCGTTAAAATAAAAACCAACAAACTGCAAAAACGTTCATAACTAATTCACAAAAGCAGGAAAACCAGCGTTTTAAAATGGTTATAATTTCAGAGGGAAAAAAAAAGTTTCACTAAGCCTTCCACACCCACAGTTTAGAAACCAAGCAGGCAATAATGAAGTTTAACAATGGTTAGCAATTCACTGCCCAAAACAGAGCATTTGTCCTTTTGAAAGTTTTCTATCCTCACCTGGATTTGGAGGAATATTTATTTCATTTGTTTCAAACTTTCGGTGAGTCATTTTCTTCACCTTTTGTGCTTTCTTCAACGTCTTTTCCGCCCTCCGCGCCTCCAGCCACAGCTCGGTGCAGTGACACCAGCCCAAGAGGATGGCCCTGCACACACCATTTTTCATCAATATAAAGGAAAATCAGTTTTGGCAAAACCTCTTCTTTCTCGGAATATTTTTTTGGTTCCAGCTCTAGAACCATCAACCCGTATCACTGTGAAGGAAAGAAAGGACAACATCAAACCAAAGACGTTCAGCAGGTTAGCTTCCCATAAAAAACCACGTTTACCCGGAGGGCAACATCCTCACAACCCCTAATATTCAGAAAGTGTTTTTTCCCTCGAAACATGAGGATTCACACTCCAAAAGTCATTTATGTTGGTTTAAAACCCTCGCTCTTGCAGTTTCCATGATTATTATTTATACTAATGGACAACTCCTGACTCACTGACACCCACTATAGGATTGGCAGCTGATGACAGTGGGGACGGGACTTCAGACAAGTTATATTCCCCAAAAAATGTTCCAATATTGGGGAGATGGGGCAAAGCACATTTTGCAAGTACCTCGTCACACATGCCAACGGTTGAGAACAAGTTCCAAGCTGATCGGTGGCAACAACCTGCGTTGCACACACAGGGACAACCTCGGCACAAGAAAACGCGTTATGAGCTAGTATCTCATATGTTAATTGAAACCTTCTTAGATACAATGCTTTCCAGATAAACCTTATTTCTAGATTTCAGCTAATATTCTAATCCTATTTAAAGTCCAAATGTTCTTATTCTCCCTTTTCTTGAAGATATTAGCAACTCTTTTGTCCTTAATTCCACTTTAATAACAACCTTGTTTTAGAATTTCCATGGGTTTTAAATACTGTCTTTAGCATTTTAAGCCAGTCTCCGACATTTGGCAAAGTTTTGGAGCGTCAAATCCAACACAGTGTCAACAGGCTGGCCTGGGAGTTTTCTCATAGATCTCAGAAACCAGGGTGAAATTTCACTCCTACTCTCTTCCCAATCCATCACAACTGGAAATGGGAACATCCCATCATTCCGCCTTGTGGCAGGCAGCTCTAACGCTGCTCACAGAACTTTGGCCAATGCAGAAATCGGTGTGGTATGGGCACAAATTGGCCAAGCACGGTTGCAACTACCTCTTCTGGGTGTCTGGCACCCCGATGCCACTGGAATTTCTTGCTGGTTGCAGGGACTGCCTGCCCGTCTTAAGGAAGAAATCCTGTTATAAAAGCACCGGGAAGACTGGACCAGTATTGGGGAGAGCAAAGGAGGTGCCAAAACATCCCCAGAAAGGTGTCAGAGGATACCCAGTGTACCATTACAGCATTCCAGAGGCAGGAATTCACATCCTAGGGAGGGTGTGAGCATTTTTCCCCATCTACGGACCTGTGCTGCAGAAAACATCTCCACAAGGAGCCAGAAGTGCTCCTGGAAATGCAGCTGAAGCCACCGTCACACACAGATCTTGCACTCACCTGCCCTGTCGTAACCTGTAAGAGCAGCTGGGGCTTCAAAGGCTCCAACCCACAACCCACTGTCCCAATATCTGATGTATCGGAGGTCTCACGGCAGGACAAACATCTCTGAAGCATCCCCAGGGACAGGACTGTCATCCAGGCTCCTTGTTATCCCATTCCCCCAGTTTGCATGATGCTGCAGTATGTAAATCCAACAAAAATGGCTCGAGTTTCCAGGCACACTTTAGATCTCAGAACTACTGCATTTAGGCTTAATAAAAGTTACGATGCATTGATTAAATACCAGCTGAGGGCTGAAAGCACGCTTCCCGAGCTTTAGAGAGCTGCAGGCAGTAAATTGTGTTGCCACCTAATTATTCTGTCTGAATGGGATCTCCAAAACGAACTTAACACATAACTGGGAAGGTCCCTTCAACCCAAACCCTTCTGTGATTCTATAAGATGTCTGTACCATCCTGCTAGCTTCCTGAAAGGGAATAATAACAACCCTTACTGAAAGGATAGTACACCTTCTCTACTGCAAGGCCAAGTACATCTAGAAGCATAAGGTCTCTCCTCTTTAATCTATATGGATCATTACTTGTCACAGGGGCTGAACCTGCTCTCTCAAACCAAAGCAAGAGTAGGTTGGCTTGAGCTTGGAAGGCTTGACCATTGGCTCTTGGTGGCCTCAAGACAGCTCTCCACTCATGCCCAGGGGCCAGCAGCTCTTTTCCGGGTCAACAATTACATCTCTGTGTAGCGGGTGTCGCTCTGCAGAGAGGAGATGGAACAAACATCTCCCAAAGCCCTAAGTCAGAGATGGAGTAGGGCGAGGATCCTCACACATTGACACTACACCTTGAACTCAACCGGGGGCTCCCCCTTGGCAAAAAGAAAGCTGCGTAAGAGGAAAAGCCACGCTGTTACAACTCCCAAAACCAATCACTGTTACCAAAATAACTGTCTGTGCTCACAGTCCAAAACCATCTGCTTCAGACCGCAGGGAAAACATTTATTTGTGAAAGGACCACATTCAGCAAGGGAAAAAAAAAAAAAAAAAAACTAAGGAAAAAGCTTGGAATAAAACTTTAAGACACTGGAGAACAGATCCCAGGCCTAACACATATTCGCTGTGCGACCTTGGGCAAGTAATCCAATTCTTTGACCACACTTTCCACCAAGCAACCTGTTGCTATCTTAATCTATTCACAGGGTGCATACAAGTTGCTGGGAGTCTTTTTCTGCATGTGTACAGCCCCGAGAACGATGCAGACTCAATCTGTTGTTCCCGTCATCTGAAAAACAATTTATCCTGGTTATGCAAGATGACAGGAAGAGCTCTTTAAAATGGGATACAAAGGGCTGATTCATCCTGAATTAACCAGCCTTTTCTCTATTTTAATGCAGATGTAATCCACTCATTGTTCCACGTAAGAAATATCCTGCACACTGGTGAGTGCCAACCTCAGCTCTCAAAGTACATGACAATTTTTACCTGCCCATAGGGAACACGTCTCCAGGCACGTGCGGCCAACCCAGCAAGAGAGAAATCTCAGCATCCTGCTTGGAAACTTTCAGGATCAGCCCATGAACTGACCATAAAGATGAGTGTGTTTCCCACCTTATATATCCAGGGCAGCAAGAGGGAAGAAGGAAACTGGTCTGGGTTTCTAGCACCCTGTATTAGTGTCCACGTTCCACATGACATTTGCGGATCCAAGTAGGTGGGAGTCATTGAATCCATCAACTGCCATTTCATTCAATCCCCATATACCAAATTAAAACAGTAACAAAATGCCATCCCACAATCACACATAATCCTATCCTTAATTGTCAAGTGCGCTCTAGCAAGGGTGAAAAGTGTAAAGTGATCCAGAGGTGGGTGTCAAGCTCTGCCACAATAGAATTCAAAAGAATTGTGGTGTTGTTTGACAGGTAGTAAAATTCATGGTGGTCTATTAAATCAATGGCAATATAATGCGGAACACTGCAGATTAGCAACAACAACAAAAAAGCCGGAGAGTTCACAAAGAGAGGACATTGGCAAGAATCCCTCTGGAGCTCCTAATAGGTTTGACTTGTGGCAAGAAAGGCTGACATATGTGAGACAGAACGGAAGATAATGGAAGAGAGAAGCAGGAAGAGGAAAAGGGAAATAAATATAAAGGAAAAAACAAGTGATGAGGAAATGGGAATGAAAGAATTGTAGGCAAAGCACTAACAAGTTGTTCTTGTATATAGATGCCTCAGTCTGCCCACCTTTCATGCGTTGCTGCATATTTGGTCACAGCCGAGAGCTGCTTACACCAGCTTGTGGCGAGTCTGCTCCAGCTGCCAGGCACAGACCTGTTGGTTAAGTTCAAAAAGAGCAATCTGCTTTTATTACGTTAAGCAGGATTCATCCCAATTGCCAGAAAACCCTCCAGATTCATAAAAAGAACTTAAAACACTTGTCTCCAAGCCAGTACACCAGGCTGAGGGACAATGAGTGTAGAAGTGGCATTGGAAGGTACAACTTCCCATGGCTGATGTATCATCTTCTCCTGGCTGGAGACCAAGTTTTAAATCCAGATAAGGAACCCAGCGTGTTCGGTGTTCACACTTTGAGGGACAAACAAGGGTCGCAGCCCACTTGTGTCCTTTAAGTTTTAAACTGGAATGGAATGGGAGAATCTTTCACTCAGGAATTGTGGGAGACCTAGGATCTGGTAAATAATTTTGTATTAATCACAGAGTTTTAATGAGATTATCCTTACCAGTTTAAAGGGAATAGCTGTGCCAAAGGTGTGAAGAGAAGCACAGGTTTGTGCCTGATTACAGTGAAATGAGCACAAGCAGGGGCTGGAGAAGGCCAGAACCATCACAGGGTTCACCCCCAGGTATGGCAATTTAAGGAGTTCCACCTTCTGAAGGGAAGCAAACCTTTCAGAAAGCCGTTTAGTTGTGAACTAAGAGGCGAGCAGTCCTGACGGATCCACCGCTTTTCATGAAGAGGCTGTTCCAGCAGTTAATTGCTCTCACTGTCAGCATCTTCTTTTCCTTTGGAATTTATCACACTTAAGTCCAATCAAGTGCTCATCTTCTGAGCACTTTGTTCCTAGAGTTTGGTGAGAAGTGATGGGTCTATTAGAGCAAAGACCTCTTTAGTACCAGATGCAGGTGCTGACATTGAGATACCACAGCCAAACCACCCTCTAAAGCTTTATTTTGGTAGCCTGAACACTCTGATTACTACATCTGTGTAGGTGTTTGCTAAACCTACAGCTTTTAAATGCATTTGTGCCCTCCCTTAAAGTGCAAAGACCAAAACTGAATATTGCCTGAATCTCCCCAGCTCCATCAGTGGAAATAATATCACCTATTCGCTTCAAATCAGTATCTCAGGTGTCACAAACCCCTTCGTGCCTCAGGACAACAAAAGGAAGGACACATTCAGCTGCTTATTTACAAGAACACAAAAAGCTCTTCAAATTCACTGCTTCCCAGGATTTATCTAAATTATAACATCCCACAGGCCATCAGCGCTTCCTACATCTTTTGTTTCTAAATATTTGGCCTTACAAATGTATGTTGTTTGATCTGTGTCAGCTCACGAGATCCAGATGGCTGTGTCAGGGATCTCTCCGAACCTCTACTTGTCATACCATCAACTGCCTTCAAAGTCTAATTTCTTTCCATTCCATGAATAAAAAAAACACATTCAAAGACCACAATCCAAACATACTGAACTGATGCAATACCTAGTTATGGGTTACAGAACCTTGCAACTCACCATTTTGGAAATACCAATGTATTTTATGAGTTCATATGGCCTAAATTAGTTTTACAAAACCACTTTTTCTCTCCAATTGGAGTGGTAGCTGAGTAAGTCCCAGCCTTCCCAAAGACTTTTCTTAACTGAAAGTTATGATTTCACTGAACAGTTTTTAGGGGAGACTTTTTCCCGTACAGCAATGTTTGCTTTTTGTTAAAAATTCCTACTGTTCTATAAGCAAAGCTTTGAGATCTCATTTTTACTAGGCCAACTGAGGTGGTTGTACAAGCAAAAGATCTCACTGGCTCCTACCAGCCTATATCCTGCAAATATAAGAACACCATAAATGTATTACATCTGTTACTAGCAACAGGTTTGTCTTGTCAAATAAAACTTAGGATCTTTTAGCTCCATTCAAGCTCTGCTGAAAGCTGAGAAACTTGTTTCAGTGAAGCTTTAAACGTTTCAAAATTTGTTCTAATTCTGCCTCAGAACAAGCTCCACCTTTGAGTTAAACACTCAAACAATTTTTCAGTATTATTTCCTAATATATTAAAAAGACTTGATGTTTCATGTTGTCCTTAAACCTTGACATTCTGCTCTGTTTTCATGCAATTTAATTGAGAAGCACTAACACAGTCACGTAATTTTTGGTGGTTTTCTTTCTCAGTTTAGTGCGCAGCTCCAACAGCCCACTCAGTCATACCTGCTCATCAAATACTCTTCAAGGGTCATCATATGTTTTAGTCTCAGAGTTCATCCACTCGACACAAACCGGGTCAGCTCTCACACTGCCCTTGGTCACAAAGAATCCAGCAACTGAGGTTATAAAAGGAGACATTTTCCCAAAGGAATAAACCCCCAAATGTGTTAATTACATCATCACAGAGTAATTTGTGAATTCTGCAATCCCACACTGGGTTTGGTGATGGGACATGGTGGTGGGAGAAATGAGGGAGGTTCTCAGGGACAGCTGCAAGGAGCTAGGAGGTGGAAAGAGACATTTTAGAGACAAGCCTGTCTTCTTTTTTCTACTAAAACCCACCAGGTGAAAACACAACCCAGTGCAAAAGTCAAACGAAAGGCCCTGGTGGCCTGTGGGACTCTGGGTTTTCCCCCAAGGCACTCATGAGGCACAGGGTGGCCTGACTGCAGCTGGGCAGAGGTTAATCATGACCAGTGTCACTTTCTGGCTGTTCAGTGCCCATATTTTGGTAAAGGGACAGCCTGGTGACAGCACACCCTGTTCCTGGCCTGCTGTTGTGCCTCATCCTTGGCTTTGACCATGAACACGGGAATAGAGAGCACTACCAGCAAGTATGCCAATGACACCAAGCTGGGAGGAGCGGCTGACACTGGAAGCTGTGCTGCCGTCAGAGACCTGGACAGGCTGGAGAGCTGGGCGGGGAGAAATTTAATTAAATAGAACAAGGGCAAGTGCAGAGTCTTGAATCTGGGCAGGAACAACCCCAGGTTCCAGTGTAAGCTGGGGAAGGACCTATTAGAGAGCAGTGTAGGGGAAGGGGACCTGGGGACAGCAGGGTGACCATGAGCCAGCACTGGGCCCTTGTGGCCAGGAAGGCCAATGGTACCTGGGAGCGATTAGAAGGGGGGTGGTCAGTAGGTCAGAGAGGTTCTCCTGCCCCTCTACTCTGCCCTGGGGAGACCACACCTGGAATCTTGTGTCCAGTTGTGGCCCCTCAGTTTCAGCAGGACAGGGAACTGCTGGAGAGAGTCCAGCGCAGCCACCAAGATGCTGAAGGGAGTGGACCATCTCCCGTGTGAGGAAAGGCTGAGGGAGCTGGGGCTCTGGAGCTGGACAAGAGGACACTGAGGGGGGACTCAATCCTGGGGATCAATATGGAAAGGGGGAATGTCAGGAGGATGGAGCCAGACTCTTCTCGGTGACAACCAATGACAGGACAAGGGGCAATGGGTGCAAACTGGAACACAGGAGGTTCCACTTCAATATGAGAAGAAACTTGTTGGGGGTGAGGGTGGCAGAGCCTGGCCCAGGCTGCCCAGGGAGGTTGTGGAGTCTCCTTCTCTGCAGACATTCCAACCCGCCTGGACACCTTCCTGTATAACCTCATCTGGGTGTTCCTGCTCCATGGGGGGATTGCACTGGATGAGCTTTTGAAGTCCCTTCCAATCCCTGATATTCTATGAACACCAAGGGCGCTGCTGCCATTTACCTCACACTTCCTGTCATGGCAGAACCAAGCAGGTCACGTACATGATATAAAAGTGATCATAATTTATCTCCCCCTGGCTCCCCGAACCAACGGTATCATTGTAGGGGCTTGTGTACAGCTGAGAAGCCCATGGTGCCCACAAGGCCCAGGCCAACCTGACACCACCGGGGAGGCCATTGGTGCCTCAGTACTATGGAGGTGGCTACACAAGTCACCACCCTGGCTCCAGGGTCTTTTTTTCTGTCCTTAAATACATACATTGCTCAAGTCAGCAGAGAAGCTGCTGTCAAGCCTGGGCCTTCTGGCCCGAAACCAGAAACTGGGACAACCAGAAGTTTATATCCTTTTCTGGGACAATCACAGAAAAGGCAATGAAGAGAAGGGAGATTTCTACGGGCTCCAAAGAGCCAAAGTCACTGGACATAAATCATGGAGCTGCACAACAAAGCAAGCAAACAGTTATTTGACCATGGCTAAGTGTACACTCATTGCCAGGCTCAAAATAAAACCAGGTGATGAAGCATTTAGCTTGTCCCAGACACGTGCTCTCCACACCAGATCTCTGAAGAGACATATAGGTTAATTTTTAGTACTACATACTGCAATTTCTAAAAAAAAAGTGGTTTGCAAGACTTCTAGATTTCTGCTGAAAGCAACCACCATGCTTCAAATCCATAGGACCCTTTTTTTCTGAATTCCCTACAGATCAACTTTAAAGCCTTGAAAAATGATGATTAGCTTACCCATGAGGATACCTCCAAGAGGGTCTCAACTCAAAAGATGCTTTGTCCTTCCACCAACCTCTACCTATATGTTTGGAACATCAGAAATCCCATCAAATCCACACTGCATTTCTACCCCAGGGCTGTCAGGATTTGATGGCTCATGTAATTCTGAGCTCACTTCTTGTTTCTTCTCAATCTGAAGTACAAACCTCAAAATCCTTCAGCTTAGGCTCCTGGTCTTCCTTACTTTACTTGTTTTCAAGGCTCACTATCTGAAAAGATACTGAAGACTCAACATTACTCCCAAGCTGAGATATTTGTAATAAGTATACTTGGAATACACCATCTGACTTTCTCAAAAATACCTGTCCGCTCCCATTCCCTTTGGCCACCAATAGAACCAGAAATCTAAAGCTTCTGATTGGTCAAAAAGAAAGTTCAGGAATATTTTAAGAAAATAATTTTTCTCCTGCAATGGTTCAATCAGGACACCACGAACAAGAAAATATGGATGGATAGAAGCAGGATGTCAAGTATTTTTAGGATTAATAAGTGGATGGAGAATGAGGATTTGCCTTGCATTTTATATACTTAAAAATCAGTGGAATAACCCACCTGGCTAAGTAAGAAGCATACAGAAGCATATATGGGTTAAGGCATTAAAAACAGCTAGATATGAACTCAACAGCTGTAGTAATTGAGTCACTGTGTGTGAAGAGTCATTTATTACAAATTAGGAGTGTGCTGTGCCACCCCAAACTAAAGCAGAAATGTAACTACTCAAGGAATTTTGAAGAGACTTAACACTCTGGATTATAAAGTGGTTCTACTTTTGTCTTTAAAAAAAAATACAGGCATGCTTAATTATATCATGTTTAAAAGTCAGCCAAGTCTTGAAGTTACATTCTACAACAAAAAATTAGGAGTTTAGCAAATTAATATGTGTGCTGTCCTTTGGATCCCACTGCAATGAATTACTTTGGTTTAAACACTGCTGTTGTCAGCTGAGAATCTGTCACTTGCTAGTGGTGTCCTTTAGCCACCTATAAGACACAATTCATACAATAAGCCCAGGTATTGCAGTGGTAATTAAAACCCAAAAGCAATTAGCCTTTTGTTTCTTTCACTTGGGAATCTGACTAAAACCTAAATGAGAAAACCTAGAAAGAATAAAGAAAACCCTCCAGTTTAGGCATAGGCCCAGGTGTCTGAATTATGTCCTAATTAAGCTGTAAGCATGACAATGTAAACCAGCCCACATATATATGTATATATGTAGGTGCGTGCACTTTATTATGTGTCCTACAGTCCTGACAGCCTCAACAATTCATTTCCAAGACCTGAGCAGGTGGTGATTAAGGACTGAAGGAGTGGGGGCAAAAAAAAGCCCCAAGCAACCTGCCTCAAGCTTCCCTAGAAGCAACCTGGGAACAAGTGCCTTCATCTGTGAGGATGCACAAGGTCTGGAAGCCACCATAAGGGTTGCGCAGGGGCATTCAGGCAAAGATGTCTCCAAGGTTGAGTGGAGTTGCATAAAACCTTCACCGCTCACAGGTCAAACCTCAATCTCCTTCTTGGTTGCTGAGATTTGGCCCTTCTGCACCACCCAGAGACAGGCTGCAAATCATTTACCTGGACTCTCAGAGGTGACCCCATCAAGAAAGTTTCCACCTACTCCAATATTTTGTTAGTGTACTACCACAGAGGCTTGATTTCACCCTTCTGGGGCTTTTTAATGGTGGGACAGAGCAGGATTTAGAGAGACATCCAGGATTAGGTTCTGGGCCTGGGTGCAGAACCCAAATGGAAGAGAGACATAACTGTTGTTTTCCAAGAGCAGAACTGCAGCTGTGCAGAAGCACAGGCCTGGGAGGAGAAAAAAGATAAATGAATTCATTCTGAAGGACACCAGGCCCAGAAAATCCCTCTGGAAATGCTGTACTCAACTGCAGACACCAGCTAAAAAATACCTTGATGATATCAGCTGCTTGACTATAGTCTGGTATTCAGTAAAATCACATGCAGCACTCAGGAATATTCTTGTGCATAAAAATAACAACTGCGTGAAGCACCTTCACACAACCTCTTCCTTGTGCATTATTAATATCAACCCCCCTCCAGATTCGCATGCTGCACGGTCTACACATATGTATCCACAAATTACCTGCAAATGTCTCTAAGAAAATGGAAGAATCACCATTTGCAAGCAGTTATGTTGCAAATCTGAGCTACGCGCATAGAGTAGCACCTGATTCTAGAATAACACTGAGGATTCTTAACACTAATAGAAGCGTTCAGGGTTTTTTTTAGGGCACTATTCAAATAAGAGTTAAATTGCATTTATTAAATCACATTTCTCAGTCAAGAGAACAGGTTCAGCTTCACATCAGCATCTCGGGACTTAGGCGCACGCTGAGCAAGGAAGGCAGATCAACCAGTTCTCACGTGGGAGAGGTGGAGAGCGCTCCCTTGATCCTATTACAGCTGAAACACAATGGGGGAGATGAACTGTTAGATGTCATTAGCCAGAAGGAGCTGAAAACACTGGTTAAAACACACCCACGTCCTAACCAGCCCTTTGTGAAGCAGCGGTTTGGTTAAGCACGACTCAGGTGCTGGATCTGTCTGAAAACCTGAGAGCATTTCCCCAAGCCTAGTGCCACATGCGGCTTTTCTAACAGTTTAATCTTTCCAGATGTTCACCAAGAAGTCTTCAGCAGAGCTCATTTTCCTGATTTTTCTAGATGTGCTCCAGCTACAATTCCCACTTGCAACAACTTTCCTATGTAGCCTTCTAGATTCTCAGAACTTGTGTTGAAAACAGCCAATTCTTTGTCCTATTTGCTTTGACACCTTTGTCTCACTGTTTTCTTCCAGAGCTGCCCTTGCACATGGGTTTTGGATGCCAAGCTCCAAGCAGGACATCCACAGAGACCTGCAAAAGTCCCTTCCAACCTAAATTATTTTATGACTGGTATAAAATCTCTCTATCATGCTGCAACATCCAATGACAAAAAATAAAGGCAGCCTCTTTTAGATTATGATCAAACCCACTTTTCTAGTAATATTTCAAGGCACAGGGGAAGCAACCAGCTCTAAGAAGTATGTGTTTGGTGAGGATTCCCCATCGCCCAGCTGGCTGGGAGCCTGTACAGCGGCTAAGCCCTACCCAGGGGTTTAAGCAGAGCCTTTGTGCTGCGTGTAGCTCAGATAGAACCTCCAAAAAGACGCCTTCGGAGAGAAAACGCTCTGCAAGCTTCATGCTTCAATGTACATGCAGCCCTGTCTCGGAGATCCCGCAGCGCTACTGCAGCCTCGCCATCCGCTGCTTTCCTTTCACCCTCTGGAATATGTCAATAAATTTGCATTAGCTTTCACCAGCCACTAAAGAGTTAATCAAGATCACCAGAATACAGCACACGAGCAAAGCAAACAGCCCAACTCTGAAAAGATCCCAGGCTGCTGTTGCATTTTCCCCCTTTTCCGTGTCCTCCATCTTCTTCCACCTCCAAAACATTCATTTTGCTCCTCTCTTTGATAGAACCAGCTCGAGCAGAGAAAGGGATAAAATAAACCCAAATAAAAAGAAATATAAAGAAAATAAAAATAAATCCATAACAAACCCCTTTCAAATACTCACCCTTCAAAAGGATAAAATGATTTCAATTTTGGTCTGTCTCCTTCACTTCCCTCCCCCCTCCCTCCCTAGGTGTATATACATATCTGTATATTTAAAGAGGTGGGTTTTTTTTTAAGCATTATTATTTAGCTAATATGAATTACAGGCCTCAAGCTGCCTCCCCTCTAAACCCAAAATGAAGCAGCTCTCTTTTTTCTCTTTCTCTCCCCTCTTCTTTCCCCCTCACCAACACGATTTACATTCTCAATGTAATGTATTAAAAAGTTGACAGGGCCGAAAGGATTCACATGATGTCGGCTAAGAAACCCAATTTCCATGATGAATTGCCCGGAGCCCCTGAATCACAAACCATTTTTTCCGCTGCTCAGAAGTTGATTTTTTTTTTAAATCTTCTTAAAGCTTCTCTCCTAATCTTCGGCTAGAAGAGATGGGTGAAAGGATTTTTTTTTCTAAACTAAGGAAAGTATTAGCATCTTGGTTGTTGTGCATCAAATTTGAAAATGCAAGGTTAGTAATATTTCAAATCGGCTACGGTCCAAGCCACTTGATAAGTACGCTCGCTGTCTCTCGCCGTCTCTCCCCCCCCCCCGTCTTTAAGTTTCTGTTGGCAGGAGCAGCACGACCGCAGCCATCGCGTGTGCTGGGAAAGGAGTTTCGCCCCCCACACTTTACCTATTCCTCCCCTTTTTCTTTCCACACCATTTCCAGCAGAGACCCAGCCATTCCTTACACGATTTGAGACAGGAATGAAGCAACAGCCAAATCCAAAGCCCAACACCTACTGCTCCGTTTCCCTTTCAGAAATGACCGTCAAGCTCTTCCCTTGGCAATGGGATAGAAGCCCTGTGCTGGAATATTGTGCCCTGCAGGCACGTATATTTGTTTTTAAATGAACTCCTTCTCTCCAGAGTTCCTAGAAAAAACCTACTGAGAGGAAACGAGTCATTTTGCCAACTCTAATGAGCCACTCAACAGCAAGGGCTTTAATGAGGTTTCCTTCCCTACTCCCCTCCTTCCCCAGGGTGTAAAAAAAGCGATGGAGGGGCTGCCCCTGGGGATGAAAAACAGTTTTCTACCCCTGCTTCCAAACCATAGCAGTGCTGGTTCCACCATCCCCTACCGCTCACCCACCAAGGAGGAAATGGAGTGGAAGGAAACACGCAGGAAACAGCTGCCCAAGTGCTTGAGGCTTTTGGGAAATGGCTCAACGCTGCAAGTGCCAGATGCAAAGCCCAGGAAGATGAAGCAGGACAAACATTAAGGACTCCAGTACGCAAAGAGTGGGGTCAGAGCCTGGGTTAGAAAAGAAAGGCACTTCCGGGGAATGCAATGCACTTTTTCCCTCTTTATGTGCCAAGACAAAAGGTATTTGCAGCTCTGGGACACTCAAAATACCACTGGGACCAAGCAGGGACCATGCCATCCCTGCTTAGCATTAGGGTCACACAGGAATTGATCCAGAAAACCCAGGACACCCCGGATGATCACCCAGCAGCTTAAATGCACACTGTGCAAACACATTTTGAATCTGTTTCTTTCCTAGAGTCATCTGAGGCCCCTCGTATTGGAAGAGACCCCAGATTCCAAAACCTCTGGGAACATGAAGTTGCTGGGAAGCTGCTCTCGCAGTGCTACATCTCAGCCCACCGCATCGCTCCACACTCGCTGCCTCCTGTGTTCTGCATCTCTTTTAGCTATTACCTACATGCCTAAAGGCAAGGAGTCAATTGTAGCCAGCATTTTGCATATAAATTCATCCCACTGAGGGAAAAAAAGAAAATAAAACACCTCTGCCAGAAAAGAAGCTGCCTCAAATGCCAGGTTTTTCTTACTGGGAGCAGTTCTGTGATGCCAAAGAGATGCTGGAAGGAGCGAGTCTCTCATGATGCTGGCAGAGCTACTGCATGAGCCTCCACTACCTCTCTGTCATGATCAGTCTTTCTCAGCACAGATTCCAGCAGCTTATTTGATTTTTATTCATAAAAAGCTCTCCCTGCTCACCTCCAAGTCAGGCTCAGCTTCAGGAGCAAAGCCAGAAGTTCAGGGGGTCACCATCAGTGCACAGAAATGTGGCCATCACTTATTCACTACAGGTGTTGGAACCAAGTTTGCATGTAAGAGAGGCTGCGGTGGATTAAATACTTCTGGGATCCATCTGCAGTTAAGTGGGAGGAACTGGAATCAAGGACCTTGGTGATGTCCATCCGTTGAGTGGGACCTAAAGAGGAATATCCAACCAACCCCAGCTGTTCTCCCCCTTGCCCTGGGGATTTACACTCCAAGGCACCCCCCTCTCTTCCAATACCATCCCTCTTCATTACCAAAAGCCATCTTCTCTCCCCAGTTCAGCCTCTACATTGCAGCATCACAGCATCCATTCTCACCGTTTAGTACCCAAACACCTGGGGTTTTTTTGAGGTTGATTCCTAAAGCACATTGACAAAACTCCGAACAGAGGCATCCTAGTACATCAAGAGAATCACAGAATGTTAGGGATCAGAAGGGACCTCAAAAGATCATCAGCTTTTCTTGTTAGAGCCATGTTTGTTAGTCCTGTCTCACACAGAGCTGTGACCAACAGTTGACTCAACCTCTTTCCCCAACATTGAGGGAGGTGATCTTGAGATTAGGGCCCAAAGATAAGCCTGATGCTACTTTCTTCCAGGTACAGCAGCTGATTTGAATGCACAGATGTCCAGGTGTTAAGTCTTAAACTCAGGAGTGTCTTCAGCAATTTTAGCTCTCACAGGTTTAGGAAAAACATAGGACTTGAGCAAGTGGGCTTTGGAACCAACAAAGCTGAGCTCCGTTCCTGCAATCGCATCACCAGACTTTACTTTCCTGAATTGAGCACCAGGAACATGTATCCAAAGCAGCAGCAGGAGGGGACTGACCCAGTAAGAACTGCCAGGAGCTAATCCAGTCTGCTCAGGCTGCTCAAGGCCCCCTCCTGCGTCCTGAGCTCTCAATCCCCACACAGTTCTGCTTCACAGAGGGGCTGGGAGAGCCCCCAAATCCCACCGTGCCCCCTCCTGCTCAGTGCCACTGAGCATCCACCCAGCAATGACATTCCCAGCACATCAGGGGCACACAAGGTGATGAGGAGCTGGGTACAAACCAGAGCAGGATGCTGCAGAGAGGCTGAGATCGAGAGCACTTGGGTGACAAACATCCCCTGCAATTGCTGAAAGCTTGGCAGACTTCACATCGTTTGGGTGCAAGATGTGGGACCTGTGTAATTTAAGGTGCTTTTCCATGTATTCCAAGGCCTTGGATCAAATTAGAACAGGCGAAAAAGCCCAGAGGACTAATTCAAAGGAAATCTGGAGAATTAGAGAAGTGTTTTCCTTGCATGCACCGATACCCTTCAGTGATACTGTCTCTCTCAGCCCACAGGGAAAACGTTATCCCAACAGTCAAAGAGATAAATGCAAGTTACTAGCACCCTTGCAAGCTATGAAATCTTTCCAGGACTTTGTGTCCTCTACTAACAATTACTATATGATTTTAATGATTTACCTGCCCTGCACTCATCACATCTATGCAAACTCTTGAAAATCAGCACATCATTCCCTTCTTACTTCTCCAGACAACAGCAGAAAACTCAAGATGACCTGGGCAACACCACGGGCATCACCTTTTTCTGATTACAGTGGAGTCACAACTCTGAGCACACCTTTGGTCACTGACAAATTGTTAGGAAAACACCTTAGAATGTGTTTTGGTCTCTCACATACAGAGCAGGTTTAAGGTGGGAGGCAGAAACAAGCCAAATACAATTTACATTCAAGACTCACCCAGAAGAGAAGCCAAAGGCAAGACTGGGGACAAGCACATCTACAGCAGAGCTCAGGCCAGGAGTAAAGGCCCAGGTCTGGGCTTAAATGCGGCTCCTGAGTCTTAAGAGTAAGGGGTATGTGGGTGAGAGTCCCAGCTGAGCCGGCTCAAGTTAATTAAAGTCTATTAGTGCACTCAGGGCCCTGGCATGTCTGCAACACCAGGGCTGTGACCCTTTTTTAAATGGTTTCTAAAGCTAAGAAAACACACAGAACACTGAAAACTCCAGCTTTCTTATAAGAATACACCTGGCCACTGATAAATTAGAACCCTGCTTCTTCAGAGTGGTACAGAGACCCCTCTCCCATCCTTAGACCCCTTCCCAGCCTGTTGCCTTCCTTCCTATGAAGGAAAGAAAGATGAGAAGGATGCTCCGCTGTCCCGCTCAGCCCCGTGTTTGCCGGGCAGAGCTGCCAGTGGGTGCTCAGGGACCGTAGGCAGCTGCCAGTGGGTGCTGGGGGACCGCAGGCAGCTGCCAGTGACTGCAAAGCCAGCAGCAGCCTCCAGCGGCCAGCTGGCAAACAACATCCGCATCCGGCGTTCCACAGCAAACACAAGCGCAGCCTCATGTCCAACGTCCCACAGCAAACGCCAGCGTGGCTTTGTGTCTGGCATCCCACAGCAAAACGCCAGTCTGGCTTCATGTTTGATGGCCCACAGTGAATTCCAGTTTGGCCTCAGGGCCAACATCGTATGGCAAACATCGATGTGGTCTCACATTCAATGTCCCACGGTGAACACCAGTCTGGTTTCATGTTTGATGACCCACAGTGAACTCCAGTGTGGCCTCACATCCAGCATCCCACAGTGAAACCTGGTGCGGCCTCACGTCCAACGTCCCATGGTGAACACCGGTGTGGTCTCATGTCCAACGTCCCACAGCGAACAGCAGTGTGGCCTCACGTCCAACGTCCCACAGCGAACACTGGTGTGGCTTCATATTTGACGTCCCACAGCAAATACCAACATGGCCTCACATCCGAAGTCCCATAGCAAACATAAGCATGGCTTTGCATTCACACAGCGTGTCACCGTTGTCCCCTCCAGCAGATCTGAGCCCACAGGGATTCACAGTTGGCCCAAAGCCAGAAGGACATAAACAATACCCTTTTTACCAAAAAAAAAAGCAGCTTTTCAACAGCACGATCACACTTGCCTTTGCGTGGGCCGGAACAAACCTGTCCAGAAATGGTCCAGACGCATGGGACAGGCCCTTGCCCCAGCTGCATGGACATGTGAGGTGTGACAATGACATCCCAGCAGCAAGGTGACATGAAAGGGTACAACTCCTCCACTGCCCTTCACCCTGGTGCAGTTACACACCACCCATGGCCAAGTGTGGTTGTGATATGGGTCCCAGGGTCTCCTCGGTGGCTCTATCCCATTGTCCCCCAGAAGGATGGGCTTCATCCTCAGTGTCAGCATGCCACCAAAGCCCTAAGTGACCCTAATGACAGAGCTTTGCCTGCCCCAGGTGCCCAGGCCCTCACATTCCCCAGCATCTCACCCCCTGCATCATTTGGTTGTCTTCCCTGAGCACACAGAACATGTTGCAGAGGAGAAGCCCACCCAGGTGCCTGAAGAAGCTGCAAAACAGGAGTGGATGAGCTTGTTTTCTTGTTGTCTTGCTTTTTCTTAGTCCTTTGAAATAATCGCAAACACAGCAATTATTGCAAAGATAAAATAGCAAGGATTATGAAATCCTCACAGGCAAAGCTCTCCATCAATTATCTAAATCAATCCTTGCTTTAAAATATAATCCACAACAAGAAACCACAGCAAGAGACAATTAAAAAAGAGGCACAACAAATAAATATTTTTGTGGAAGAAAAGGGTGGGAAGGAAAGAGGAGAGATTGTTATCAGAAAGCAGAATAATTTGGGGTAGTTACATGGAATGTACAAGCACTAAAAATATCTCAGCAAGGAACACGCTAAGACATACCACTGAGGTTTTAAAATGTAGCCGAGGGACTCGGGCTGTCATGAGTTTGGAGGCACACACACAAAGATGATTTTTAAAAGTAGTACATAAAATTAGGTTCCTTAGTCCACATTTAGGGACATATAATTAGAAAAGCTCCCTGGGACCATGAAGGCCATTCCCCCACAGCATGGCCAACACTGGTTTTTAATCCTCTTTATCACTCACCCAACTCAGCATGAAACCAGCTCTGTGGCTCAGTCGGGGGATGCTGTGTTTGGTGCATTGTTAGAGGGGCTTCTCCACAGCCCCCTCGCTCTGCCAGCAGGAACTGACCATCAGCTTTAATTTTTCCCTCTTCTGATTAATCGCTGTTTTAATTAGAGTTTTGCCTAGTAACTCTAGCCAGGGATCAAACTGCAACATCAGGGGGACATGACAATGTCAAGTCAATAAGCGGACACGCGTCCTACTGCAGCACCCCAAAATACACGATGCACAGGGAAGTGGTGGAGGGGAGACTCAGGATAGATGTGAGGAAGGAATTGTTGTCCCTGAGGGTGGTGAGAGCCTGGCCCAGGTTGGGCAGAGAGGTGGTGGATGAACCATCCCTGGAGACATCCCAGGCCAGGCTGGACGGGGCTCTGAGCAACCTGAGCTGGTGCAGATGTCCCTGCCCATGGCAGGGGGGGCACTGGGGGAGCTGGGAACTTCCCTTCACCCCAAAACATCTCACTAATCGAAGATTCTGTGCCCACATACAGCAAAAAAAACCTCCATGCTGAAGAGCAAGGAGAGCCCCAGGCTCACCAGAGCTGCATCTCAAACCTCCTTCTCTAGGCTGCTTTGTCTTCCTTTGGAAACTCAGAGCTCTTTTGCTGCAGCAGAGAAAAACCATAAGGGACAATCAAAAAGGTTAATAAAAAGTTGAAAACGTTCTTAAATGACAGCTCAGGCTTGAAATGTGAGTCGTCTGTTTGTTTCTCTTTGTAGCTCGCCTTGAATATCCCTGCTAATTTTTTGAATATTGCTGTAGTGTACAGAAGAATTGCTGATGACACATTTTCCTAACACGCACATTACACAAAAGGAGATTATATTTTAGCCTCTTTTAGAGACTACAAAATCAGATTCATCCTAATGAAACAGCAAATAAAAAGGGTTTTCCCTTTTCTTTCTCAATCTCTTGGCATTTTTTCCTCCTGTGGTTTTATTCTTCCTCTCCCCCGCTCCCCTTTCTTACGTTATCTATGTTTCCTGCTCATTTCAACTTGATGACATGTTGCTGGGACAACTAAGTCTCGTAACCTTCTTAACTTTGCCATTGTTACTGCCTGGAGTGTATTTAGGAGGAGCGTTTTAATTTCTTTTCGAATGCACAGCGCCTGCCCCATAGAAAGATATTAGAAATTGAAGCAGGGAGGGGGGGGAAAGGCTTATTCTTCTATAAATGTATGCTATTCAAATCATCTCTTTTTTTATTTCCTTTAAACCCATCATTTGTATGCTGTAGGTCGCTACTTTAAAACCCGGCTCGCTGTTGCTGAAAGGATCACCCGTATAATGATGTCATCCATATTCAGCTGAAATCTCGGCTCCACCGGAGCCCAGCGCTTCTCTCCCCTCCCTCTGGAAGCCCAACTACAGGTTCCACCCCCCAAAATTTGCCCATGGGAATGAGCCACCTTAGCCCGAAATCACCAAAAAAGAGGGTCTGGATGGGCTATGCATCATGCTTGTGGAAAGACACCGCGATACACCAGTTATACACATTTATATACAGTGCCAGATGCCCCGTGTCCACTCCCGTTGGAGCATATTAAAAACTTAATTGTACACATGTTGTTCAGGCAATCTCCCCGTGTCTTCGCTGTCAGCTCCGTGTCTCCCTGCCGCACTCCCTGTACCTGGATCAATGCTCTTTTAGCAACTAATTGATCTTTTATTAACATATAATAACTTACTTATTAAATCTAAATTAAAGACTTAATTGAGACACTTAATCTAGAGTGGCTCAGTATATCACCCTCATAAGCATAATGTATAATTTAATTAATTGACACAGCTGATAATAGCATGTCATCTGTCACCATTTCTCCTGACCCGGGAGCTGGCTGCAGCCTCAGGATTTCGCCAGGGACGCAAACCCAGGAGCGGTACCATGGGGTTCAGGTAAAGACGTCCCCAAGCTGATCCCCATCCCTGCCAAAACACACACAAATTAACCACCTGCTGTCCAGAATCACAAATCAATATTAACATTTTATCTGCTTTAAAGAGGAAAGCTGAACTTGCGCCAGATGGTGATGGAGCAGTTCAGCCCAAGGATGCTGCAGGAGGTGACATGGACACATTCCTGGGGACAACCACGAAGGGCTTTATTTCCCCTTCTGCTCCTGCTAAAATCTGAGCCCATACACCATTTTTTTCCACAGCCAGGTACTTATATTCCACCCCCCACCACCACCACTATCTCCCAGCAATAAGGAATTTCATTTGAAAAACTGAAAGATTTCATTTAAAAAATACAAAATGGCAAAGGGAGGGTTTTTTAAAATAAAAAAATAAAGGCAAAGAGATGATGGTTGGAACAAAATGTTCTAGAAGAAAGCTGTTCCCTTGGGGTTTCTTTTCTTTAAGCTTTGCATATTACAATTTAAAATTTTTGTAAAGAGATCCCCATTTTATATTCACACTGGTAGCCTGAATTTAAATATCTCTCTCACCTGAGATTAATACAGGCTTCACCCTGAATTACTTCCCAGCTCTGAAGTACAGCTCTGGAGAGCTCAACTCTCCACAAATTCACTTCTCTTTTAGAGGCATAAAAGCTTATGAAATATATGAAATATTAAAATAGTGTGTGTGCTGGGGCAGAGAGAGGGGGAGGGAAGGCTGGGTCAGTGCGGGGGGGCTCCTTTGATATGAAAACACACTTTTCCTCAAATGAAACCATGATCTGTCAGCACAGGACAACAGACCCATTAAACTTTAAAGGTGAAGATTTAAGCCCAAAAGTTGACGCTCTTTATTTTAATTGTTCAGCCCTGCAAAGGAGCAGAACACAATCCATGCCGTGCGCAACAGAAAAAGATCAAGTTTCTCCCAAGCAAAACAACCTATTCCCTGCAAATGGGGTTATAAACAAAGTTGTGAACACCAGCTCCTTATTATGCCAAGTCAATATTCACCAAATCCACCTGACAGTGGGGGGTGAAAGTACTTTGTTTTACATGCTGAGGGCCCATTAGCTAATTGCCATAGAAATCCAGCGGTTTATATAATGATTTAACCCTGGTGGAGCTGTCACTGGTTGCAGAGGGCTTTCATTCTCTGCATCTACAAAAAGACAATTTCCACTTTTACACATGCAATTTAAGTCGTTCGCTTCAGCAGGTGATGCTCCCAGACCTGCTGGCCCCTGGTAGCCCCTCACAGCATCCCCAACTGCTCCCACACCTATGACTCCTGTCCCAATTTTTTCCCCTTTTCTCTTTTTTCCCCCCTTCTTGGTGTTTTTCTGTGTCCTTTCCACCCAGTGCACCAGGGAAATAGCAGAATCACCATCCCTGAAGGGGTTGAACAGATGCAGAGATGAGGTTCGCAGAGATATAGGTCAGTACCAGCATTGGATTATAGTTGGACTTGATGACCTTAAAGGTAATTTCCAACCAAAACAATCCTACAATGTAATTAATGAGAAGCCAAGCAGGGCTGCAAACCCCTGTTTGCTCATGAGAGGAAGCTGCTGAGATGGAGGTTGCTGGAGTCTAACGGGAATGGCAGAGACAGCCCCAAAAAAGCAAAAATAAATAACTTTACACCACAGCTCAGCTTGCCACATACCACAGAGACACCCCAAAAGGCAATTCAGTCAGGCAATGAGCTCCAAACAGGCTTTATTCTGGTGACAATAGTTTAGCCAAGAAGCCAACTACAACCAGGGTTTAATCCAAATTACTTAGTACTCCAACAACACAAAACACAGGTTCAGACACCAGTTGAGGAAACTACTGTAGCACCACCTCATAAGAATAACTACAACCCACAAAGTGCACACAATCACTCACAAAAAAGCGGAACTAGAGGCCGCTTATACTCAAGGGTACCAGAAGGAATAATCGATTGTGTGGGACGGGGGAAACAAGGGCACACTAAAACATACTTCCAGGAAAATAAGAAAATAATAAAAACACTCGCCAAAGAAGACGTGAGAGCTCTCAGTCCTTGGAAGTCTCCTTAGATGGTCCCTGATCTCCGGCAGGTCTCTGCTCACCCGCTGTTGCTCCCCGAACACCCCTCCAAAGGAATCAACGACCACGTGACCGCCATTTTATATCCCGTGGGACCCGCTGCGGCCATTACGGGCCGCTCCAGAAGCTTCTCTGCGCCTGGGTCTCTGATTGGCTGAGCGCCCTGTCTGTTAACCGGAGGTCCCGCCCTTCCTGTTTTCCCTTCAGCCGGGGGAGGAGTCGCCGGCTCCTGAGCGGGACAGGGGGTGCTGAAGGGCCGCTAGGTGCATCAACTGCGCTCCTCATAGACTCGTCACGATAGTTTGGGGTGAAGGGACCTTCCCAGGTCCCCCAGTGCCCCCCCTGCTATGGGCTGGGACATCCTCACCAGCTCAGGTTGCTCAGAGCCCCGTCCAGCCTGGCCTGGGATGTCTCCAGGGATGGTTCATCCACCACCTCTCTGCCCAGCCTGGGCCAGGCTCTCACCACCCTCAGGGGCAACAATTCCTTCCTCATGTCCAGCCTGAATCTCCCTCCTTTAGTTTAAAACCATCACCCCTTGTCCTATCACAACACGCCCCCCTAAAAACTGTCCTGATCTTACAGGTCCCTTTTAAGGGGGACACCTCCAGTTTGGGACACAACAGGGTCTTGCTCACGGATGTCCCCAGGGCAAGTGCCACCGCTGCTTGGACAGGCACATTTGGGGATATTTTTGTGATATTTGGCCATGGCGCTGTCTCGGCAGTGGCGTTTTCCACATGGTGTACACGATTTTTTGGGGAAGGTCCTTGCTGCTGCGACAGAAACGTCTCCACAGCCGCTCCGTTCTGCCGGCTGCAATAAATTTCTTCACTAACGCCGCTCGTCTGAATTGAATGTAGTTTATTTCATTTTAAGAAGCCTTTTTATTTTTTTTCTTCATTTCAGGAAAATGAATGTTAGAGCCAGATAAGAAACTATAGTCTGCTTTCAAGAAGGTTACAAGAAAACTGCATCTTGCATTACTAATCCTTTATCTTTCATGTTAACAAAAAGATTACTGACATATTTTTGAATGAAAGAAAATAAAATAGCAAATGCATCTAAAGAACTGTGTAACTTTCATGCAACACACAAATCGGTTGTTCGACGTGGGAAAAAAAAAAGGGGGGGGGAATGAAGGGAAAATTCATAATATATTTGCCTTTGTAAAGTGAGCAAACCAACTTTCAATAATAGGAGAAAGTAGTGGAGGACGAGATGCTCCTTTCATAAACAGAGGATGATGTTCTTTGTACGGGAGGCTGGATTTGGAGGGCAGAGGAGGAAACCTGGATTTCCAAGGCGGTTCCACCAGCCTTGGCTCCAAAAGATGTGTCTGTCTGCCCCAGATCAGACACAGGGTGAACGTGTCCCACCACCTGGGCCATCCTGGGGACAAACAGTTGTCACAGGGGACCGGGACGGTGTGTTCCCCCCCGTGGAGCATCGCTCGGTCCCCCCCGTACCAAATCCACTGGGGATTGAGCTTTTTTGGTGCTTCTCTCCCCAAACCTCCCTGCAAATCCCTGATCCTCAGCCCTGCTTCTCCCGCAGAAAACATCCCCCCGCCTTGGCACACAGCGCTTCATTAGGAAACCCATAATTGAATTCCCTGACCATTCAGTTCTAAAACCCCTTTGATCGAGAATTAGTTAATTACATTGGGCCCAGTATATTCCTTGTTACAAATTTCGCCCATGTCCCCCAGATATGCCATGGCAGGCGCCGCTCGCATTGTGTCCTTTGAAACGGCGTTTTAGGAGCCTTTGAAGCTCTCCCCCCTTAATGACGCATTGTTCGTTAATAAGTCGCCTGTAACATTCCCCCATTAGGAAATCGCTGTCTGCCGACTCGCTGAGTAATAATAATCCCAATGTAATTGATAATGTGGGAGAATAAAGGGGATAGGCGCTACCTGGAGAATAGGGTGGAGGGAAGAGCGCGGTCGCTGACTTCGTCCCCGCCGACGTCCTTGGGCGCGCCGGCCCTGCCAAAAATCCCTTTGACTTTGAGAATCAAAACTCCAGAGGGCTGATAAGAGACGGTGGGTGGAAGAGGCTCTGCCTCCGGTCAGGGTTTCTGGGGAAGGTGAGAGGAGATAAGGAGCATCTGGAAGCGCGAGAGTAGAGGAGGCAGATGGGGAGATAACACCGAGATGGGGAGATTGCAACTCAGCAAGGACGGGTTTAATGCGGAGCAAAGGTGGTGCAGTCCCTTCGTCCCCCTCCTTTGGGGCTGTGCCCTCTCCAAGCGGCAGCATCTCAACAAAAAGCCCGCCCCAAAAAATCATAGAATGGCGTGGGTCGCTGCCCAAATAACCCCCCGTGGGGTGTCCGGCCCCCCCTGAGCACCCGTCATCCAGGGTGCTCACTGACACAGGGATTTTGCCCTTCCTTTTGAAATCTTGCTTTTTTCCCTCCCCAAAATAGATCAGGTCTCGGCTCTGCACTCAGGAAAGACATCCCTATGGGGTCTGTGCAGGTGTCTTGTCCTGGCTGGGTGGGCCTCTTGTTCCTGCCCTGGAAAGCTCTCCTTGCTGAAACAGCCCAAGCAGTTTGGGACAAAAGAAAAGCTGAAAAATCTCAGGTATGAAACCTGCTCTGCCTATGGTAGAATTTGCTCTCCAAGAGCATCCAGAGACCCAGAGACTGAGCTCGTGTCGGTCACACAAATTGACCACATGGAATAGAATCACCACTGGGAAATCTCAGAGCTTTTCCTTCCATCGCCCCGCACCGGAGCTGCTCAGCCATGACCCTCAGTTTTCACTTTAAAACAGACCTAAAATCAAGCAAGTTTAACCAAAAGGGTTAACTATCTCCCCTTTCTTCTCCAGCCAAACCCAAACCTGGTAGTTTTGAACTCTTGCAAGCATCGCTTTGCTTTAACTCCTGTCAAAATATCTTTTAGTTGCTCTGTTGTGCTTTGACCACCTTCTGAGACCCCAAAAACACCCGTCCCACCGCACATGGCTCCTGCTGCGCATCGTCCCCTCTTGGGCCTTGAAAACTGCTCCTCTTGCAAGGTCTCATCTCTTCCATTTGCTTCTATTGCCCTCTGCTGGGGACTGGCACAGAGAACGATGATCCCTGGGTGCTGCTTTGCTTTCCTTCTCCCTCTCCCTCCGCAGTTTTTGGGGAGCCGCAGGTTGGGGTGCCAGCACAGCAGCAACCCCCCATCATCACCCAGATGTCTCAGAGAGTCACCTCTTGCCCATGACGTCTGTTTGTGGCCACCACATCTGGCCAAGAGGACGTGCACGGTGGTGAGCAGACACCGGAGGGGTCTCCAGGGCATGTTTATGGGTGTGTAGATGCGTGTGAGATACGAACAAGCTCCTACTTGTTTGCAGCTTGACAGCTCCGTGTGCCCTGAGCTGGGCCGGACTTGGCGCATGAGCTCAAACCAGAGGGACCAGCTCATCCTGAAACACTTTGTGTAACCTCTGTGCTTCAGCAGGGGCCAATAGGGGTGGTTTGCACATAAAACAGAAGAAAAGAGGATTTTTGAAAGGGTCACACTGGCAAAACCAAAGCGTGGGTCAGAGCAGTGGTGGAGCCACCATCCCTGGAGGGGTTGAACAGACGGAGATGAGGTTCTCAGGGACATGGGGGAACAGTTGGACTCGATCTTCGGGGGCTTTTCCAACCAAAATGATTCTATGATAACCACCAGGTCCTATGATAACCTTCAGGTCCGGTCCGAAGAAGTAGCTGAACCCACAGAGCCTTTGGTTTCAGCGAGAAGGGCTCCAAGGGGACCAAACAGCAACAAAGTGTTGCACTGAAGTGACATGAATGACCTTTGCTGGCCAATCAAGGTGCCATCAAGTTGTCTGATGGCTCTAGACGGAAGAGAAGCCCCAGAAAACCCCAATGGGCAACGTTGGGCCAGAATTTCTGCTGCAACCCGGGAGCGTCGCCGCTGGAAAGCCCAAAAGCGGAGGGCGAACACTGGAGCACGGGCTGCTCATGTCACACGCACCGTGGTGACAGCTCCAGCCCAGCCTGGGAGGGATTTTTTGGGGGGACAAAGCTGAATTCATGCAGCAATCTCTCCAAACCCAGGCAGATACGATGCTTTGGCGCAGCGATAACCGTGCCCCACGCTGGGCTGCCACCCACCGGCTCCGAAAAGGAACAAATCAGCAGCATTCAGAGCAATATTCTTCATTTCCAAGCACGTCATTTCTGCCCTCTGGCAAAAAGTCCCCCCACCACCACCTTTTTAGCAGCTTTTATATTTCATGGGGTTGAATCGAAGGTGGAAAAGGGGAGGGAAGAAACCAGAGACCGGTTTATTTTGAGAATTTGGGGGGTTTCGGCAGCAGGGAGATGCTGTGGGGTAGGGGGAGACTCTCCCATACCCAGAGAGGAAGGGGACAGGAGAACAAAGATGGGTCAAGGAGCAGGAGAAAGAGAAACCACCACCCCCAGTGTGTCCTGAGGTCCCCTGGGGACATCCAGCTCTGAAGGGGACACTATGTCCTCCTTCCAAATATCACCACGTCCCACCTGGACCCGCTTCTCCGCGGCTGATGGAGAAAAAGTTTGGAGAAGAGCAACACAGGGAGAAAAAGAGGGAAAAACAGCAGCGGGTTTTGGGCACCGAGGGGATGGAAATCAAGGCGGCTTCAAGATTTCGTGCCCTCGGTCACAGCTGGCGCCGAGGAGGGGGGATAGACCCAGCACAGTGGGCTCTGCTTCCAAAAATCCTTGCACACCCACCGGACTGCGGCTGATGGAGGAGAGGAACGCCTTATAGCAATTAATTCCCAAAGTGTAATTAACATCCGGGCCGGCTCGGTGCGATCCCCAGCTGTTAATGAAGCATGGCACCGCTTTAATTCCTGCTATGCCGCACCGTCTTCTTATTAAATCCAGGAGTGGGTTCCATCACATTTCCCTTAAAGGGAAAAGGGAAAGAGAGAGAAATGGAGCAGGATTTGTCTCAATGAAATAGGAGAGATTAGAGTTTGCCGGATAAAGAAAGTAGGAGAGGGGGGAGGGCACAAAATATGAAATTTCGTCGGCGTGTGCGTGCGTTCTCTCTCGCAATGACCTCCTTACGCCCCATCCATCAGCCTGGGGTTGGCTTATTCTAACGAGCGGAGCCTTTTTCTGGTGTGTACCAGGCCCATCAGACACAATCTGCATGCCAATTACTGGAGCAGACCCCCTGATACCGAGAAATGGAAATGAGCTGTCAAGCGAAAAGCGGCGGCGGCGCGTTGGGTTTGGATCTCCTGCGCTCCCGCTCGGGTCCGTCTGCGCCCCGTTCGGCGTGTGGCCACGACAAGGGGGTCCCCAATGGAAAATGTCATCTAGAATAATAATTTTTTTAAAATTAAAATAAAAATTTTTAAAAACTCCACCCAACTAGTATATTTTATTGTTGTTCGCCTCGGTTGCTAACATTCGGGGCACAATGTAAAATTCACCAGAGGGCAAGAGCCAGCAGGAGGAGGAGGAGGAGGAGGGGGAAAAGAGTTGGGATAATTGTGTTTTTGCGGTGGGTAGATCAAGGGAAGGACACAGGGAGGAAATGTCACCGTGAGGACAAACCAGAACCAGGTCTGGTTCCTCCGATGCTCGAGTGGGTGTTCACCAGCAGCGCCAGAGTGCAGCACCCCAAATCTGCCAGCTGTGGGTCTAGTGGTGGGACAAATCCCACCCCAGGGAGGGACAAATCCCAGCGTGGGGATGGAAAGTTCCCACCATGGGGGATGTAAGACAGGGAAAAGAGTTGCCCAGGTAAACATCCCCCCAAAATCAGGGTACCAACCAGAGTATACCTACCTACAGGATGTTTTCCTTCAAAAATGGGGATGGTAACAGGCTCCCCGCAAAAAACAGCAGCTAGGGCATGCTCAAGCTGGTGCCTTACAGCCCTCAGAGCCTGGAGAGCTTTGGAGAAATATTTGGGGGAAAAAATGCACCAAAACCCAACCATAACGCTGAATTATCTGCATCCTGTAGCCCACCAAGCCGTGATGGAGGAGAGCAGCAAGGGGGGGACAGAGGCTGGTCAAGGAGATGATGCATCCCCCTTTACAAAGGGCTGGAATGTGGCAGGGGGCTGAGGTTGGAGGGTTCAAGTGCAGGAGGAGGAAAGCGACTCTCTTCATCCCATCTTTGTGCCAGGGGAAGCCCATGGGGCTGGAGCTGCCCCTCTTGGCAGCTGCGTTCCGGGGGGGTCACGGCACTGCAGCTTGACAAGCATCGCTTAACGTGCCTCACCGCTCCGTAATAACCTCATACATCAGCAGGGAGAGCCCGGGGAGCGCGGCCGGACCAGCTCTGCTGCCGCATCAGCATCATTAGCACAAGGGCCCTTGGCTCGATATGCAAACGGGCTGCAGGTCCCCAGGAGAACATCGGTTATTGCTGCATGGTTGTGGCACAGGCCCAGCCTGACATCTAGCGGCACTGGGCAAATTGGGGCAAACTGGGGAAGCCAACAGCTCCCTCTGCTCCTCAGGCGCCTGCAGATCTCCTCATAGAATCATCGCAGAACAGTTTGGGTTGAAGGGACCTCTAAAGCTCCCCAAGTGCCACCCCTGCCATGAGCAGGGACATCCTCACCAGCTAAGGTTGCTCAGAGCCCCGTCCAGCCTGGCCTGGGATGTCTCCAGGGATGGTTCAGCCACCACCGCTCTGGCCAACCTGGGCCAGGCTCTCACCACCCTCAGGGGTGACAATTTCCCTTTATCCAACCTGAATCTCCCTCCTTTAGTTTAAAACCATCACCTCTTGTCCTACCACAACAGGCCCTGCTAAAAAGTCATCCCCATCTTTCTTATCGGCCCCTTTTAAGTACAGAAAGGCTGAAATAAGGTCTCCCCCAGGAACAAGCAGGACAGGCGGAGCTGAGTGACTCAGTTGCTTTATTGACGCCCCCAGCAGCCCCGTCCCCGGGCTGCCTCACTCGGCGATGCTGCGGAAGGACTGGACGGCGGGACTGGCCGCCCCCCACTCCACGGGCTTGCGGTATTCACCCTTGGTGAGCAGGTACTGCCGGCCCCGGTAGTTGGGATGCTCGTAGAAAACCCAGACGCCCTCCAGGACCCTGCAGGCATGGACCTCCCTCATGTGCCACTTCTCCATGATGGAAGGGCAGTCTTCGGTGGCTTCAAACATCTGCCCGCCAAAATCACCCTTCTCAAAGAGTTGGATGTGGCCCCGGCCTCCACTTGGCTAGAAAAAGGGAGGAGAAAAACGGAATCAATGTGTCCCCAGCTTTGCCCATCATCAGCGGGTGGGAGCAGAGCTGATGCTTGGTCAGACTGGGACCAGGCACCACCCCCCCTGCCCCAGGACAGCTGAACAGCCCCCAAAAGCATGGTGGGGAGGCACCTGCAGTAATTCCCGTGCAAAGAAAGCATTAAAGTACTGAGCCCCAGAGCATTTGGGGCTCAAAGCCCCAGCACGGCCCCAGTTTTGCAGGGGGAGATGAGGCCACGTCAGCGGGTCCTGGGCTCAGTCCCGCTGCTGCCGCAAACCCTTCAGCTCTGCGTGAGCATCGGGAGAGACGGGACCCCTTCCGCTCCCCACTCCTCCAGGCAACCAGGAGTTTAATGAGCTGCTGACCCCAGCTGGGTTTATTCCAGGTGGACGCGGCGCCGGTATTTTCCACTGTGTTTTGAAGCGCTGTGTTGCCTGAAGGCACTCGCGGCGGTTTTAATCTGCAGCTGCCTGGACAGCATCTCCCCCCCGCCTCCCCCAGCCCAGCTCTGTGGGGGATCTCAGAGCCAGGCACTGATGCTGCAGCTTTTCTGGGGGTCCCGATGCACACCCCCAAACATGGGGGGAATCCAGGCACCTGCTGGATATGGTCCCTGCAAAACCCCTTCCCAGCTGTGAAACCTGGGACACCACAGCTGTGCTGCTCAAGTCAGTGATGTGTGGAGGAACAACCACAGGCACCAGTACAGGTTGGGGGGGGACCTGCTGGAAAGCAGCTCTGCAGAGAAGGACCTGGAAGTTCTGGGGGACAACAGGGTGACCATGAGCCACCAATGTGTCCTTGTGGCCAAGAGGCCAACGGTACCTGGGGTGCATCAAGAAAAGTGTGACCAGCAGGTCGGGGGAGGTTGGAGGTTGTTCCTCCCGCTCCGGTCTGCCCTGGTGAGGCCACATCTGGAGTTGTGTCCAGTTCTGGGCTCCCCAGTTTAGAAGGACAAGGAATTACTGGAGAGAGTCCAGTGCAGGGACACAAAGATGCTGAGGGGTCTGGAACATCTTTGTGCTGAGGAGACACTGAGAGAGCTGGGGCTGTTGAGCTGGAGAAGAGAAGCTGAGAGGGATCTGATCAATGGATCAATATCTCAGGGTGGGTGCCAGAGGATGGACCAGACTCTGTTCAGTGGTGCCCAACGCCAGGGTGAGGGGCAACGGGCACAGACTGAAACACAGGAGGCTCCATCTGAACATGAGGAGAAACTTCTTTGCTGGGAGGTGCCAGAGCCCTGGAACGGGATGGTTTCAAGTGTCATTCCCACTCCTGGTGACACCAGGGCTGTTCTCCCCATGTCCATGCTGCCCAGAAGGACGTGGGGACACTCACATTCAGTTCCCTGTGTCAGAAGGAGCCCTGGCTGGTTAGAAGTGAACAAACTGGTCTGAGTGCTCCTGCAAAACCCACATCCCGCTGGGACAGGCCTTGCTCCCACCAGCAGATTTGGATCAGTCAGCAGCAGCAAACCGGAGAGCGACTTGCCCGGACACTGAGGTCTCTGGAAGAACATGCAGATAAAACTGCTGCTGTTACCAGAAACCCACCTACAAGGTGCTCTGAGGGACCTGTGATAAGAGTGGAAGAAATTTATCTTCTCCACTTTTAGAATCACTTTGGTTGGAAAAGCCCCTCAAGATCATTGAGCCCAACCGTTCCCCCACCCCTGGCACTGCCCCATGTCCTGAGAACCTCATCTTTGTGTATTTTCAACCCCTCCAGGGATGGTGACTCCAGCACTGCCCTGGGCAGCCTGTTCCAATGCCCCACACCCCTTTGGGGAAGAAATTGTTCCCCAGATCCAACCTCAGCCTCCCCTGGTGCAACTTGAGGCCGTTTCCTCTCGTCCTGGTGCTTGTTCCTTGGGAGAAGAGACCAAACCCTTCCATGTTACAAACGCCTTGCTATTTGCACCAGCACACTAAAATCCTTAAATGACAGGTGTCTAGTTAAGATATCCCTCAGGAAGAGGTCACACTTACTATCTGGACGGCTTTGCAGGAGCCGAGGCGGTCGTTGAGGCCCATCCACTGGTGGTAGTCGGGATACTCGCCGTGCGTCAGAACGTACATGTTCCCAGAGAAGTTGGGTCTCTCATAGGCCACCCAGGTGCCTCCATCCACCCGGATGGAGTTGCAGCGGCTCAGGTAGGTGTGAAAATCGGGGCAGTCGCTGTCGCACTCATAGTAACGGCCTAGGAAATTCTTGTCTTCATAGAAGGTGACCTAAAGACAAGCAGAAGAAGGGAAGCAGGGAGTTTCCTCATCACCCCGCACCTGTATCCATATTCTAGCCACATCACAGTGTGAAATATCTGAAAACAAAGCCCTTGAGATGTCAAAAACTCACCAAGCCCAACCACTGAGCAGGACCAACAAACCCCGGCCAACAATTCGCAGCACCCAGTTCCATCCCAATCCAACGCAAAGCTCCCTTGGTGAAGTCCTTGCCCTCTTTGCAGCAAAACACTGAAATCATTTACCTCCCACCTTCTCTAGGATCAGAAGTCACTAAATTATGGCCAAGGGAGCCAAGAGTAGCCAATGGACTGTACTAAGCGGAGCTTCACTTAGTCTGGGTTACTAAGCGTTTGCAGTTAGACCTTTACCAAGTGTCTCTTTCCTCCTGGGCCTTGTCTTCCAGCCTCCTGATCATTCTCCTTGTTCCCACTCTAATGGTCCCCAGTTGGCTTCTTCGAAAGTCAACGCCAAAACTGGACATAAAACTGCAGGAGCATTCCAGGTACATGGTGGATAGCACAGGTCTTCAGACACACGAAGATTGTGTTTGCTGCTCCTGCTTTGGTTGCGGCAAGCTTGTGATACGGCTGACAGACTTCTGACCCATCACCATGTTTCTTGCCCAAGAGCTGACTGCAACACCCTTGGCTTAGGGACACTTTTTCCCTATTTGCTCACAACCAGTCTGAAATGATCTCAAGAGGAAACCCCATTCCTCTTGCCGAGGAATCACCAAAACAGCCAGCCCTGAGAGGTGACGCATTTTCTTCAGAAAGCCCTTTGTGGAAACATTGCTAGGTCCTAGACCCAGACCGGTCCTTCACACGTCCTTCCAGATGACAATTAACCATCAAGAGCTGCTCTTCGCAATAAGGCATCCTGAACCATCATGTCTATTTTGACTCTATCCTTTGCTTGCTTGTGGTACTGTGATGCCGGATCATACAAGAAATTACAATAGTTTATTTAACAGACGTAGAGACGAGGTTCTTAGGGACATGGGTTAGTGCCAGGCTTGTGTTTAATGGTTGGACTCTATGATCTTAAAGCTCTTTTCCAACCAAAATGATTCTATGAATTCATCTCAACAGATCCCGTTCACCTGCACCCAATCACCCACCCATCTTCCAGCTTAGCAGGAGTTTCATTAATTACTCCAGCATCTTCTAGAGTCTTGCATTGACTCAACTGATGTAAAAATTGGTTGATCCAATGCAGCGCGCGCTCAAGACAGCGTTTCACCACTTGCCAAGAGAATTTCCCTAGCCACCACGATTTAAACATCTAACGTGCAGAACCTCGTAATCCGGTTTTCCCATAGTTTTCCCACAGCTTGAGCATTAAGACATCCAAACACCTTTTGATCCTGGCTGGTTGGACGTCACCTACGTGAGTTGGCTGCCGACATTGCTCTAACATCAGTGCTGTTAAAACACTGTTCGTTGTCACCGCTTCAACCCAGGGGACAAATTCCAACATAAGACAACCCTCTTACTATTTTGTTTTCCATTCACTTTGTGTTAATAAATAATTTAGCCGCAGTTTGCTTAGAGCTGGTTGGTCAGCGTGTCCCACCAGCCTGACCAGGCGTTTGGGGACTCAGACTAATCATGCCAGAGGATTTATGTCCTTGCTCTTGTGGCCTGTTAACAGACTTTTATTTAGATAATGTCATTTCCCTCACATTTTCCTCTTATTTTCAAGAGCTGGATCTCCCATTATGAACCAGCCATTTCAATTCCAGATTCATTGCTTTGTTTCAGTCACTTCTTACCCCAACGCAAATCACCTTCCTTCAGTAACAACGTTTAATAACGTTTAATTCTCTCCTTCACCCTTTTCTTCTCCCTGGAACACGCGAGGCAAGAGCACAGCACAGAGAAAAGATGTGATTTGCACTGAATTTGCTCCTCCTGGACATTTTGCTGCTCCACAGCAGCACATAGTGAACACATTCCCTGCAGCAGGGACCTGGCGCTCAGCAGGATAAAGATAGGACAGGTTTAAGTCTCTTTAAGCGGACAAGAGACTTGAGCATGAACCAGTTGCACTTCTCCAGCGCCTTCTTATGTACAGGGACATAAAAAATGTAGCACTGTGATCTACAGCCCCCAGGTCGGAAGGGAGCAGCACACTGCATTCGGTTCCTAGCGCCTGCTCAGAAATAGCCAAATCGCTTTGAGCCAAGATCACAGAAAAAAGCTGTAGAGAAGCAGGGACTGAATCTAGATCTTCCACGGCATCTGCAAAACCCCTCTGCCCCTTGGGTCCTACAGTCAACACAGGCTACAAGGAACAGAACCCAAAAGCAAAACTAATAAAAAAAGATGTACATCTGTCCACAACCTCTTAACTCTTATTTAAATTTGACAGGAGAAATTGGCCACTAGCCCCAAGTTCTCCCCCTTCTTTCCCAGCCATTTGGCCCAGCCCAACCTGCAGCAAGGTCTGCGTGACCAACCGGCTCTGCGAACTTCGAGACCGCGGCATCGGAGCAGGATCCCCAACTGATGCGCATCGCTAACTGCAGCCGAGCTTCCTCATCTGCCTTCTGCTCCGGTTCCAGTTCAGCTCTGCCGATGCCACCACATCACCAAGCCGGTTCACATCTCTCGGGGAACGTTTTCAGGCATCTTTCTGTTGTAGCAAACCCTTTGTTCTATCATCGAAGATGTGGCGGCTGCTGCTGGCATCAGGACTCGGTTCCTCTCGAGGAAGCATCCACGAGACTCTGCTCATCACATTCGCTGCTGGCACAGAAGCTTCCGCCATCAAATTAACAAGGCATCAGGTCCTGCTGCATTTTAAAATATCCCCTCACCAGTCACTGTGTTCCTCTCCAGCGTCTCGCAGAGCCAGACCTAGAGGAAACAGCCAGGATCTGGGAAAAGACTAGGGAGGGCTCAGCTCTGGGTTCCCTCCGCCCCAGGAGGGGTTTCGGGCACCTCCTCTTGCCAAGCGACTGACAGAGGGGAAAGCTGTCAGCAGAACAAAAACCACCAAGCTTTTCCACAACTTACCCCCAATAAATTCTGTACTCCGAGCCCCAATCGCGAATAGGCTGCAAATAAACTTACCTTGGTTCCAGCTCTGGACATTTTCCGTTCCAGCCAAGCTCCCCGGTGCTGGAGGAACGTCAGAAGCTGTTACAAACAGCCAGGATCTCAGGCGCCCTTTTTATAACAGGCTTGTTTTAAACCAGACAGCCGCTTCGTCATGAGAATGGGATCCAAAATTTGAGTCAGTGATTCTGAGGCTATAGCCCGTTTCCAGAAAAGCAAACAGGATTATGGAATAAAGAAAGGCTTCACCATCCTTCCTTTGTTACCATTTGCTGAGTCAGAACACCAAAACTCGGCCAAAACACACTCAAAACACGCAGCCCCCTGCCAAGTCCTGGAAGACGGGGGACGATTTGGCTGCTCTCTCCCTTTCAAGCATGTTAAACAAGGAGAAATCCTTGTTGGCTCTAAAAGCCCAGCGCCGTTTGTAAGGAAGAGACTCGATATTTATCAGAGAACATTGCCCCGCAGCGAAGGATGGAGCTACAAAACAGGGAACACATGCTCAGATGGGCTCGCAAAGAACAGCTTCGGCTTCAAAAAACACAGAGTGGAAACAGCAAAGAGGCTGTGGATTTTTACAGCACGCCCTCAGCTTGAGCTATCTCGCTCCAAATGGTGCCTGATGTCGAGAAAAATAATGATGTCTGGCCACACACCCCCAAAATGAGCAATTCCAGACATCGAAGGGTAAGGAACGATGCTCAAATTTCCGACAAAATCTGCCAGTGTCACAAATTCAACCCAAAACTCTCACAGTGCTGCCTGCGGTTTGACAGAGTTTTCATTTGAACCATGCTCAGCCCTGCTGAGCGGGGAGGGTGAAGATCGCTGGCTCCTGGCCACCCGCACCCCCCGCCAGCCCGGCGTGAAATAAAACCACCTCTGCAGCTCTTCGCTGCCTGGCCCCAAGGCTTAGCGACACAAAGGGACGCGAAATCCAGCCCAGCGGCGCCCGAAACGCACAGAGCCCGCTGCAAATCCCTCAGGACAAGCAGTCTCGCGACAGCGGCTCCACGCACGGCGAGACATCAGCACCTCAGCCTCTTGCATTTTAGGCGTCTTGAATCGCCCAGCGCTGCTGCTTACAGCTCTTTCTGCTACAAAGCTGTGAGGCCGCTTCATATAGATATACATTTTTTAATTCAAATTCTGCCTTAGAAAGATCGAAATCCAACCATAACCTGGGTCCTATCGAAAGACAACTCAGTGGGACATCTCCAAGCTCCGCAGCAGTCAATTTGAACATCCCTCCTTGAAAAGTGGGTTAAATAGAATAAACTCGCCTTGTATGGCATCCCCTGCCTCCCCAGGAGCAGAGACCTTCGGAAAAGTTTTAGCAACACAATATCATGCACTAAAAGTGCTCTCAGTTTGGATAACTCTTCTCAAGTCACACACAGCTGCTGCCTTTGGTCCCCACAGAGATGCCTTTGCCCATTTTGCCTAATTTATGTGCTCAGCTATGAGGGCATCTCCCCAAAACAGGCTCCACCAACACATGGGAATGGTACTTGTTTAATTCAATACTCTTTACAAGAAACATTAAATGGTGTTTCTATCAAGCCTGAAAACCTCCAGCTCAACGGTTGTTGCTAAATTAGCAGTTTTATCTCAGTTGGCTGGTTCATATTTCACTCAGCAGTAAAGACGTGTCCCACTAACACCCGCCGCACAGGTAAAGCCCTTTCCCTAGGACACGCGCCAGGCTTAGCCCAGAACTCCGTTTTATTGACATTTGTCAAAACGCCGCAAATGTATATAAAGCTAATTCCATAAAATCCCATTGCTTAAGTGCCATCTCATATAAAATAACATCCACTGCAATTCATTAATAAAAAAAATAAATCAACAATTTCTTTGTCACATTTATAAAACCAGCGCAGCCGGATCGTACCACAAAGCCCTGTGTGTGGCTTCGCGCCAGGAAGGGCTCCTTGGTGGGATACTTGCACCCTGTGGACACCAACCACGATGGCAGCTTCCCCACTACAGCATCTGCAACACAGCGTCTTCATGGACACACACTCGCTCCCCCACCAACAGGGCCATTACAGGGAAAGTGGCGGCGATCAGAAACCCCAACGTGGACAGACAGACGGTCGCCGGTCCATGACAAGCATGTTCGGTCTTAATGACAACTGTTTTCGGTGTAACGCTGCCTGTTCCCAGGGCTCTGTAACAAAATAGAGGAGCACATTTTACTCCCAGCACTAGCAAAGGAAAAGCAACTCAAAGACCAAAGAAAAAATAAACATCAATTTTCAAATGGTTTGAAACACACAATGGTAGAAAAACCCAGTAAGCGCTTGTCTGCGACTCCTAAACCACTTTTACTTGGGAAGAGAAAGATGCTACAAAGTAAGAATTATTTGAAGTTTCAGTCAGTTCTGTTAAGCACAAAGTGAGGCAGGTAAGAACAGATTTAAATACATAAAGAGCAGCTGTTCAAATAGGTTTTGCCGTCAGATTCTGCACAATGCACCTGCACAGGCGCACACGGGTGTCCCCAGCAAATCAAACACAACACCTGCGGAGAACAAGGGAGGTGCTGAGTACACAGTGAACAGATTCACCCTGAAAAGAGGTTTTGGCTGCAAAATAAGAACTAAAAATCAAATGCAAGGCTCTCGGGAGCACGTCCACTGAACAGCCGGCTGCTTCTCCCACCTCTGCCTGGGCTGTGCACACAAAATGTGTTCTTGACTCACCCTTTCTTTTCCTTCTGCTGTCCAGGACCGCGATGCTACCCCGCTGCCTGCTTGGAGCCCGCGGCGGGGGGGACCAGGCTGTCCAGCTGCTGACGGTTCCCCGTCTGAACCAGCCACTCGTAGAATTTGTTCTCTACCAGCACCTGGAACTGTTTCCTCTGATCCCTGAAACCAAAGGAAGATCGGCAGGGATGTCAAGCTCACGTTAATTATTATATTATACTTCTAAACCTCACCTTTGGTATCCAAATGAGGCTCCAAATATATCAGCTAAGAGCTGGGCTTGGTTCTTGAACTTCCTGTTCTAGGAAGAGAAGGTTTTTACCAAGTAAATGTGATGACAATGAACCCCAAAGACTGAGCTTGGCGGAATTAGAGAAGTCACACAAAGTTCCTCATCCCACCGGCACAGCAACCCAGCTCAGAGCACAGATTAAAAACTGACTGAAAAGGGAGAAAAAGAAGATTAGTAACCAGCGTTTAAGCACTGAAGACACTAAACTCTGTTCTGACAGCGTCTGAGAGAGGATGGAGATCGGGAAACAAAATGTGCATCTAAACACTCCTCAAATAATTCTCATTACTGGTAAATAACTTTTGGGGTGGTTTTGGTTAAGACCAGTACTAACAGGGTGTACAGCTCACAGAGTTTCTCCAGAACTGATCCCAGCCCACTGGGATCAGCTCAGCTCTGGAATTTCTTAAGCCAAAGGTACCATGAGTATTGACTAACTCCTGCTGCATGTTATTTTCTATAAGCTTACGTGATTCCATTTGGGACATATGTAAAACATGAACATATTCAATATCCTGTGCACATTTCAAGTGGTTTTGCTTTGAACTCACTCCTAATTGGATGTGCTGATCCCATCCCATACCAGGAAAAGCAGCAAACCAGCCAGATTCATTTTTGTGCCACTCGGTTTCCCAGAGGCTCAGGGTCCCCAGACCCTTTTTCTCAAGTTAAAGGCTCTTCTTTGTACTATCGCTTCCATTTGAGACATTCCCCAGAAAACAGGGTTCTAGGAGAGAAACTTAAATTCCTCCCCAGTGAATGTGAACACAAAGGCAGACGCTTCTTTCTTCTCTTCGGGTTTTATCTTCTCCGAGTGCTTTTTATATACGTTGATCTGCTGCTGACCCCGAAAGACTTTCTGTCTGATATGCTCGGAAAATGAATAAACAGGATTTTATGCTTTTGCAAGTTGTTCCTCAAGCTGTCTTACTGGGCCTGTCTTACGGGGTTTTTACTTTCAGCCTGGCAGGATTTACATTCTTTTTTTGCCCCACTTTCCTCATTCAGACAACTTCAACTTCTTGAAAGACATTCTTCTTATTTCTAACCGTCTCTTTCACCTCCCAGTTCAAGCACAGCAGCTTTTTTCTTTCTACAAGCCTGATATCCTGTTTGCTCTAAGCCTCCTGGTTGTCTCTCTCGCTGTTTCCCTGCCTGCAGGAGACAGAGACATTTTACACCGTCAGCTGCCCACTTTTTCAGCAAGCTTCTGAACCTGGCACAGTTTTCCCCCTTTCATGAAATAATCCACTCCGGTACCAAGCCCTGACCTCCTGTGACTGCTGTTCAATCTAAGCACATCATCCGTGTTACCTCGTATTTCTTTAACAGGAAGATTTTTGACAGACCAAATGCCTTTGCAAAACTCTGGGGTGAGAAGCAGCAGCCCTGGGAGGAGCACGGCTGGAGGGCAAAGAAACACCTTAGATGAGGTTGATAGACGCAACAGATGACACTAACACAAGGGCTGAAGCCACAACTTCCCTTCCCGCTGCCTTTCAAGACTCAAAGACAGAGTTTTGAAGGTTTTATGACTCTGTCACCCCTGCTGGGTCACTACTGCTTGGCCACCCTCCCAAAATCCTGCCCCAGAAGCCTTTCTCTGGTGTGATGGGGAGTGTTGACAGTTTGACCCAAGAGGTTTTCATATTCTGTGTTCTCCAGAGGATAAACCCCCTGAGATCACCACTTATCAGCCCCCAGTTACGCACCGTTACAAGCCATCGAATGTGTACAGAACAGAAAGAAAAATCTACATGGCTCTAGCACAGCTTAGAGAACAAAACCTGTTCTCATCTCTTCAGGCTTTCACAATCTAATATCTGGGTTTCTGTCCCCATTCTTATTCGCAAAGGAAGCCAGGTTCTTCAGGTTACTGCAGCGAAAAAGGTTCACAAAAAGATAAAAGCAGTTAAACTGAAGTCAGGAGAGATTTGCACCCTTGTCTGACCTGGCTGGCTGCAGAAGAAAGCACAGTGACAAAGGAAGTAAAGGGAAACTTTTCCAGAACTCTGCAGCAGGTACTGGGAAAGCAAACAGACATGCATCGGTACGTGAGACAGGCTATGACAGGCCTAGCTAGGACAAAAACAGCTGGGCAGAGGATTCCACGCGATCTAACAAAGAGAACTTGAAAAGCTGCTGCCCATGAGGTGATCTACTCGGTTCACAAGTCCATTCTTAGCTCACCTCAGCAACAGACAGGACAGTAATTTAAAGCTTCAATCGCAACGTAAAGGTTGTGCTAAGAGCGATCACCCATCAGCCACAGGCCAGTAACAGGTCAAGCTGTTGAGGGCACGCGCCCAGATCTCACCCACTGCAGCACTGGGAGCAGAACAGAGACAGCAGAGGCAGCAGCAGCGCGAAGGGCGGTGTGAGTTCCTCGCTCAGCAGCGTCTAACCAGGCGTCTCCTCAAGCCTCGCAAGCCAGGAAAGCGCAATATCACAGAGTTACGGTTTTGAGCATTATTCTCCTCACTATATTCATACGGAAGACCAGAATCCCAGGACTGCTAATTACTACAACTCTAGAAATGGCGTGCAAGACAAAGCTCATGCAAACCAACCCATTAGTACAGCATTTTTGTTGAACGACATGAAATTAATCTCCTGTTTGTACGGCCGAGCTGGGAGGCAGCTCCCAGGTTGCCATCGGGGCGCCGCACTTACTTGGTCAGACCCGCCTCCTTCACCATTTTCTGCCAGATCTGCACCTTCTGCTCCCGCTGGCTCAGCGCTTTCTGATAAGCGTGGGGCAAACCCCCTGGCGTCTCCGTGGTGTCTCCTTCCATCTCGAAAGGAATCACGAAGGTGTAGAAGTCCGAGGGGGGCAGGAGGCGGAAGACACCGGTGTCACCGCTCTCCTTGCACACCAGCATGGGGTTGTCCCAGTGGTTGGGCAGCGTGGCCAAGCCCACCTGAGCCATGTGGTCTTCCAGCATCGGGTAGTGGGTATGGAACGGGGCGAAGCTGATGGCATGGTTCCCTGAGAGGATGAGAGGCTGCGTGGGCGTGAGGATGTGAAAAGTACAGCCAGCAGTGGAGGAAAGGGACAAACGATGGCAAACCATGATGACCTTGACGTTGTCGCAGCTGTGGACGTGAACAGAGGCCTGGACAGGGCCGAGGACAAACGTGCTGTTCCGGCACTTCTCAATGGTCACGGAGCTGCGGAACAAAACAAGGACATGGTGAGCAGGAAACAGCAAAACCAAGACTTTTCATCTAACACGAACTTAGTGCTTCAACAAACTTACTGAAGAGCCACAAAGATTATTAAGGAAGTGGAGCATCTCCCGTGTGAGGAAAGGCTGAGGGAGCTGGGGCTCTGGAGCTGGAGGAGACTGAGGGGTGACCTCATTCATTGTTATCAATATATAAGGGAGGATGGAGCCAGGCTCTTCTCGGTGACAACCAATGATAGGACAAGGGACAATGGGTACAAACTGGAACACAGGAGGTTCCACTTAAATTTGAGAAGAAACTTCTTCTCAGTGAGGGTGGCAGAGCCTGGCCCAGGCTGCCCAGGGAAGTTGTGGAGTCTCCTTCTCTGCAGACATTCCAACCCGCCTGGACACCTTCCTGTGTAACCTCATCTGGGTGTTCCTGCTCCATGGGGGGATTGCACTGGATGAGCTTTCCAGGTCCTTTCCAACCCCTGACACTCTTGGATTCTGTGAAAACACATCCAGCTGTGTCCCAGAAGAATTAAAACTCACCGGAGGGGAGAGAGGAGATAAATGAAGGACTCGTTGCAGCGATGAATTCTGACATGAGCCCCCACTAAGGTGTCCGAGCTCTTGGCCAGTGTCTGCTTGTAAACCTGGCTCATGATCACCATGGGGAGCGCCTCGGGCACCACACGAGTATTGCAGGCAATCTTTGCTCTCCAGGTTGTTCCTTCAACTGCAAAATCAAGTTCACCAATGCATTTAAAATTAAAAAGCATAAAAAGACTACACAGAGACATGATAGCTCACTGTTCACATCCCTCAAGAAAATAATCAGCCCAAAACTTCAAGGACAGTATCATCAAATTTTGTCACTTTACAAGAATTGCACATTTTAAGACAGCAAAATGCTCCCTCTACAGTACAACCCTTGAGCAACCTCCCTGTCCTACATAACGCGCTGCCATTCCTGCACTAGTGCAGTCAGAGGAAATAAAACATTAACCTGATCCTTTTTCCTCTTAAGGGGGAAGGTGTCACATCCCTGTGGGTGACGGAATGCGATTCAAGGCAAGAAAACCCATACCAGTTTTCAGTTTGCCACAAACACATCACATTATCTATTTTCTGTGTCCAGCTCTACTTGAATAATGAGGACAGCGATACTGGCCTCACTCAGGGGAACCTATGAAAATAAAGTCATTACTATTTGCTCACAGAAGTGCTCCAAGGACCAGAAAAACACACACAGGTGTCACGCAGTACCTCTAGTCCCGCAGACTCGCCCCCACACTGTCACTCTGTCCACTACACTGACAGCAGGAGGAAAACAAGGTAATAATTCCCCAGGCCCCTGCCAGATCCTGGACAGCAAGAGAAGCCAAGGCTGGAAAACTATTTCTGAAAATCAAGCTACCTTGCTGTGCCCACGCAAGTTTCTTCCCAGACTTGAGGCAGGCAGTCATCCCAAAAGGGTTTGTGGTCAGGCAAGCCCGCAGCCAGCTCTCCAGCTTGGGGAACGCGAAGGTTTTGGAGACCTTTGAGTAGCCGTTCTGTGCCTGGCAGGGCGGCCACAGCGCGAGCTCGTGCAGGGGATGGACCGTCCTGGACTTGGTCACGGTCCCTTCGATGAGAAAGCTGAGGGCGCAGACGGCTTCGTAGGACACCACGCTGCTGCGGGTGGAAGGGGACGAGGCCGTGAGCTGCTCCGGCTCCAGCAGCAGCTCCAGCAGTTCCGAGAGGCGGGTCTGCACAAAGGCGCGGTGCTCCTGATCATTCCAGTTCTTAGCGGGCAGAAAAACACAGAAGGAAATGAGTTCTCACCAAGCTGACAAGCTGCACTGACATTATACAATGTATCGTTGCTTACACTCAGTCTAAAAGAGGGAAAGTGAGTAAAACACGGTGCTGTCACCTGTTCACTGCTTCTGAAACACAGAAATGGAACTGGACTCATCAGCAACCTCCCCGCAAAAAAGAGAAAACATTTTATTCTAGCTCCAAGTACTAAATATTTCATTCTAGAAAGCAGAAACAGACTCGCCAACAACCCTTCCCACACAAATTCCTGGAAACAAATCAATAACTGACAGTCAAGGTCTCACAACTGCTCGATTGGAAAAATGGCCGCGTCTATTCCAGACCTTCGGAGATGATTAAGTGCTGCCTTCCGAGACGCTGCGGGGAAAAGCGGAGGGTCATTTCTTCCCAGGCAAGCAGACCAATAAACCAAACAACCTCTGAGGGAATCATTAGTTCACACTTAAAAGGGCTCCAGACCATTAAAAAAAAGAATGCTAGAATTATGGCAGACCTTAACATCAGCTTTTAAATAATGCTGGACTCTCCACAGCCACCCTGTACAAGTTCCTCTCATTTCTTTTTTCATTTCTTCAATCGGTATAAAGTTACCCAGTCCCTATTTTTAATTATTTCACTGTGCCCCAAGCTGCATTTCGCTAATTCATGCAGCTCACAACGACATCATCATGATAGAAACCCACAGCTTTGCAGCTGCCAATCTGGAATTTACTCTAAAACACAGAGAGCTGCAACTGATACATCCAACTCACTTCTCTTCTTTCAAAATACTGGTCAGTATTTTCAAAGGAAACAGTGGCATTTTTGACATGGTTGATGCACAGCTGACCAAACAACCCCCCTTTCTGAAATATAACTTAATGGAGGGACCATCCTGGGATCCTATAGCGGATCACAGGAAAGCAGCTGCCAGAGTAAGAAAAGCAATAGAAAAACCACAGGGGCAGCTGCTTCTTACAAAGAGAATTGCCCATGCCCTAAAAGAACTTTCACAGGTTGCCTTTGGACTCTGGGGAATTCCTGTGGATGCCTTTTAGACAGAACACATCAACTGACAACCAATGACAGGACAAGGAGCAATGGGTACAAACTGGAACACAAGAGGTTGCACTTAAAGATGAGAAGAAACTTCTTCTCAGTGAGGTGAGGGTGGCAGAGCCTGGCCCAGGCTGCCCAGGGAGGTTGTGGAGTCTCCTTCTCTGCAGACATTCCAACCCGCCTGGACACCTTCCTGTGTAACCTCATCTGGGTGTTCCTGCTCCATGGGGGGATTGCACTGGATGAGCTTTCCAGGTCCCTTCCAGTCCCTGACATTCTGGGATTCTGTAAACTTAATTTCATTTACTGTCAAGTGAAGTGTCTCAAATGTGATTCCAGCTCAATTTGTACTACAGGCAGTGACACCCTCCCAGGAACAAACCAGCCCCTTTCCAACCCACCCCAAGGCAGCACTTTGCCGTTTCCCACACAAGAAAGAATCCAACAGCTGCAAATACCTTATTCTCCCCGGTAGATTTTCCAGTCAGGCTGGGAGACCTAGTCCTGGGGCTGGGCCATTCCTCCCCAATCAGAGACCTCCGCAGAGACACCTTGTGAACCTGTTGCACGTACAGGAACAGCAGGAACTGCAGAGTGTCCACGGAGAGCTGGCCAAGAGGGGACAAAACGTTAGGCTGGGCCAGGCCAGGCCGGTCACCCCTAAACCGACCCCCGCCCAAGCTCCTGCCTTGCTCCGCTCCTGCTCCAGCTCCTCGGCGCTGCCACACGCCGCCTCGGCCTCAGCCCACTCGAGTCTGGCGTGCGGGTCTCGCCGGTGGAGGCTGTGGAAGAGCTCGAAGTAGAGCCAGGCCAGGCCGCGGCCCAGCTGCAGCTTCCCACAGGCGATGTGCCGCCAGCGGGGCCACGCCAGCCGCGGGAAGCAGCCCTCGCCTGCTCGCGCCCGGGCGTACGCCGCCACTTTCCGCAGGTAGTGCGGGGCGAGGCGGGCGGGCGGCGGGGCCGGCAGGGCCCCCAGCAGGAACGGCTCCGTCCGCACCCACAACCGCACCGGCGCCGCCGCCACTGCCGCCTCCATGACGACCGCCGCCCGCTTCCGGTGCCCGCCCAGGCGCCGACCAACGAGACGGCCCTTCCCTCCCGCTTGGAGGACTCACCCTCCAGCACGGCGATAGGATAGAGAGCGGCGTGACGGACCGAACCGCGATTGGCCAGCTGCCTCAAACCGACGCCCCGACAGGCAATTGGCTGGCGGCGTCGAGCCGGTGGTGAAGTGTGCGCAGATGATAGGGTGGCGGCCCGCGGCGCGCGGGGTCGCGCCGCTCTCCTATTGGCCGGCGGCGCTGGCCGGGCCCTGTTTCCCGTCTGATGGTGGCCGGGCCGGGCGGGTGGTTGTGGCGCCGCGGACCCGCCTGGAGCCGCCGCTTCCCTCAGCCCCGCCGTCCCGGGCAGGTCCGGCCGCTCTGCCATGGCCCCCGGCTGGCTCGGCCGCCTCTGCCTCCTGCTGCTCTGCCTCTGCCAGGAGGCCGCCGCCGGGTGAGTGCGCCGGGCCGCGCCGCCGGGCCTGCGTGTTCCCTCCCTCAGCGCCGGGCCTGGGCCCGCACTCCGGGCTCGGCGCTGACAGGGCCCCGCTGCCCTCCCCTCTCTTTCTTCTCCCTCCTCAGGAGGGACTTCTACAAGATCCTGGGGGTGTCCCGCGGCGCCTCTATCAAGGACATCAAGAAGGCCTATCGCAAACTGGCGCTGCAGCTCCATCCCGACAGGAACCCCGACGACCCGCGGGCGCAGGAGAAGTTCCAGGACCTGGGGGCGGCCTATGAGGTGAGGCCGGGGGCGGCGGGATCCCCCCCGCCTGCGGGGGGCTGTGGGGAAGGGTGAAGTCGTGACTCTGTTGGAAGGAATTTGGGGAGCTCTAAGTCCTCTCAGCCCTTCCCAGGTCGTGGAGGGTGGACGGGGTTCGTGGTAAAACGTGCTGTGAGCATGAAGCTGAGCTTGGCCAATGACTTGTTTCATGAGGCTTCACTATATAGTGTTCAGGGGAAGGTGAGCGCTGAGGCTGTGGCCCTGTTGGAAGGAATTTGGGGAGCCCCAGACCTCCCAACCCTTCCCAAGGTGTGGAATGTAGATGGGGTTTATGATAAAATGTACTGTGAGCATGAAGCTGAGCTTGGCCAATGACACGTTCCATGAGGCTTGGCTCTGTAACATCCAGGGGAAGGAGAGAAGTCATGACCCTGGTGTAAGGAATTTGGAGAGCCCTAAGTCCTCCCAGCTCTTAGGTTGTGGAGAGCAGATGCGCTTCATGATAAAACATGCTGGGAACACAAAACTGAGCTTGGCCATCAACTTGTGTCGTGAGGCTTTATTTTATAACATTGAGGGGAAGGAGAAGAGTGAAGTCATGACCCTGTTGTAAGGAATTTGGAGACCCTAAGTCCTCCCAGTTCTTCTTAAGCTGTGGAGGGTGGACGGGGTTCATGGTAAAACATGTTGTCAGCATGAAGCTGAGCCTGCCCAATGAGTTGTCTCGTGAGGCTTTACTCTGGGGAAGGAGAAAGGAGAGCTTCTAGGAAATATAAAGACCTTTCTATAAGGTGCAGGCACAATACCTCCTTCCCTTATATTGAATTTCAGACATTCTACTAAGTGAAAAACAAAGGTAGGGAGGCTGTCAGGCTGATGAGAGAGCTCTTTCTGTCAGCGGACAAAAAGAGGCCTCAGTTCACTTAGCCAGGAGAAAGTGAAGGTAGCAAGTTAAAGTTATTTATGAGTTATTAATAGTTCTTTGGGGAAGAAATAGAGTTGTGTCAACTGTAAGTATTGGCATGTATAGGGCCTGGCTGTAAGTCTGAGCTGATAGGAGGGGAAAGGTGGTTGGTTTGCCTCTTAGAAGGTGTTAAGATGGGAAAAATAAAGGTTAATCACAAATGCACGAGGCTGTCTGTTGTTCGCATAATAAAATAGTAGTGTACAAATGATACTTGACACTAATAGCCCAGTGCATATAAATCACTTATAGAGTCCCTTTGAAGGAGTCGAGCTTCCGAAGCGAAGGGTTTCTGTTCTCGGTCCACAGCTGTAGCCTGGCTTGTGTTTCCATCCCTGACGCTCCTCAGATATGCAAATATAAAATAAATGAGGAAGTGAGAGAAACAGCTTGAATGCTTTCCTCTTTGGTCAGGAAAAAAAACCTGTATTCACTTTATTTTTATATCAGAGCCAGGACTTCTTTTTAGTTCAGACTTATCTGGCTGAACTCTGGCAGGGAAATTGGTGAAGGTAAAGAATTTCTTTTGGTGGAAAAAAGTGTTTGCCAGCTGTCATTTGCAGCATCTAAAGATTGATGCATGTGATTTACTTCAAAGCTGTGGTGTCATTTCTGTGAGTTGGGATTGTCATATCTGACAGTATTTAAAGCATGGGGAGTGTTTCTCTCCCTCTTACTCAAGCTCCAGTTTAAGTCTAAACAGCTGAGAGTACTTTTTCTATTAAAAACATTGGGGAGAAAGTGGTTCTAAAATCCAATCAGTAGGGATTGTGGTGGCAGGAATAGCCGAATATTCATTTTATGCACAATAACCATATCTGCGTCCCCCTAACCAGGGTATTATTGCTGCACAACAGCATCCTTGTTCAACATAGAGTGTGGAGTTCTGTGTTAACACATGCAATGAGCTCTTGTCAGGTGCTGATGAAAATTAAACTAAGAAACTTCCCTTTAAATTCTTTATTCATGTGTGTTTTGCTGGGGGACATGCATCAGAATATTAAAATCCAGTATTGATGTAAATCTCTAGCAAAGCCTTCAAATAGATTGTGGGGAAAGTAGGTTAATTAAACTACTCTGTCTTCATTTTAACAGCCAAAGGAATTTCCACCCTGGTCTGAACACCAAAAGGAGACAAGTCCCATGAGAGGGCACTGAGACTCCACTACGTACAATCAATAGCCTCAGGGTGCTTTGGGGATGGAGTTTCCAGGGTATTTTTTCTAAGCTGTGGTAGCTTTACTTACAAGGCAACCTCATGTAAAAGAAACAAGAACTCTCCTCAAAATACTCTAGATCGTGTTCTGGAGTAGTGATCTCCAACAGGCTGCATGAAGAAGGAAAATGAAGGGAAAAGCAAATATTTTGTCGTCTTAGTTGTATTGCCAGTGGTATCGCCAGGATTGTGCAGGACTCTGCTGGAAGAATTTTGCTCTGACACCAAGAGATCACGGAATGAAAAGCTTATCCCAGTTTTGGGAAATGTGCTTCTTAATGCAAAACCTGAAGGGACAAAGGGAGAATTGAGCTCTTACCTACTAGATGGAGCGAGTAAAGTCACTGTTGGTTTTTTTTTCCTGTTGCTAGAACTTGTAATCTTTACAATTTGAGGCTGGTTTTTATTGTTGAACCATCTTTTCCACCTGTTTAGTTGCTTTTCCACTCCTCTCTAGCCTCCTGAAGGCTAACCTGGCAATTGTAACCTTCGCAAACACGATCAATGGGAGAGGAAGGGGAAGGAAGACAAAATGTGATGGGAAACTTCTGAATCTCTGGGGGAGGAAAGAGCAGAGATCAAGACTTAGGAATTAAACTCAAAGCTTTACAGTCTAGAAAGCCCTGCGTGTTGGGTTGTGTTATTCTGCCTCAGTGCTGAAGTTACTTGTAACTTTTGCTGCCGTTAGGAATGAGGCCCAGCAGTCAAACTGGTGCAGAGTTACCATACTGAGTAGGTTCAGCTTCGTAGCAAACTTGCCATCGTTGCTAATTGTTGCGAAATAGGAGCCAGAGAAATACACGTTCTGTGTGTGTGTGAAGAACAAACTGAGAAACAAGGGTGGTATTATATGGGTTTTCAGCACGTCCAGCTTTGTAGGAACCAGTTTGAATTATGCCTTCAGATTCTTTTTTAATCTTTAAGATAAACTCAGTATTGTTAATATTTTGTGTTGCTTCTGCTGCTTCAATAAACTAACGTTTAAATAGACTAAGGTCCTGTCTGCTTGTTCCCTGTGCCAGGTGCTGTCAGACGAGGAGAAGCGGAAGCAGTACGATGCGTACGGCGAGGAGGGACTGAAGGACGGACACCAGAGCTCCCATGGAGACATCTTCTCCCAGTAAGGAGCTTTTGCCACTTTAGGGCTTTCTTACAATTGGAATTTTAATTTTATGATGTTTGACGCCGGCAAAAATCAACGTTAAGGGCTTTTACGCAGTGAGGAGTCACTAATCTTCAAGAAACAAGTTCACAGGTGCTGCAGCTGCATTAAACATGTAGGAACTTCCGTTCTCTGGTGTGTAATTGATGTTTAACGTGTTGTCACACATCATGTGTGCGCATTGGGAGTCACTTTTTCTTTTGCTCAGTAATGCTTTAGCGACTTGCAATACATTTCAGAGCAACTGTAGATTTTTGGATCGTTAAAACCTGGAAGCACTTGCACGTAGCTCAGGCAGAAACTGATCTTCTGTTTGTTTAAGGCTCCTTTGGTTCTGCTAGGCGCAAATTTACTAACAATTCTTAAAGTTGCTCTTCTCCTGTCGTCCTTCTGGGTGAGAACTTGCAGAATCTTCTGATGTGTTTTGAGGAAAAATACACAGACTTGCTAGGGTGTTTTATTTTCATCCCCCTTGTCCTCAAACTACTGAAAACTGACCTGTTAGTATTGACTAGATGACGCACTACTCGGAGTTTGCACGTTGTGCTGGTAGCTGAGCCACACTGCAGCACGGACACGACTTCCCTTAGACCATGGGCAGATTTTGACGTGTTGGCATTCAAGTCCTGCTCCAAAATTCAGGTTTTTTAGTACAGAAAACTCTTCCAAAGTGACCGCTTTGTTTGAAGGCATTTAGCGGGTGTCCTCGAGGAGCAAAAAGTGGGATCTGGATTTACTACAGTGTTTTTGTGCTGCTCTATCAGGGTCTAGAAGGATTTGCCGAGTAGTACATTGCTGCTGCCTTGGCTGTCTTTTTTCAGCAAAACCTTATTTAATCAAAATTCCTTCCTGAACTAATTGATGTGCTTTACTACAGCTTCTTTGGGGACTTTGGGTTCATGTTTGGAGGGAACCCTCGCCAACAAGACAGGAACATTCCCCGAGGGAGCGACATCATCGTGGACCTGGAGGTTACGCTGGAGGAGGTGTATTCAGGAAACTTCGTAGAAGTAAGTTGGACCTCTTGCCTGTCACTGTCCCCAGCGTGTCCTCAGGTTTGAGATGCCTAGCCATGCTCGAAACGATATCTTCTCCTAAAGAACAGAGCAAAAATGGAGGTTTGTTTTCTCAATACCTCGCAGTGGCAGTGGAGGCTGTTTATTCCTAGCAAATAACACACAGCAATACATTTATTCACCTGTGCTATGTGGCAATTTCTCTATAAAAAGATGCTTCTTGTGACAATTGGCTGTCAGTGGCCACCTATAGCTTTTTTTATTGCAGTAGCCCAGTTGAAAAGGGTGTAATTGTTCTCTCTCTAGAACTCAGTGATAATTGAGCGCCCGTTCGTAAGCCTCAAATTCCCTTTGCAATTCTTGTTGAGATTTTCTGAGGCCTCTTTATATGGCCAAATGTGTCACTGTAAATTTGTGGATTACACACTCGGCAAATGTTTGGTGGCTTTTTAATTTATTTTTTTTTAAACAAGCTACATTTCTGCTGCTGACAATCCCTGCTGTTCTGCATGTTAGAATTTGTGTTGAGTTTTTATTGTGTTAATGGGGGAACTCCAGATAATTTTGCCTGTCATGTGGGACAAGGAAACTATCATAACCAAAGTGTGAGGTGTTTCATCTTAGTGTCACCTTTCCTATCTAGAAAGGTCCAGGAAAAACAAAATGCCAATAGTGCTGTTGGAAAGAGTTTTTCTGGTATGTAATGTGTGATCAGCAAGGTGAAAAATATCAGAATGCTTCACTGAGGCTGTTTGGAGCTACTATGGGGGCAGCACATGCAAAACCAAATGATGTTCAGGTTGTTTGAGAAATCCAGAGCATTGGGGAGACCCCGGAGTGCTGGTGTTGACCTCGTCCTCTTCCCCGCAGGTTGTCAGGAACAAGCCGGTGGCGAGACAGGCGCCCGGCAAGCGGAAATGCAATTGCCGGCAGGAGATGAGGACCACCCAGTTGGGTCCGGGACGCTTCCAGATGACTCAAGAAGTCGTTTGTGATGAATGTCCGAACGTCAAGTGAGTTTTACGCTCTTTACTGCTCTGTGGGTGTTTATTCTAAACCTGCCACTAGATGGAGGAAAGTATCTGTACTCCCAGTAAGACCCCGGGAATTTGGAAGAACTTAAGCTTCATATTTCTAAGGAGCTGGACTTTGTTCTTAGAGATGGCCAGCTTTGTTAGATGTAGAGCTCCCCAATTTGCTCTTTCAGCCTCTTACTCCTTGAACAACTCCAGTGGTAGTTCCACAACTGAATGTGAATAAGCAAAATCAGGAAAGCCAAGAGTTCCCAGCTGGGAACAGCTGGACTTGGAATACTGTGGTGCAGTCGCACATCTGGATGCTGAATGTGCATTTAGGAGCTTAACCTTTTCCTTCTCTACTAGGTGAGTATCAGCAGACAAGAAAGGCAGCACTTGCCCTCCAGATTTAGATGTGAGCAAGGAGAGAGTAGGTGTTAACTTGTGGGGGTGTTCTCATTACCCCAATGATGTAAATTGGTGTGTCCACCTTCTGTTGAGATCTTAGTGCTCACTTGCTCTTCCCCTTCACAGGCTGGTGAATGAGGAGCGGACACTGGAAGTGGAGATCGAGCCCGGCGTGAGGGATGGGATGGAGTATCCTTTCATTGGGGAAGGTACGTGTGTGGGCTCTGCACAGCTGCTCAGCTTGGATTTGCTCCTTTTCCATCACGCAAGGCTGGTTTTTATAGCAGTGAAAGTGCCCAAGCCCTGCTTTGGGTCACCTGTCAGCACGGCTGGTTTTAAGTGCTGTGTCCTCTGCAGGCTTTGGAAATTCCAGAGGTTGAGGGAGGGGATTCTGCCCCTCTGCTCTGCTCTGCTGAGACCCCCTGCAGCTCTAGGGTCCTCAGCACAGGACAGACATGGACCTGCTGGAGAGGGGCCAGAGGAGCCACAGAAATGATCTGAGGCTGGAACAGCTCTGCTGGGAGGACAGGCTGAGAGAGCTGGGGTGTTCAGCTGGAAAAGGGAAGCTTTGGGGAGACCTTATTGTGGCCTTTCTGGACTTAAAGGGGCCCATAAGAAAGATGGGGACAGACTTTTGAGTAGGGCCTGTTGTGACAGGACAAGGGGCGATGGTTTTAAACTAAAGGAGGGAGGTTCAGGCTGGACATGAGGAAGAAATTGTTGTCCCTGAGGGTGGAGAGAGCCTGGCCCAGGTTGGGCAGAGAGGTGGTGGATGAACCATCCCTGGAGACATCCCAGGCCAGGCTGGACGGGGCTCTGAGCAACCTGAGCTGGTGAAGATGTCCCTGCTCATGGCAGGGGGGGCACTGGGGGAGCTTGGAATGTCCCTTCACCTCAAACTGTTCTGTGATTCTTTGTTAATCTGATTGACGCTCCAAGTTCCACTCCCTTTGCTGGTACTCAGGGCACACACAGAAATAAGCTCTAAATGTGATGGTTTAGATAACTCTTGAGTAGGAACATCTATTCCAGGGTTGAGTATGTGAGGGAATCCCCTCTGCCCAAGGAGATCAAGTCCTTCAACATGGAAAGGACATCATTAATATGCAGGCAAGTCTTTTAGAACAGCAGAGAGGTATGAGCTCGGTGAGTAAATACTCCAAGACCTAGGTTCTTTCATAACAGGTATGTGTAAGGCAGGTTTTAGTCATGTGAAGATGAACTTGTTTTTTTCCTTTAGCACGTGAGCTGCAAATCTCTCTTGTGTTTAATATGCTGCTTGTTTCTTCAGTTGCTGCCAACTATCTCCTTTAAACAGAGCTTTTCTTTCTCTTCAACAGGTGAACCCCACGTGGATGGGGAGCCAGGTGATTTGCGCTTCCGAATAAAAGTTCTTAAGTAAGTAACTGGCCCAGTTAGACCCTTCTTTCTGGTTTTACTGGGAAGGAAGCTTGCAAGCAACTTTCTGGCCAGTGTTTCTCACGTAGCTTTATCCTTCAGCAACTTCGGTGCAGCCGCGAGTCTGATACTCAGGGCTGTGCAGGATGTTAAACCCTGATGCCGCTGCAGTAGCTGGATTCAGCAGTCTTAAGATGCTGCGATAATTCCGCTTTTATTTTGTTTGGCTTGAATTCTGACATGCAGAAGGAGCTCCTGTGTGAATCACATGGAATATCTCCTTTTTCCATCAACATATATCTCTCTTTTGTAAGGAAATGCACTACTAAAGAAGCTGTGTGAGTCACAACTTCTTGACACGCCTCACCACTCATGGCCCTAGAAATAGAAAGGTTATTAGTAGTATATATCTCACACAGGAAAATGAAGTTAAATATCATTCATTCTTCACTTCCTCTCCAATTTGTGAATTCTCCAAGCTCAAAAATAGAGGGGAGGAAGCTAAAGGACCTATTTTCCTATGGGGAAGGAGGAAAGTTCCAATGTCTCTTATTTCCCCAGGCACCCAGTCTTTGAAAGAAGAGGAGATGACTTGTATACAAATGTGACGATCTCGCTGGTCGAGGCACTTACAGGCTTTGAAATGGATATCGCCCACTTGGATGGGCACAAGGTGAGGCAAGGGGTTGTGTGTAAATCCGATTTAACCGCAGGTCTCTTGTGCTGAGGGTTTTGCTAGAGACTTCCAGACCAGTTCCATGGATCCAAAACAGGCTCAGAACAAGGGGTGCACAATGTGGGTCTGGGTACAAAGCTGTCACAGCAGTGATTTTTGTTAGTTCTCATGTGTCCTGACAGTATTATTGCTTGGGCCCCTTGAATATCATTGATTTTGGCAAAGAATTTACATCAGTTGAGAGCTTTTCGGTGGGTTGGAAGGGGTATTGGGTGCACACACAACACTAGTAACATTGGAAATTTCTCCTGTCTCTAGGTTCATGTTGCTCGGGATAAAATCACAAAACCAGGGGCCAAACTGTGGAAGAAAGGAGAAGGTCTTCCAAATTTCGATAACAATAATATCAAAGGCTCCCTAATAATAACATTTGATGTGGAGTTCCCCAAAGAGCAGCTGACAAACGACCAGCGGGAAGGTGGGTGTTTTAAAGCTCCGTCGCAGCAGTGGGGCTGCACAGACCTCTCGCCAGAGCTGATAAGAATTTGGCACGACGGAACCAGCAGCCCGTTGCGCTCAGGAGGAGCTCTGCTTCCCCCGTGCCCCTTCTGCAACATAACACAGTTGGCCGATGCCCTGAGATTAACTTCCGTTTCCCTTTGAAGCGAGCGAGGTCGGCTGTTGGTGTTGTAGGGAACCAGATTAGGCTGGGATGTAGCACTTGGCAGGTTTGCAGGCGCTTTGTTTCGTTGCCGGCCATCTGTCTGAGCTGAACGGTGTCCTGGGCTCAGCCTCTCTCTGTGTTGCCTGTGGTGGGATGGGATCACAAGCTGTTTTCTAGCTCCTGTTTCCACTTTCTTGAAGGCAAGACTTTTGAAAATCGATCTACTGTCAAAGGTAAAGAGTGTTGGGCAGCATCAGGAGAAGGGTTGTTCCCCTCTACATCTTCTACCCTAAGTACTTTGTGGCCGTGTAGAATCATCTTGGTTGGAAGAGATCCTTAAGATTGAGTCCAACCATACCCCACCCCTGGCACTGCCCCGTGTCCCTGAGAACCTCATGTCCGTCTGTCCAGCCCTCCAGGGATGGTGACTCCAGCACTGCCCTGGGCAGCCTGTTCCAATGCCCCACAGCCCTTTGGGGAAGAAATTGTTCCCCACATCCAACCTCAACCTCCCCTGGCGCAACTTGAGGCCGTTTCCTGTCATCCTGTCACTTGCTACTTGGGAGAAGGGCACAATGCGGATGTGTGGTAGGAGAGATCTGCCCTTCAGCTTCAGCAGTCAATTAAAACTCAACGAACTGCACGGAAATCCTAAAATTAAGAGGAGGGTTTGTGCTGTACTCGTAGCTGGAAATTCCTCTTTGCTGCAGCAGCCTCTGCAGCAGGTTCTGCTGCTCTGCGCAAGGCACCAGAGGAGCCATCAAGGGCCATGTCCTCTGCTACAGGGTAAAGAAATTTCCTGGCATGTACCAGTGCAGCTTTTCGGAAAGTTACCTTCCCCAGAACTTCTTCCTGCTCATCAGGCCTGTTGTACTTTGTTCTTCCAAAGGTGGATTCTGGCAGCTGTCCTGGTAGAAAGAGGCAAACACGCAGCTTTCCTTGACTCTTGGTGTTTGCAGAGGGAAGCCAAGCCCTGGGTGAGCTTTTCTCAGCCCTGTGACACTCTCTGCTGTGTTGGTTACACTGTGATACTGTTCAGAGATCAGTTGTCCAGCGCTGAGCGATGTTCTGTGCCTCTGGGCTGTGCTTGGAGTAAACCTGCTTTGTGTTTTGGCCCCTGTTGCTTTTCCTCCTGGTCACAAGCATGTTGTGCCCGACAATGGCATCAGCGTGAAGTCCCATTCCAGGCTCTGCTGCCCTCCTTGAAGCTTTGTAAGTTGATAGCACCTTTCAAACAGATGTGAGGTTTTTCCAGCTGTTGCTCTTGATGGTTTGTGAATCCACTGGGCAAAGAGCAGCAACATAAGCCTGAATGTCTGTGAAAACCACTTGCACACCTTTATAGATCTCCTGGAAACAGAGAGGTGATAGTACAGGCGTGAGTGCGTTCAGAGACGGAGCCTTTGGGTGTTTCACCCCATCCTGATGCAATTCCCCACGTCCCAGGGGATGGTAACAGGGTGGGCAGCCAGCTGTGTGCTAGAAAACCTCCAAACATCCAGCGATGGAAGGAGTTTTTGGGAGGGAATAGGTCTGTCCACATTGTACAGGAGCAGCTCAGCGTACTCATTCAAAGGAAGGCTGCAAGCTTCACAATTCAAAACATCCCTTTTTTCTTATTGTTGGCGGTGGTCCTAATTTCTTATCTCCCCACCATATGTGCAGCTCCTGGGGCAGTCAGAAGATACTCTGACTCCGAGGGCACCGCTCTGGTCAGCCGAAGCTTTAGAGTCAGGGAAATAATATGCTTGTTTTCCTGCCAGTGTGACATGGTGGAATTTATTGCCTGTTGATCAGAGGTGACTTTCTCTTTGACGTATCCCCCGTTCATCTCTACTGCCATGTGTTTATCGCTTTCTTTTTGGAGCTTTGGATCCAAAGCTTTAACTCTGGGGTGTTCAGTGAGGCAGCAAAGTGTCCAGGCTGGGTTGTAACCTCTCATCTGTTGGTAGCGTTAGAAAATTCTTGACGTTTGCTCTAGTAAAAAATGCCTGAGGCTGCAGTAGTGCCAAATATCAGGAATCCTGCCTGGAATTCCTGACGGAGCACCAGAAATATCCTGTGTGCTAATGAGTGTGTCCTTCAGGCCAGCAAGCAACTGCTTAGAGCTCGCTAGCAGGAAACGAGGTACGGGAATGGTGCGAATCCTGCTTTTTTCAGGGTTCCTGGAGCTCACCTTTCTCCAGCTATGTCCTTCCTTTCAAAGAACTGCACATGCAGGAGCCACATCCTTGTCCTTGTCAGCCGGGAAGTGACTTGGAGCTTCCTTTGTCTGGGGGGGAAGTGATTTCTCTGGATTCTCTTCAGGAGATTCTCCTCTTCAGGAATCTCTGGGCAGCAAGCAAGAGGTGTCAATAGTTTTTGCCTGGCAAAGAGCCATCTTGGTTCCAGTGATGACCTCCAGGACAGTTTTCCAGTATTTTAACGAGGCTACCGTAACCTTATGCATCAAATTGGTGGGTTTAAAGGACATTTGTAGCCAGAATGATTTAAGGATAGACAAGCAGGACAAGGTTTGCAGCGAGACACACTCTCTTTTAGCTGGATTTCCTGGAAGCTTGGGGGTTTTTATATACAACAGATTGGTTGATTTAATTACTGATCTTCCCTATCCCTGCCTGTGTTAACTTAAAGTTAACAACCGCTGTGGTATTTTCTAGGGTTTTCTCCCCAGGAACAAGTGCCAGGAGCAGAGGAAATGGCCTCAAGTTGCACCAGGGGAGGTTGAGGTTGGATGTGGGGAACAATTTCTTCCCCAGAGGGCTGTGGGGCATTGGAACAGGCTGCCCAGGGCAGTGCTGGAGTCACCATCCCTGGAGGGTTGGACAGACGGACATGAGGTTCTCAGGACATGGGGCAGTGCCAGGGGTGCGTTGTGGTTGGACTTGATCTTGAGGGTGTTTTCCAACTAAAATGAGAGTGTTTCTCTCTGTTTTGGTTCCTGAGAGCCCTTTGTAAGGCCGGCCTGAGCTGCTGTGCCCCAAGGGACCCCGTGTCCAGTGTGTGACCATGCTGACTTTAACAAGGGAGTCCCCTCCGATTATCTCTGGAAAAACAGTGTGATACATCCCTTCTTACCAACCTGTTTCCTCCACTTTGTGCGGATTCGCCCTTTAAGCAGCAGCGAAGCCCTTTGCCAGCCCTTCCCTGGCAGTGCTGACCCCAGGAGATGAGCTGTTATTAATAATATTACATTTTGAAGGGCTGACTCACTCTGCTCTGGTAAGAATTTGATACCCACAGGACCTCAGGGCAGCCGGTTCATTGAAATGTTTTATGAATGGGCTTGGAGAGCTGGGGTAGGTGGTGTTTGTAAAGTCATCTCGACTGAAGATTTTCAAGTGTTCAGTAGGATACTTAAACACACAAATAAGTTTGCTTCTCTTACTTGCCTTCAGGGGTTGCTTTCAGTGGACAGGAGTGTCCCCAAGCACCTTGTTCCAGTGTGAAAACCTCTGCTTTCTAATTCTTCCTCTGGGTTTCTGGAGCTGGAAAGTCCAAAGGACTCAAACGTTGCTTTCTCCCCATTGTATGAGCAGAATCCTCTTGGGCTGCTGGGAAGATGAGCTGTGTGAATTAGACCCTGGAAATACTCCCGAAAAGTATAGGAAAGCGCCAGAAGAGCATCAGTAACCTCGGTGTCATTACTCCTTGTAGGAATCTGTTGTAGGGAACCAGATTAGGTTGGGATGTAGCACTTGGCAGGTTTGCAGGCGCTTTGTTTCGTTGCCGGCCATCTGTCTGAGCTGAACGGTGTCCTGGGCTCAGCCTCTCTCTGCGCTGCCTGTGCTGGGATGGGATTACAAGCTGTTTTCTAGCTCCTGTTTCCACTTTCTTGGAGGTGAGACTTGTGAAAATCCATCAAGGGTAAAGAGTGTTGGGCAGCATCAGGAGAAAGGTTGTTCCCCTCTACATCTTCTACCCTAAGTGCTTTGTGGCCGTATAGAATCATTTTGTTTGGAGGAGACCCTTAAGATTGAGTCCAACCACAATCCACCCTTGGCACTGCCCCGTGTCCTGAGAACCTCATGTCCGTCTGTCCAACCCTCCAGGGATGGTGACTCCAGCACTGCCCTGGGCAGCCTGTTCCAATGCCCCACAGCCCTTTGGGGAAGAAATTGTTCCCACATCCAACCTCAATCTCCCCTGGCGGAGGAGGAGGGACCTGGAAAGCTCATCCAGTGCAATCCCCCCGCCGGAGCAGGAACACCCAGATGAGGTGCCGAAGGAGCAGGAGCAAATCTGTCGCACCGCTGGGTTTGGGGGCGTTTTTCCTTTCATTTTCATCTTTTCCACGATGCTCTCAGAGTACCACAAACTCAGAGCCCTTCTCCGCTAACGCTTTCCTTTCTCTCGCAGGTCTCAAACAGTTGCTGAAGCAAGGACCGGTGCAGAAGGTGTACAACGGATTGCAGGGCTATTGACCTGTGGCAAAACGGGACTTAACGTGAAAAGTCAGATGTGTTTGCAAGTCTTTTTCTCCTGCCCACCGTAGGACGGAAAACAGGGAGGGTGGGGCAATTGTTGAGGTCTATATAAGTTTTATTTTCTTTGTAAATGGTGGAAGTGCTCAAACGAGTTGGAAATACTACCCTTTTCAGGACACAACTGGTGCTGCCTATCATGTTCCACATCCTGGAACAACAAAGAGACTCCTTGAGGGGAAAAAAAAAAAAAAGGTGGGGAAAGCAGTTTTAAATTCCATGCAGATTGGAATCTCTGGTTTTTAAATATTTTGATGTGACTTTTCTTGACCATCCTAACATATTTTCATAGCTTCTCCCGCTTTTTATGTCCTTTGTGTCAGTCTTTTCCAAGTTCCCGTTGGTTTTGGTGGGCTTTTTTGTTAATCCCAGCCTTTCCTTCCCTTCCCATCCAAGTCCAGAGCGTGGGGTTGGTTCAGAGTCTGCGTTTCTGGGGTGGTCGCTGTTGGGAGTGGGCTGGCGTGGATTATGTTGGACCCCACGTATGGCTGGGAAAACAGAGGAAAAGGGTCTCTTAAGGCTCCTGTGCACTCTCTTAACTACCAAGTAGTCCTCTTGTCCCAAAAATTAATGTTCGGTTCTAAATTTCAAGTGGCAAGAAGACTCCTCAGACTTTCACGGTGAGATATGTGGAAAATAATGGGAATGGTTCCTCATGGCCTTGGCTCCTTTTTGCCCCCAAATGTAACCAGGAGCTTGTCTAGAAGAGTCCACTTACCTCCTGCACTCTGTCCTCTGTGAGGATGGGTGATGATAACAGCACAGAAATAAAGTTTTGAGTTGGAATGGCAAAAATGACCGGGTTGTGTGTTTGGGCAGCATTTACCTTGGGAGACCTGCAAGATGGACACATGAGGAACAGTCCCTTCAGGGGTCTGAGCTCTGAGCTGCTGTGAGGGGTGAAACAAGAGCTGCTCGTTCCAGCACAGAGTCGTGGTCAATGGGGCAGAGTCCAGTTGAGGCCTGTATCTAGTGCAGTGCCTCAGGGGTCGGTGCTGGGACCGGTATTGTTCAATATATTCATCAATGACTTGGATGAGGGAACAGAGTGACCGTCAGCAAGTTTGCTGCTGACACCAAGCTGGGAGGAGCGGCTGACACTGGAAGCTGTGCTGCCATCAGAGACCTGGACAGGCTGGAGAGCTGGGTGGGAAAAATTTAATGAAATAGAACAAGGGCAAGTGTAGAGTCTTGAATCTGGGCAGGAACAACCCCAGGTTCCAGTGTAAGTTGGGGAATGACCTATTAGAGAGCAGCATAGGGGAAAGGGACCTGGGGGTCCTGGGGACAGCAGGGTGACCGTGAGCCAGCACTGGGCCCTTGTGGCCAGGAAGGCCAATGGTACCTGGGGTGGGTTAGAAGGGGGTGGTCAGTAGGTCAGAGAGGTTCTCCTGCCCCTCTGCTCTGCCCTGGGGAGACCACACCTGGAATCTTGTGTCCAGTTGTGGCCCCTCAGTTCCAGCAGGACAGGGAACTGCTGGAGAGAGTCCAGCGCAGCCACCAAGATGCTGAAGGGAGTGGAGCATCTCCCGTGTGAGGAAAGGCTGAGGGAGCTGGGGCTCTGGAGCTGGACAAGAGGACACTGAGGGGGGACTCATTCCTGGGGATCAATATGGAAAGGGGGAGTGTCAGGAGGATGGAGCCAGGCTCTTCTGGGTGACAACCAGTGACAGGACAAGGGGCAATGGGTGCAAACTGGAACACAGGATGTTCCACTGAAAGATGAGAAGAAACTTGGGGGTGAGGGTGGCAGAGCCTGGCCCAGGCTGCCCAGGGAGGTTGTGGAGTCTCCTTCTCTGCAGACATTCCAACCCACCTGGACACCTTCCTGTGTAACCTCATCTGGGTGTTCCTGCTCCATGGGGGGACTGCACTGGATGGGCTTTCCAGGGCCCTTCCAACCCCTGACACTTGGGGATTCTGTGAACCGAGGGCACTTGTGCTGCTCTGGTGTCCATCATGAAGCTTTGAGCATCCCTGCCAGAGACTCATCTCCACTTAGCAGCAAGTAGCTTTTTCCAAGGTAGGTTTTTTTTGAGGTAGGGGTTTTTTTGCTCTTTGTTGTTTGTTTTTTTCCATTGTGGGCTTTTGTAGCTCCGATGTGAGCAGGGAGCGCTGCAGAGCCCCTGTGTTCTGCCCTCGCTCCAGCCACGTCCCACCCAGCCCTTGGGCTCCAGCGGAAGCCGCAGCACCGGGAAGGTTTCCTGTTGGATCCTTTGGACGTTTGCCTTGGCAGAGCAAAGCGGGGGCTTTGGGAACAGCTCAGAGCGGGGGGGCGAGGCAAATTTGGGGCGCCAAACTCTTCACCTCAACACTCATTTCCTCAAAATCCGTAAGCATTGGCCATTAATTGCAGCCGCTACCTATTTGGTGACCAACTTCCCCAGTGTCTGCAGGCAGCTCTGTACCCGCTCCTCCTTAACTTGGATTTCTAAGAAACCTCAGATTTTAGAGCAACCCGGTCTCCCTGGTTCCTGTTATCCCAGCCCCTCAGGGCTCTGTTTGACAATTCCCTTTCTACCTTTTGCTGGCCCGCGACACTCCACCAGCGCTCACCTGCGGTAATAAAGCCAAAAAGCCACGATTTCACCCCAAAGTCTTGACTTCTGCACAGGAGAAGGTGATGTGATTGTTACCTGCACCCCCAGCAGCGCGTTTATTTCAGGCATGAGCGCTTGTTCCTGCCGCTGCTTTTCCTTTCCCTGCTAATTCCTTTCCTTCCTGTGGTTGGGTTTTTTTGTTGTTTCATTGTGGGTATGAACGGCGAGGCCCGTGGGATGCAGAACAGCAACAATAGCTTCAGAGCCCCAGCTCGTACTGGGGCGAGGAGAAAAACAGCAAAGCAAAGCCCAAATCAGGGCAAACAACCCTGTTTCCTTCCATTTTCCTCCCCGTCTCGGTGTGCGGAGCCGTGTCTGCCGCTTCTCCCCCCTTCAGACAAAGCCACTGGGCTTTCCGAGTGGCGTCTCCTTCCAACATTTCCACTCGTTTCGGGTTTGCTGTTTGCCTAAAGAAAGTTCCACAGCTTCCAGGGGGTCAGGAGGTGTTTGCCCAACCAGGGGGACGTAGAAGCTCTTTGGTGGCCATGACACCCGCTGTCCCCTCTTCCAATCACCTCAAGCTGGTGTGAGTCGCAGCACACACAGATTCCTTTATTTCCGATAAACGCTCAGGACCAAGTAGCATCCTGAAGGTGGAAACCTCCGAGCTGGGAATCCTGTCTTTATTTCCAGCTTAAATTGGATCAAATAATTTCCTCGTCCCCTTTTACCCCGAATCCTCGCACAAGTCAAGGATTGTTGATGGTTTAGATGGAGGCGCGGTGTTCAGTTCTTCCAGCAAAGCGCTTGGCCTTGAATGTATTTCCAGGAGTCCTCGGTGGTTGGAGAAGAGGATGTTTGGATACGTCCTTGCGTGGCTAAAATGAGATCGTGATTTCTGAATTGAAGGGGTTTGATCCCCTCGGAGGTTGTGGCTGTAGATGTTGGTGCAAACAGCTCAGAACTGCTTTTCCAGAAATCACTGCACCTAAAGCCATATTGCCCATCCCAGACCAAATAGGGAACTTTTGAGGAGTTTTGACGCTGGGTATGTGGGTCCTGAGGAGCGACCTGGCCTGATTTGTTTGTTCGCTGCAGTTTCAGTCATGCAGGGAACAAATCCTGACTTACTTCTTGCCCAGAGCATCCCTGAGTGTGGGCAGGGGGTGAAAATGCTCCCAAACAGCCATTTCTTCTCCATGGGAACTTCTCAGCAAGCACAGTGGTGTTTTTTTTCCAAAAAGCTTGTTATTTTAAAGCACTTATCTATATCTAAACTTTTCTGTTCCTGAGAGACAGGCGGTGGAGACGGGAGGGGAGAAGCGACGGGTGCCAGGAGAAAATTGCTCTGAGGACGCTTAGATTTGCGATGTTCCTGAATCACAGATAGTTTGGGTTGAAGGGACCTTCAAAGGTCACCCAGTGCCCCCCCTGCCATGGGCAGGGACATCTTCACCAGCTCAGGTTGCTCAGGGCCCCGTCCAGCCTGGCCTGGGATGTGTTTTCCAGCACAGCCCTTTCCTCCGCTGTTCAATGTTTCCAGGGACCTGCCTGCTCTCCCACGAGCTTGCGGGAAAGCAGATACCAAACAGCCTCCACCCCAAAAATCTTGTTGCTCCAAAATAAGCATCCTTTGCTCAGGGAGAGCAAAAATCCCCTCGCCCCAGCGCAGCCCCGGGTTAAAAAGGATTTTCCAAAGCTGGTGATGCCGGAGACAAAAAAATCCGGGTCTGTGACAAGGTGACGTCTGGGGGAATTCAGAACGGAGCTTGTTTAGACCAGAACAGCGATGATGCCGCCAGCACACGCACTGAATGCTTCAGGGACGTTCACGAGGATAATCCCGTCTTCCTGCTCCCAAATGTCAGTCTGGTGCTCCCTCTTTTCCTGATCAAAACCATCAGCCCTGTTTTATCCCCTTTCCACCCCACAGGTACAGGAGCCCCTCGCTGCATTTTCAGGCAGCTCCTCTGGTCCTTTGTCCTTGGGGACGGGCAGGGGACCGCGGCTGCTGGGACCTGGGGATGCTGTGGCAGGGGCTGAAGGCTCCCGGAGGACACAGCTGGGGACATGCAGGGACGTGGGCAAAGGGGAAAGCTGGTTCCTCACACGTTGGCATCGTCTTACTCACTGGAACAACGTTCAAGGCTTGGGCATCTTATCTCAGCCCTTATCCCAGGCAGTGATAGAGGAGCCGAGTGATGGAAACCAGGCAGTGCGAGGAAAGTAAAGCCGGGACGGTTGGGTTGGGTTGGTTTGGGTTGGGGAGATGCTGCTTTGGGAGGGTTGGTTAGAGCCAAGTTTATTCACTAAGAAAGCAAAAAAAAACCCAAAATAAGCAAATTTAAAACAGCCCTTGGTTGACAGGATATGTGGTTAAGCCCAGGTTGTGATCAAGGTAGGAGAACAACCAAATTTGGGAGAAGATGGGCAAAGGATGTGGCCACCAGCCGCTGGAGGGATGGTACATGGAGCAGTGGGGCAGATGGTGGTGGCCCCACAATGTGGCAGTTTTGGGGTGAGGAAGAGAAATTTTGGGGCTACGATGTGCTGGGGGTGGATGCTATTGCCATTGGGGACCTCCCTCCTGCCGTGACGGACACAAAGCGGGCCCAGGGGGGGCAGGAAAAAGGCTTTTCCAGAGAACTTTAAAGTGGAGATTTCCTCATCTGTCCAAAACATGACGCTTTTCAGAAGGACAAAGCAAAACAACCTCCCTGGTTTCTCTGGCTGTCCCGGGTGCCACCCCTGCTGCCAGCCCGTGTCCCCCGTCACAGCCCTGGGGCATCGCTGTCCCATGGGATCCGTGCTCTGCCCTCCCCACCCGAGCTGCACCCGGGGTGGGGGGACTTGGCACAAGAATCACTGGGGGTCTGGGGACCGTGGTGTGGCATCTGCAGAGATGCCCAAGTCCAAAATCCACGGCAGAGCCGCCACGCAGCCGTTTCTCCCCACTGTGAAATGCCTACAAGTGTTGTTATCCCTTCGTGGGGATAAAACCTCCGGTGTCTGACCTCCAGCATCGGCCCCGCGTCCCCAGCGCCATGGCAGGGACAGGCCGTGCTGGGCCGCGGCGCAGCCCCGGCCACGGGCCCGGCGATGACGTCCCCCTCCCTCGTTGTTTTTGGATCCTCTGGCCTCTTGGCTGCCATTCTTTGTACAAAAGAGCCCTCGGAAGGGTGGGGAGCACCCCGGCCCCTGCTCGGGTGGGTGGCTGGTGGCCAAGGTGATGAGATGTCATCTTCGGAGACCTCCAGCACTCCGACCCCGATGGCGTCCTCCCGTCCCCTTGCTGGCCTGCAGCTCTTTTCCCAGCTCCCACCTTTGGAGCTGGAAGATAATCCAGCAAAGCTCCTCGCTCCTGCGCTGTCCCCAATTTCGGTGGCCCGAGCCAGGTCCTGGCTCATCCCCAGCCCCTCCTGCCCCTGGGGCAGCGGAGACAAGCACGAGAGGGGGTCAGCTCCAAATCTTGGAAAGAAAACGCAGCCAAGAATTTATTATTCATGTAACCGAAGCCCAAGTGGGCTAAGAGCAGATTTAGCTCAGATTGGATGTTGCAGAAAAGGAAAATAAAGCAACAAACACTTGTTGGACGGTGCTAGTAACTCAGCTTTGCGTTTCTTTATCTGCTCCTTGGGGAGCGGTTTCTCGCTTTGGGGTCCCCACTGTGTCACCCAGGTGTCCCCATGCTCCCGTGTCCCTCTGGGGAGCATCCGAGAGCATGGAACACATTGATCTGTGCAGAAAAACCGCCCCGTTACGGCCTGTCCTCAACCTCGGTGCCTCCTGCGAAGGTGAGGAAATGGAAAATAAACGAAGCGTCGCCGCTTGGCCATTGGAAAAGTGACTTGATTGAGTGGAACTGATGCTGCGGGCAGAGGGACGGGGGCTCAGGAGCCACAAACCCCAGCAGCTGCTCTGCAGGGGCCTCGCAAACTCGCTGCATGAGGTGACATGTGGGCTGGTGGCACCAACGAGCCCACCCGCCACAACTGCATCCCTGTCACCTGTGTCCCTGTCACCCATGACAGACCCGCAGCCAAATGAGTGACCACAGTGGGAGAGCAGACAGGGTGCATTTATTAGGGGACAGCTCCAAGCAGTGTCACTAGGGTGTGACATCCTCCCCCCAGGCATTTATCCCCCTCCCAACAGGGATAAATAGGGGTTTTTATGACCTTTTTTGCCTGTTTCTCCTGCCATTTTCCCACACACACCCCTCCACCCCATTTTTCCATCCGTGTGTCCATGTTCAGGCTCAGCGCATCACATCAGCCCAGTGTGGGGACTGTCCCCAGGGTGGGAGCTGCTCCTGGGGGGACAACCCAGCTGGGACAGGGCAGGGAAGCCACTGGTGGCCTTTGGGAGCAAAGCCCGCGATGCTGGGGAGATGCAGGGCATGGGGACAGGTGACATGAGTCCGTCCCTGTGTCCATGGGGTGGCGGTGGGTCCAGCCCTGATCCACAGGGTGACATGAGTCCATCCCTGTGTCCATGGGGTGATGGTGGTTCCATCCTCTGCCACCATGGGGTGACAGTGAGTCTGTCCCTTGCCACCATGGGGTTGCAGTGGTTCCATCCCTGCATTCACGGGGTGATGCTGGATCCGTCCCTGGTGCCACAGGGTGATGGTGGGTCCCTCTGTGTCTCCATGGGGTGACATGGGTCCATCCCCTGCCACCACGGGGTGACATGGGTCTGTCCCTGCCTCTACAGGGTGATGGTGGGTCCGTCTCTGCTGCCACCAGGTGATGGTGGCTCCATCCCCTGCCACCACCGGCTGATGCTGGCTTGGTCCCTGTCTCCATAGGGTGATAGTGTGTCCGTCCCTGTCCCCACGAGGTGACATGGGATGGCTGCTGGCTCAGCTAGCAGCTCCCCCCCGTGCACAAGAAGATCCCCATGGCCATGCCCAGCAAGGCCAAGGTCCCCAGGATCAGACCCAGCACCAGCGGAGCATGTGACCGGCTGCTCTGTTTTTCTGCAAGAGACGACAGGGACACAGTTGATGACCGGGGCCACCCCACATGTCACCCTGTCCCCGCCCCAGCCCCGGCACAGACCTGTCCCGGCGCTCTGCGCCCGCAGGATGCTGACACAGGTGGTGTTGAGGAAATACTGGAGGTCCTGGGTGGTCGTGGGGTATTTCATCAGCTCCCGCTGGGCGTAGGCGGCCACCGCGTCCCTGCCGGGCCAGCGCCGCTCCCAGGTGGCATTGGGGACGTGGAAGCTGAGGAAGGCTGTCCCGTTGAGGGTCACCTCACAGAATCACAGAATCACAGAATGTCAGGGATCGGAAGAGACCTCGGAAGCTCATCCAGTGCAATCCCCCCATGGAGCAGGAACACCCAGATGAGGTTACACAAGAAGGTGTCCAGGCGGGTTGGAATGTCTGCAGAGAAGGAGACTCCACAACCTCCCTGGGCAGCCTGGGCCAGGCTCTGCCACCCTCACCCCCAACAAGTTTCTTCTCACATTTAAGTGGAACCTCCTGTGTTCCAGTTTGCACCCATTGTCCCTTGTTCTGTCACTGGTTGTCACCAGAAAAGCCTGGCTCCATCCTCCTGACACTCCCCCTTTCCATATTGATCCCCAGGAATGAGTCCCCCCTCAGTCTCCTCTTGTCCAGCTCCAGAGCCCCAGCTCCCTCAGCCTTTCCTCACACGGGAGATGCTCCACTCCCTTCAGCATCTTGGTGGCTGCGCTGGACTCTCTCCAGCAGTTCCCTGTCCTGCTGGAACTGAGGGGCCACAACTGGACACAATATTCCAGGTGTGGTCTCCCCAGGGCAGAGCAGAGGGGCAGGAGAACCCCTCTGGACCTACCTCATAGAAGCTACGGGCTGTGCCGTTGGGGAAGAGCCGGCAGCCCAGGCGGCAGCACAGGCTCTGCGTGTCTGCGGGGACAAAACATGCACCAAGTTTATGAAGCATCATCCTCGCAACACCCGACCCACCCACGCCCAGCTTCATCTTTGCTCCGTTTAGGTGTGGCGACAGCTTTTCCAAGGGCTGATTTTCCCCTTCCTCGCCTGCGGTTTGAGAGACGTGGGAGGATTTTCAGCTCAGGGTGAGCGATGCGTCGCTCTCGCCGGAGGATGCGGCACGGGGAACGTGGGGCGAGGGGAGGCGTGTGGGCTCCCACCGGACACCCCGAGGGGAGAAAACGCTCCCTGAGGGCCAGGTAGAGAAATGCAGAGCTGGGGGAAAACTGCTTTTGGGGGTAAGAAAATAAAAAAGAAGGTAAAACACCCCATGCACAGGAACATTGGAGGTAGTGGGGCTTGTGGAGCAACGCAGGCAGGAACATGAAATTGTCACCGGCAGCATCCCATGGAGGCTGTGGGGTGCAGGGGGGTGCAGGCAGGGTGGAGGGGGGGTTGCAGGCAGGGTGCAGGTGGGGTGCAAGATGGGTGCAGGTGAGGTGCACGTGGGGTTTAGGCAGGAGGCAGGTGGGATGCATGTGGGATGCATGTGGGACGCAGATGGGGTGCATGTGGGATGCAGATGGGGTGCATGTGGGATGCAGGAAGGGTGCCTACACCTCCCCGTCCCCCCGGGCTGCATCCCCCAGCCCTTTTCCCCAGGGGCAGCAGGAGGTTGAGCATCACCCATGGTGAGCTCCGGGTGAGAAATTCCCGGCTCCTTTTGCCCAGAGCTAGGTTTTGCACGTGGCCGTGTCCCCATCCCTTCGCCCAGCTGTCCCTAGAGAGCCAGTTCCCCTTCCCCATGCATCCCCGTGCCCCATGGGTACCACTCACAGTTGATGGGTCTCTCCTTGCTGAAGAGCTTGACCAGCTGGCTGAAGTAGTGCAGGTAGTTGGTGACATCCTCCCGCCGCCGGGCCCAGGCGTCCGGGGGCTCCAGCGGCAGCACCTGGGTGACATTGAGCCCCTCCAGGAGGTGGCTGAGCCGCCCATCCAGGCTGGCGTTCCCCGAAAACTCCGAGCTGCCCTTGGAGACGCGGGTCCGCTGCAGCATGGTGAAGGTGAGCGGGGCTGCGAGAGACACCACACATCACCCACCGCCTCATCCCCTTCCCGTAAGCCCTGTGTGTGTCCCCCAATGCCAACCACACGTCTCTCCATCCCCACTTGTCACCGTGTCCTCGCCTTACCCGCCTGCTCTGCCCCGCAGCCCAGGGCCATGCAGAGCAGCAGCAACCGCAGCATGGTGGGGACGGGGACACGGCCAGCGATGGGGACGGCAATGGTGGCCCCACGGCCGGCTTGGCGGGGAGTTAAACAGGACCGGGGAGGTGGGGCTGCGGGAGGAGGAGAGTGGGAGCCCGGCCAGGGCTCTCCCATTTCCTCAGCCCGAGCCACCCGCACCCCTTCGCTGCCAGACGGGCCAGGGGTGGCTCCGAGCTGCCACCAAGTCCTACGGGACCATATGGCATCACTCCAGCCTGTGGGGAGGGAGCAGCCGGTGCTTGCCTCAGTTTCCCCATCCCTTGGATGGGCGGGGCCCCGTCCCCATGCATTTGCGTGATGCTGGAGGTCGGTGATGACACAGCTCTCCAGGAGGGGACGTGGGAGGATTTGGGGATGGAGGGGAGGAGCACCCCACTGCACCCGTTGGGGCTGAGGACAGGCACCCAGCACCAGTGTTTCCACAAACACTGATGCGACAGGACCCCCGTCCCCGGGAGGATGCGACCCTGGGGATGGAGCATCCCCGTAACCCCCATAAGGGGCTGTGGAATTGGGACCGAGAAACCCTGGTGCTGGGCTCGCCCTGTGTGTTTGGTTTTTAATTCTACCTAAAAGAATCATAGCAAACAATTATTTTGCAAATATAATAGGCTCAGGAAGGATCTCTCAGCAAAGCAATTTTTTTTAATAACGATATTGCAACACTGGGTGTTCTACCTAAAGGTCAGCACACACAATAGGGCAAAAAGCCCCTGTTTATATCCCCCCAAAATCCCAGCCGCTATTTCCCTCCCCTGTTCCCCATTGGCTGGTACTTCAGGGTTTACAGACCACCCGACCTGCCTCGGTTTACATACAACACCCTTCCCCTTATCAATCTATTTAAAATGCGGATTCCTGGTACTTTGGCTACCCTTCCCACTAAATTAACTTGTTCCTTACAGGTGTGGTGCTGGTACATTCCGCCCCAGGCTGTGCCAGCGAGGCGAGCCCGATATTTTAATATACACTTTGTATTTTTCAACGTTTTAATCTATAATTTTGTAAGGAACATTTAACAAAGAACTGTTGTTTATACATAACTGAGGACCTGGCGCCTGATCCCATCACAGGGGAAGGACCAAAAGACATCAGACTACGAATCCTTAATGTAAAAAAACCATCTTTCCAGAATATATCCTGATACCTGTATTTACAAGTTAATTTAGGGGGGGGAGGGTGGACAAAGTACCAGGAATCCACATTTTAAATAGATTGATAATCACAGAATCCCAGAATGTCAGGGGCTGGAAGGGACCTGGAAAGCTCATCCAGTGCAATCCCCCCATGGAGCAGGAACACCCAGATGAGGTTACACAGGAAGGTGTCCAGGCGGGCTGGAATGTCTGCAGAGGAGACTCCACAACTCCCCTGGGCAGCCTGGGCCAGGCTCTGCCACCCTCACCCCCAACAAGTTTCTTCTCACATTTAAGTGGAACCTCCTGTGTTCCAGTTTGCACCCATTGCCCCTTGTCCTGTCACTGGTTGTCTCCCAGAAGAGCCTGGCTCCATCCTCCTGACACTCCCCCTTTCCATATTGATCCCCAGGAATGAGTCCCCCCTCAGTCTCCTCCAAACTAAAGAAAAGGGGAAGGGTGTTGTATGTAAACTGAGGCAGGGTCGGGTGGTCTGTAAACCCTGCAGTACCAACCAACGGGGAACAGGGGAGGAAAACTGCGGCCGGGATTTGGGGGGGATATAAGCCTGGGCTTTTTGCCCTATCGTGTGTGCTGACCTTTAGGTAGAACACCCGGTGTCGCGACATCGTTATTAAAAAAATTGCTTTGCTGAGAGACCCTGCCTGAGCCTATTATATTTGCAAAATAATTGCTTCCTACAGCACCGTTTCCCAGCGCGCCGCATGGCGCGATATGTCGCGACATTATGGCATGCATACGGCGCGCTCCGATGTGGCGCGCCGGGGGGGCGTGGCCGAGCGGGCGATGGGCGTGGCCTCGGTGGAGGGGGCGTGCCAGGGGGGCGTGTCCCGCGGTGCCGGTTCCCGGAGCGCAGCGATGGCGGCGGCGGAGCTGGAGCGGCTGCGGATGGCGGGGGCCGGCATGGCCATCGCCGTGCTCACCAGCGGCGGCGACGCGCAAGGTGGGGCCGGCCGGGGGCAGCGGGGCGCGGGGGGAGGGGGGAGCTCGGCCCCGGGCCCGCCCCGTGGCCGCCCGGTCCAGAGTCCGCGGGGCCTCGGGGTGCGCAGCGGGGACGTGGCCCCGCGTTCGTGCCCTGGGAGAGGGGGACACCCCGCTGCCGTGTGCGCCCCACGGGGGAACGGTCGGTGCTCCCCATCGCCATCACCCCGGGGCACCCTCTGCTGGAGGTCACCGGCCCCACGGTGGGGGGGAAGCCCCACGGTCCCCCCGCCAAGGGATAAGCGACTGTTAGTATATCTCGCTAATATTGATATCACATCTCGCTAATATTAATATTACATCTCGGTAATATTAATATTACACCTCACTAATATTAATATTACATCTCGCTCTCGAGCGACTGCTCCTCCGCACCTCCCACACATGCAATGAGTTTTCCCAGTCTCAGCCTGCGTGGGCATCCCCCCCACCTCGAGAGGACACTTCAGGGTCACCTATAGAATCTGGTCCTCTATGGGGCGTGGGGCTCCCCCCAAGATCACGTCTCGCCTTTCCAGGGATGAACGCCGCCGTCCGCGCTGTCACCCGCATGGGAATATATGTGGGAGCCAAGGTGTTCCTCATCTATGAGGTTGGGGCACCCCCCTTCTCCCCATCGCGGGTTGGGGGGGAACCACCCCCCCGGTGCCAGGGAACCCCTCACTGTGCCCCTGCTTCTCCACAGGGCTACGAGGGGCTGGTGGAGGGGGGAGACAACATCAAGCAAGCCAACTGGCTCAGCGTCTCCAACATCATCCAGCTGGTGAGGCTCAACCGTGGCACCCCCAAATCCCACCCCCTCCCCAAACCTGCATGACGAGGTGTGCGTCCCCCCTGTCCCATTTTCTCTCCGCAGGGTGGGACGGTGATCGGCAGCGCCCGCTGCAAAGCCTTCACCACGCGCGCCGGGCGGCTACGTGCCGCCCGCAACCTGGTGGAACACGGCATCACCAACCTCTGCGTCATCGGCGGGGACGGCAGCCTGACGGGCGCCGACATTTTCCGCTCCGAGTGGGGGGGCCTGCTGGACGAGCTGCTCCGAGAGGGTGGGTGACCCCCCCAAAACCCTTAGAAAAGCATTCAAGGGGTGTTGGGGTCCATCCATTGCTGGGCTCCTCCACAGGATCCTTCCCAATGGTGCGGGAGAGACAGTAGGACCCTAAAATAACTGGTGACGCAGGCATGTCCCCACTAAACAGGGCAGATCAGCGAGGAGGTGGCGCGGCAGAACTCCCGCCTGAACATCGTGGGGCTGGTGGGCTCCATCGACAACGACTTCTGCGGCACCGACATGACCATCGGCACCGACTCGGCGCTGCACCGCATCATGGAGGTGATCGATGCCATCACCACCACGGCACAGAGGTGAGCACTGGGGACTGGACCACCCTGACATCTCACCCACCCTGAGAGAGGTTGTCCTCTACTCTGCCCTGGGGAGACCACACCTGGAATATTGTGTCCAGTGGTGGCCCCTCAGTTCCAGCAGGACAGGGAACTGCTGGAGAGAGTCCAGCGCAGCCACCAAGATGCTGAAGGGAGTGGAGCATCTCCCGTGTGAGGAAAGGCTGAGGGAGCTGGGGCTCTGGAGCTGGACAAGAGGAGACTGAGGGGGGACTCATTCCTGGGGATCAATATGGAAAGGGGGAGTGTCAGGAGGATGGAGCCAGGCTCTTCTGGGTGACAGCCAGTGACAGGACAAGGGGCAATGGGTGCAAACTGGAGCACGGGAGGTTCCACTTAAATGTGAGAAGAAAGTTCTTCCTGGTGAGGGTGGCAGAGCCTGGCCCAGGCTGCCCAGGGAGGTTGTGGAGTCTCTTCTCTGCAGACATTCCAACCCGCCTGGACACCTTCCTGTGTAACCTCATCTGGGTGTTCCTGCTCCATGGGGGGATTGCACTGGATGAGCTTTCCAGGGCCCTCCAGTCCCTGACATTCTGTGATTCTGTGACATTGCACCCACCCTGGGCATCTCACCCACCTTTCTTCTCCTCTCCCCGTGTCCTTGCAGCCACCAGCGGACCTTCGTGCTGGAGGTGATGGGCCGCCACTGCGGGTAAGCCCTGGGAATGGGGAAGCCCATCGGAGGGACGGGATGGTGGTTTTTGGGGCCACTACTGTCACTGTGTCCCCAGGTACCTGGCGCTGGTGTCTGGCTTGGCCTCGGGCGCTGACTGGCTCTTCATCCCCGAGTCCCCTCCGGAGGACGGCTGGGAGGACCTCATGTGCGAGAGGCTCGGGGAGGTGAGCGGCGGGTTCCCTACAGTCCTGTCCCCATTTTGTCCCCGGGAAGTCCCCGCAGGGACCCGGCTGAGCCCCGCGACCATCACCCAACCCCTGTGAAGCTTCGGGAGCTCCGGCCATTGTCCCTACGAAACGGGGTGCTCAGCCGAGCACAAATCCAGCCCTGGTACTCCAGGGGCAGCACCGGCTTGGGGGCTCAAAACCTGAGCCCCCCGCAGGCAGGGGAAGGATTCTGGGGGAGTTTTGGCTGAGCCCCAGCGGCCGTTTTCCTCCTCCCGCGCCAGACGCGCAGCAGAGGGTCGCGCCTCAACATCATCATCATCGCCGAGGGCGCCATCGACCGCAGCGGCAAACCCATCTCCTCCAACTACGTGAAGGATGTAAGAGCCGCCCCGGCCCCCGGTTTGGCCCCCGCGGTGACTGGAGGGTCCTCGGTGTGACACCCCCTCTGCTCTGCAGCTGGTGGTGAAACGCTTGGGCTTCGACACACGCGTCACCGTCCTGGGCCACGTGCAGCGCGGAGGGACCCCCTCAGCCTTCGACCGCGTGCTGGTAGGTCCTGGGGAGGGGACACGGTGTTGCGGGACACCCTGTGGGAAGGAGCAGGGAGCTGGGGAGCCCCCCGTGCTGTCCCCCTGCCTGGTGCGGAGGGTTTTCTCAACCGGTCCCCGCGGGCTGCGTCCTGCTGAGCTACATGCCAGTTTTTCCCCTTATTTGCTGCGAATTTCACGGGTTTGAAAGAAAACCAGCGGCTCTCTGGCTGTAAATCATGTGTGGAAGCAGCCACGTGGTTCCCAAGCCCAGGGGAGCGTCGTACCCGGCTGGCGCGGGTGTCCCCGGTGTCAGGGGACAGCAGGTGGCCCAGGGAACAGAGGGTGTCCCTTTCCCTGGGCAGAGCAGCAAGATGGGGATGGAGGCGGTGATGGCGCTGCTGGAGGCCACCCCCGACACCCCCGCCTGCGTGGTCAGCCTCTCGGGGAACCAGTCGGTGCGGCTGCCGCTCATGGAGTGCGTGCAGGTGGTGAGTACCGGGGGGGATGGGCACACGGGCCCATGGGTGGGGGTCCTGCCAGCGCGGGGGTCACCCCGCTGCATCTTCTCCCCGCTCCCGCAAGACAAAGGATGTGCAGAAGGCCATGGACGAGAAGAGGTTTGAGGAGGCCATCCAGCTGCGTGGGAGGTGAGGATGTGGGGAGACACGGCCAAAAGGGTGTGCTGGGGGGGGGGGCTTCTCCCCGTGGGTCCCTAAGGCCACACTGCCTTGTCCTTGCAGGAGCTTTGAGAACAACTGGAACATCTACAAGCTGCTGGCACACCAGAAGCCGGCGCAGGAGAAGGTGAGGAGGGATGAGGAGCAGGCAGGGGACACCGTCCCCACCTTGGGGACATGCAGCGAGTTGCTACCCCCTTGTCCCTGTCCCTGCAGAGCCCCTTCAGCATGGCCATCCTGAACGTGGGTGCCCCCGCCGCCGGCATGAACGCTGCTGTCAGGTCGGCCGTGCGCATCGGCATCTGCCAGGGCCACACCATCTACGTGGTGAGCGACGGCTTCGAGGGCTTGGCCAAGGGGCAGGTAAGGGGGATGGGGAGCCTGGGTGCTTTGGGTTTCACAGGGGGGTGCGTTTGGGCTTGGAAGGGGGTGGTGGGGTGTTCCACCTGCCCCAAAACCGAGAGTTGCTGCTTGCAGATCCGTGAGGTCGGCTGGCACGACGTAGCGGGCTGGCTGGGACGTGGCGGGTCCATGCTGGGCACCAAGCGGTAAGCACAGCCCTGGGGGGGGCTGTGGGTCGGACACCACTGTCCCTGGATGTTTTGGGGACCCCTTGTCCTCACTGTGTTCTCCCCATCTCTCCTCCCTGCCGCAGGACACTGCCCAAGACCTGCATGGAAAAGATCGTGGAGAACGTGCGGAAATTCAACATCCAGGGGCTGCTGGTCATCGGGGGGTTCGAGGTGCGGGGAAAACCTGTTTCAGCAGGGACCAGGGGGGTGTCAGCATCCCAGGGCCACCCCTGCGGGGCCAGCACGTCCCCAGCGCTGGGTGCTTGCAGGCGTACGAGGGGGTGCTGCAGCTGGTGGAGGCCCGCGGGCAGTACGAGGAGCTCTGCATCATCATGTGCGTCATCCCCGCCACCATCAGCAACAACGTCCCCGGCACCGACTTCAGCCTGGGCTCGGACACGGCCGTCAACGCGGCCATGGAGGTGAGGTCCCATTTTGGGAACGATCCAGCATCCCGTCGCAGCCAGGATGGGGTGTCTTGGTGTGACCTCTCCTTTTCTCCCGGCACAGAGCTGTGACCGCATCAAGCAGTCGGCCTCGGGCACCAAGCGCCGCGTCTTCATCGTGGAGACGATGGGCGGCTACTGCGGGTACCTGTCGACCGTCACCGGCATCGCGGTGGGCGCCGACGCCGCCTACGTCTACGAGGATCCCTTCACCATCCACGACCTTAAGGTGAGCAGGGCAGGAGCTGCTCGCTGGTTTGGGTAAAATAAGAAGGAAAACGGGGAAAGGGAGCGCTCCGGCCAAACCCCATGAAGCCACTGGGTGACGTTAGTGGCTTCATGGGCCAAATGAGAGGAGCAGAAGGACCTGGGATGGCGGCAGAGAACATGGGCACTGCTGCCATCCTGGTGTCTGTGTTGCAGGCCAACGTGGAGCACCTGACAGACAAAATGAAGACGGATATCCAGAGAGGGCTGGTGCTGCGGTGAGTGGGGACCGCTGGGGATGTTTGCTGGAAAACCCAGCCCCATGGTGGGGACTTCGTACCAGCACTGGTGTGGCCAGCAGGCCCAGGGCAGTGACCGTCCCTGTGCTGGGACCTGGGGAGGCCAAACCGCCAATCCTGGGGGCAGTTTTGGGCCCCTCACGCCAAGAAAGATTTTGAGGTGCTGGAGCAAGTTGAGAGAAGGGAACGGAGCTGGTGAGGGGCTGGAGCACAAGTGTGATGGGAGCGGCTGAGGGAGCTGGGGGGTTCAGCTGGAGAACAGGAGCTGAGGGGAGACCTTCTGATCTCTGAACTGCCTGAAAGGAGCTTGGAGCCAGGGGGGGTCAGGCTCTGCTCCCCAGGAACAAGCGCCAGGAGCAGAGGAAACGGCCTCAAGTTGTGCCAGGGGAGGTTGAGGTTGGATGTGAGGAACAATTTCTTCCCCAAAGGGCTGTGGGGCATTGGAACAGGCTGCCCAGGGCAGTGCTGGAGTCACCATCCCTGGAGGGTTGGACAGACGGACATGAGGTTCTCAGGACATGGGGCAGTGCCAGGGGTGGGGGAATGAGCTTGAGGGGACGCGATGAGCTTGAGGGGCTTTTCCAACCAAAATGATTCTATGATTCTTTTATTCTATGGAGCTGAGCCCTTCCCACAGCTGGAGGGGCGGCCCTGGGCACATCAGGGTTTGTCATGGGGGGCACATGGTGTCCTGCCCAGTGTTGCCACATTGAACCAAGGGGACAGTCCTGCCCTAGACACCCCCACTGCTGTCCCCACCCCAGCCCCAGGGTCCTGCTGGGTCTCTGGGTCTCAGGAAGAACAAACCAGCAAAGAACAAGGTGTTCAGGGGAGGATGGAGGGACACCCGGGGATGCCGGGTTACGGAGTGGTCCCCCCACTCCTTCCCTCTGCCCCCCAGCAATGAGAAGTGCCACGAGCACTACACCACCGAGTTCCTCTACAACCTCTACTCCTCCGAGGGCAAAGGCATCTTCGACTGCAGGATTAACGTCCTGGGCCACCTCCAGCAGGTACGGGGGACAGGGCCACATGGGCCACCGCTGTCCCCAAGAGCTGACCGGGTTTGTCATCACCATATCGTTGTCCCCAGGGGGGAGCCCCAACTCCCTTTGACCGCAACTATGGGACCAAGCTGGGGGTGAAGGCGGTGCTGTGGATGTCGGAGAAGCTGCAGGAGGTTTATCGCAAAGGTGAGCCCAGGGCTGGGGGGGATGCTGGTGCCACCCAGCACCTCCGGCTCCTCCGGGTTTGGCCACTCGTCCCCCAGCGAGGTGGCCACGGCGCGTTGTGTCCCCCTCCCAGGCCGCGTGTTTGCCAACTCGGGCGACTCGGCCTGCGTGATCGGGCTCAGGAAGAAGGTGGTGGCCTTCAGCCCCGTGACGGAGCTCAAGAAAGTCACCGATTTTGAGTAAGTCCCCATCCCCACACCCCCAGGGTCCCTCGGGGACACCCCTGGGGACACTTGAGAGCCGTGTCCCCCCTGCCGCACAGGCACAGGCTGCCCCAGGAGCAGTGGTGGCTGAACCTGCGGCTGATGCTGAAGATGCTCGCCAACTACCAGATCAGCCTGACCGAGTACATCTCGGGGACCATGGAGCACGTCACCCGCCGCACCCTCAGCATCGAGAAGGGCTTCTAGTCCCATCAGCCCCAGCCGTAGCCCCCCCGTCTGCGTCCTCCCCGTCCCCACGTGCTGCTGGGGAGCACCAGGTCCCCCCCGTTCTCAGTAGCCCTTGTAGCTTTGCCACCGACCCCAAAAATCAGGCAGAGCCTGGTCCCGGTGCCCAAACCAACCCAATCCTGCCCCAAATCATTGCTGCGGGGTCTGGTGTTGCCAGACCCTTAATCATCCCTTAATAGTTTATTCTTATTATTTAATAATGGGGTATCTTGACTGCCTGAGCCAACTGCTGCTTTTAGTCACGCGGGAGGAGCTGAGAGGATGCGGTGCTGTCCTGGCGCGGGTTGGGGATGTCCCGGGGGCTTTCAGCTCCCCCGGTAAAGCTCCGTCGTCCCGGGGCGTTTGCTTTTTGGGGTGTCTGGAGGGCTCAGCACAGCACACCGGTCCCCGGCCACCTTGCATGCCGTGGGGCCGTGCCCATCATCTCACTGCCGCTCCATGACCCCCCACCCCAAATCTCATCCCGTTCACAGTGCTGCTCTCCGCCTCTAGAGATAAAACCCGCTGGAGCCAAACGCACCGTGCAGAGAGTGGTCACTGCGCGCCGAGTCCCTGCGGGGAGGAATTTGGGGACAGACGGGGTTAGGATGGGGATGAGCAAAACCGGGCTGTTTGCCGGAGCTGGATTAACGCTGGGCTGGGAGATTTCTCTGCTTCAAAGCCCAGGAGAGCGGGACCGTGGCCTCTGGCCACCGAGTGCGAGGTCAGCATCCCTCTGCGGGCAGGCTTGGCAATCCCGGAGAAAAATCGCTTCTCCTTGTTTTGGTTCCCACCTTCAAAGCAAAGCGCAGAAGTGGGTGATTTATCAAGGCGCTGTGTTTGCTAACGCAGTTGCCAAGCGCGCCGGCTCCCGAGCGCAGCGCCGCTGCCAGATGGCTGCTCGTAGCCCCTTTCCCAGGACATTTGCCTCTGGGGGCTTTTGGCTGACGGCTCCAGCCTCTGGGACATCACCAGCACTGCAACATATCATGGTCTTTTGGGTCGAACATAGTTATTTTTTCCCTCCCCGTGGAGTTGTCCCCAAGTGATGATTTCAGTGTTTTTTTTCCCTGTTTGGACGCATGTTTTAGGCTCTGGATGAAGATGAGCATTATTGTATTTTCCCTGCTGGATGGAGGCAGCATCACTGCTGTTCCCAGGCATTTTATCTGCGCTGGGGGAGCAGAATGGGAATTGGGCTCTTCCACCATCCATGTGCCACTTTCAAGGATCCCCAAACAGGACCCCCCCCCATCAGTCACGAACCCCACGCACACCTGACTCACCTCCGAGTCCCTGAGGGTGCTTTGAAAGCCGGTTGTGCCAGATCCGCGCCCGCCGGCATTTTCCACGGCCGGGAAGCGTTTGCTCTTGCCGGTCGATATCTCCCGCTGAGGCAGGTCAGGACAAAAGCCGCTCACGCCGAACAGCCCCGCGCTTGTGCCGTAGCCCACGTGGAGCCTCGTCCTTGGGCGTTTGGCTCTCCAGGTTGGGTTTTCTCCAGCCTGGTGGGCTCGGCAGCAGGGAGGGCACTGCAGGGGGCTGGCACGGACCCACAGCCAGATTTAGGGTGTGAATGGGGACAGGCGTATCCCCACACTGCAGCCCTAACACCTTGTTTCCCCTCCCAAAAAACAAGCCTGGAGTGCCAAGTTGTTGGGGTGACAGCAACAGGCGCAGCCCAAGGGGACACCCACCCTAGCAGGAGCAGGAGGGGACATGGTGGCCCGTCCAGCCCAGTCCCCAAAGAGAGGACGCTGTGACAGTCCCACAGTGCCGGGCAGGCTGCCAGCTCCCCGGTGACGATGCTGGAGCCCAAGGGACCGGCTCCCCCGGGACACCGCGGGTCACCCCGCCTGGCAGTGGTGACACCGGCACCGGCCAAGCGTGATGAGTGCGGCACGTAGGCGGTGAGTTCTGCTGGGGACAAATTGTTGTCAGCCAGGGATTAACAGCTCGACTTGCACAGCGGGTGCCAGAGCAGCCTCAGGCCGTGGCCATCGCGCCACAAACCAGCCCCGGTGACGCTCCATTGCTCTCCCAGTAAAGCTTGGTGGGGGTCCAGCCCAAACAGCAGCCCCAGCACGGACAGGAGTGACTTGTGCTGCTGCAGGGACAGCCTGGGAGGGGACTTGGCGCAGCACGATGCAGATGTGATGACGGGTGAGTCCCTTGGGCTGTTGAGAGAAAACTGTGGTGCTATAAATCACAGCAGCTGTGTGAATGCAGCTGGGTTTAAGGCAGAAGAACAAGGTCACTTGGGGAGTTAAAGGCATCACAACTCAAGCGATGAAGGTCCAGCTCCCACCACAGCCAAGTGAACGAGGTTGTGGACACAGGGCTGTCACCATCCCCAAGGACGGGGACACTCCTGGTGACACAAAGGCCACGCTGCCCTGCACAGCCCCGAGGGCTCCTGTCCCATGTCCTGGGTGCCATCATCCTGCCTGGGCAGGCTTGGCACAAGCGAGATTTGCTCGGCAGCATTTTTGCTTCCTGCGCTCAGCGGGGACTTGTGGCTGCAAAAAAAAGGTTCCAAAAATCACACAGTGCTTCTGAAAAGCAGCCCCGGGCAGGGTCAACAGCACTGGACGGGGTGAGGAGCCGTTTCACAGATCCGGTGAAGCGGGAGGATGCGGGGGCCCCAGCCTCCTCCTGCTCCGTGGGGCCAACAATACAAGCCCTGAACCACACGTAATGGAGCAATAAATGCCCAGAGTCATTTGCTGAACCCCAGCCATGACGTACACGTCCTCGAGGGATAGCTGGTTTTATTTGGTATGTCACAATGGTTGATTTGGTGTTTAACAGCTCTATAAAATCTTAGTAAACGCAGCTTTTCCAGTTAAACGCCACCCCCGATGCCTGCGCAAACCGGACAGTAACACTCGCCGTGTTTTTCTCCTAACTGCAAAACGCACGGGGGCTTTTTACTCAGATGTGAAGTGTTTTTAAGCTGCTCTAACGCCTGCAAGGGCATGTGGGGTGAGAGCCCAGCTGAGCATTCAGGAGCTGGGAGAGGTGTTTGTTTCACCGTGGCTGCACCGAGCTGCTCTTTGGGCCGTCCAACAGATGCTGCGTGCGCTAACGAGGAGCAGAGGAAGTCAGGGGTTGAAGATAAATTAGGAATTCGACATTGACCTTCGCAATCAGCACCAGACAGTTCTTGGCAATCACTTCAGGCGGCGTCTCCCCGACAAGATTTCACAAAACAAACCAAATCTTTGTGGCGGAAGCTGCCTGCAGAGCCTGCTGCACACAAAGAGGCTGGCGGAGGGTTAGGCTGAGGGAGCCACCAGCAAGCGGTGACATTTCAGGCCGCCAGCGGCTTTTCCATGACTGTTCGATCGCAGAGCGCGGCAGCACCTCTCCCTGCAGCCCTGCTCCCTTCTGCTTTGCCCATTCCCCCGCAGCTCCCATCAAACAGCGATGGGAGATACATTAACGGAGCTACGCAAGCAAAGCTCCCAAGAGGCAGATCGGGGACATGCAGAGCCAGGGGCCACGTCAGGAGCTGCAGGGACAGCCAGCACCCCCGTGCCAGTCCCTCGGGGGGCTCTGGGGACGTCTGTCACAGGCACCATCACTCCTCCTGCAGCTCCTTCTTCCGAAAGGCCTGGAGCCTCCTCCCCACCGTCTGCTGGACCATCTCCAGCCCCTCCGCGTCCAGTTCCTTCACGAGAAGCAGGATGGCGTTGAGGACGTTGTTCTGTTGAGATGAGACACACGCTGCTTTATACAAAACACGTTAACACCAGCGTGGAAAAGGATGTTGATTTTCAAAGAAGTGCTCTTTCTAGGAACCCCACCACCTGCAGCTCCAGGGACAGATCCTGGAAGCCCTCAGGGCAAACGTGGGCAGGGACTGGTGTGTGAACTGGAATGCAGGACAAACCAGTCCACCCAGTCCCACGCAGGCTGCCCACACACCTCTGGCTCCCCACCACCCTCCCAACTGGATTCTGCAAGGAAAAGCACATTGAGGAGCAGCCGCCCTCTCCCTCCAGCGTGACTGTGTGTAGGATGGGAAAGGGCAGGAACCCTCTGAGCTGGGGAATTGCAAAAGCTGGTAGAACCACAAAACCATGAGCTGGAAGGAAATCTTGAAGATCCCAGCCCAGCCTCCCACCGACAGAAGACTCCAGACCATGGCTCTGTCAAACCACGTCTTGAAAAACTCCAGGGAGAGATTCCGCAGCCTCTCTAAATAACTGTCCTTCTAGGGAAAGTTTTTCCTCATGTCCAACCTGAGCCTGCCCTTGTTTAATATCTTCTTTTCCCAAAGGCCAGAGCCTGTGGTTCTATCCACGGTGCTGCAAAGCAGATGCACTCGAGTATGTTTAAAACATCAATGAAAGAGAGATCACAGGCAAAAGAGATATCTATCAGAAAGTGGTCTAGATCTCACCTCACCAACTAAAGGAGTGGCACTGAGCCCAGGAGACACCAATTCCCAGGTGAACAGCCAAGATCTATGATTCTCACTCAAGGCTACACCATGGAAAGGTCTGAGGAACCCCCTAAGCTCCGTCTCCTTCCCACCAGCCTGTTTCAGCTGCTCCCAGCTATGTATTCTTAGCACAAGCCCAGGGAAGGGACACACATGAGCAGACAGACCCAGAGGACAAACTCCAGCAGGGTTTCTTTACATTGCATGATGTCTTAAAGATGGAATATTTCAGCTGGAAGGGACCTACAGTGGCCATCTAGTCCAACTGCCCGACCATGCCAGGGCTGAACAAAAGTTCAAACATATTTTTACTGGTGTTGTCTGACAGGTTTGGGGCACCGACCCCCTCTCTAGAACCCTATTCCATGTCTGACCACCCTCTCAGCACAGAAATGCTTCCTCGTGTCCAGCCTGAACCTCCCTGGCTCAGCTCTGACCCGTTCCTGTGCATCTTGACCCTGGATCGCAGAGCTCAGCACCTCCCTCTCCATGTTCTTCCTCAGGAAGCTGCAGAGCCAGGTCACCCCTCAGCCTCCTCTTCTCCAAACTAGACAACCCCAGAGTCCTCCTTCCTTCCAGCCCTGTCACCAGCTTGGTTGCTCTCCTCTGGACATATTCAAGGACCTTTGTAACCTTCTGAACTGGTGGGGCCCAGCACTGCACATGATAAAATGCAATCTGGTCTCTGAATGACACTCACTCTGTTCTTTCGGTTGCAGTCTGTCTCTCGAGGTGAAAATGAGGAAAATTTATCCCTGGGAACAGGCTTCATACCAAGCTCCTCTCGAATTTTGCTGAAGAGGAGGAAAAGCAGATGTTATCATGACCAGCTAGAAGAACCTTACTCTGCCACACCAACCCTTTCGAATCACAGGCAACCCGCAAGAAGTGTCTTGCTAAAGAACTCCAGGCGCATCTATTCACCATCACCACCTACAGAACACAGCAGCTTGAGCAAAGCTCCCACGTGTGGCAGGAGCTTCACAGCTATAAAATATGAACCAGCTGACACAAGGAGCCTGCTCCCCGCTCCCCCTGGGATGAGACACTCCTGTGCCCAGTGCTAACTGGAACTGCACACCCTGTAAAAACCTGCTTGAACAGCATGTGCTGCCACGCTGATGGAGAATCACAGAATCATTTGGTTGGAAGAGACCCTCAAAATAATCGAGTCCAACTGTTCCCCTGCCCTGGCACTGCCCCATGTCCTGAGAACCTCATGTCCGTCTGTCCAACCCTCCAGGGATGGTGACTCCAGCACTGCCCTGGGCAGCCTGTTCCAATGCCCCACAGCCCTTTGGGGAAGAAATTGTTCCCCACATCCAACCTCAGCCTCTCCTGGCGCAACTTGAGGCCGTTTCCTCTGCTCCTGGCGCTTGTTCCTGGGGAGCAGAGCCCGACCCCCCCTGGCTCCAGGCTCCTTTCAGGCAGTTCAGAGATCAGAAGGTCTTCCCCTCAGCTCCTGTTCTCCAGCTGAACCCCCCAGGTCCCTCAGCCGCTCCCATCACACTTGTGCTCCAGCCCCTCACCAGCTCCGTTCCCTTCTCTCAACTCGCTCCAGCACCTCAAGATCTTTCTTGGCATGAGGGGCCCAAAACTGCCCCCAGCATTCGAGGTTTGGCCTCTCCAGGTCCCAGCACAGGGGACGGTCACTGCTGTAGCACAGGTCACGCACCAGAGCGTCACAGAAACCGGGCTGAGCTCACACTCCCAAGAGGCTCCATCTCCGCACAGCTGACATGCTGCAGAGTTAAGTCCCCACCTACAGAAGAGCCCATTTGGCAGATCCAGAACCAGTGCTACTAAACCAGCACAGTAACTGGAGTAACGGGAATCTGCCCCAGCTGCGGGACCAGCCCCCGGAATATCAGGGCTGGCTGGCAGCGTCCTGTCCTGCTACACACAAGTTCAGCCCCAAAATCCCACCAGCTCATGAGCGAGCCCTCACTTGGTCTCCTCCAGGCTCAAGTTGAGCAGTTCACTCGCGGTCTCCGTTGTGGATTCCACAGCGCTGGACCCTGTGGATTCGCGGCAGCCGTTCTCCACGCTCCCCCTGGCTGGCGGGGCCGTGATCTCCTCACCATCGACCAGCGCCTGGGACAGTTCTTCCTCCGTCACAGCTGCAAAAGCCAAAAAGAAAACCCCACTGCGGTGAACTCCAGCAGCCCAGGAAGAAGACGGCACCTGTAACAGGGCAGGTACTGCTGCTGCAGGGCTACACTGCAGGGGTTGGCTCTAAAAATCATCCTTTGTACCGGCCTTGTGCTCCTCCTGCAGTAAAACCCGCACAGGACAACACTGGCAGCTCTCACCAGTCTATCAAAGTGGGAAAGATATCAGGGAGGGATGCAAACATGCTCTGCCATGTCTCTGGAGAAGGCTCCAAAAGCCACCAAATTGCTGTCACCAGGCAGATAATCTTATCATTTTTAGTTTGTTTTTTTTTTTTACAACAGCAGGTCCAATTACAGAATCTTTGTTTTGCCACAGCAAAGGAGAGAGCTCTAAAAAACCACTAATTAGTGGTACTGTCTCAGCTATAATGAGCCTCTCTCAGCTAACATGAACTGGGGCGCTGCAGGGAAGGGTGAAAACCACTTAGAAGTGATGAATCTCACAGAGGAGACACTCAACCTAACAGGTCCTGACTCAAGGAGGAGTAAAATGACACCATAACATGAGGAACCAGCATGTCACTGGGTCCCAGTTCCCACTGCCCACCTTGGTTATCCAGCTTCTGCAGGCTGGGGAGGTTCCGCAGCACTGTCATGCGGTAGCGGTGGGGGTCCGACCCACAGCAGGGGTTTTCCGACAGCCACAGCACCCTCAGCCGGGGCAGGTTCTTGAGGAAGAAGAGCTCATTTAGGCTGGCAATATTGTTCTTCCTCAGGTAGAGTTCGCTCAGGTTCTGGCACTGACGCAGCGGCTCAAGGTCAGAGATGCTGTTCACGCTGAAGAGAGATCACAGAATCCCAGAATGTCAGGGACTGGAAGGGACCTGGAAAGCTCATCCAGTGCAATCCCCCCATGGAGCAGGAACACCCAGATGAGGTTACACAGGAAGGTGTCCAGGCGGGTTGGAATGTCTGCAGAGAAGGAGACTCCACAACCTCCCTGGGCAGCCTGGGCCAGGCTCTGCCACCCTCACCGCCAACAAGTTTCTTCTCCTCTTTCAGTAGAACCTCCTGTGTTCCCGCTTGCACACATTGCCCCTTGTCCTGTCACTGGTTGTCACCGAGAAGAGCCTGGCTCCATCCTCCTGACACTCCCCCTTTCCATATTGATCCCCAGGAATAAGTCCCCCCTCAGTCTCCTCTTGTCCAGCTCCAGAGCCCCAGCTCCCTCAGCCTTTCCTCACATGGGAGATGCTCCACTCCCTTCAGCATCTTGGTGGCTGCGCTGGACTCTCTCCAGCAGTTCCCTGTCCTGCTGGAACTGAGGGGCCACAACTGGACACAAGATTCCAGGTGTGGTCTCCCCAGGGCAGAGCAGAGGGGCAGGAGAACCTCTCTGACCTACTGACCACCCCCTTCTAACCCACCCCAGGTACCATTGGCTTCCTGGCCACAAGGGCCCAGTGCTGGCTCATGGTCACCCTGCTGTCCCCAGGACCCCCAGGTCCCTTTCCCCTACACTGCTCTCCAACAGCTCGTTCCCCAACTTACACTGGAACCTGGGGTTGTTCCTGCCCAGATTCAAGACTCTACACTTGCCCTTGTTCTATTTCATTACATTTTTCCCGCCCAGCTCTCCAGCCTGTCCAGGTCTCTGGATGGCAGCACAGCTGCCAGTGTCAGCCGCTCCTCCCAGCTTGGTGTCATTGGCAAACTTGCTGCCAGTCACTCTATTCCCTCATCCAAGTCATTGATGAATATATTGAATAATACTCGTCCCAGCACTGACCCCTGAGGCACTGCACTAGATACAGGCCTCCAAGAGATGGGAGGGTCAGGGCCCAGTAAGCCTGTCCCTCCGACGCTGGGCTGTTCTGGGGGGAGCACAGCGCTTTTCCAGCCCCCTGCCCTGCAACGGCTTCACCATGAGGCTCAGCCCAGCACTGGGGCATTTGGGGGCTTCACACAGAACAAAAATATATTTAAACAGCGGAAGTAATTTAAAAAAAGGAGGCTCTCCCCTCTGCTGTGGCCTTTGCTTCCCCCAAACACTTGCACCTTTTTCTGCAGCAGTTTCTCACTCACTTAAGGAGAACCCAGATAAGGTTCCCAAGGGAAAAAAACTCAAATTTCCAGATATATTGGCTCTGCAAGATCCCCAGGACAGGTGAAGGATGGGTGTGCTGGGCAGGGGCTTAGAGAAATTAAAATCTGTATGACCTCCAAGAAGCATTTCAACAAGCAAACTGGCCCTACATGGAGACCCAGAAGATCCCATCCAAACCCCGGGGTAGGACTTAGGAAGCAACAATCCAAAGAGGTTTTAACACTTCTGAAAATAGGGATTATTTTCTCAAGGAGCAAAGGAAAAGGTGCAGAGGAGCCAGGAGAGGAATAATCATTTCTGCATGTCTGCCGCTTGTGAAATCAGGCATGAGGAGCTGGGCAGCTCAGACACAACTACACAAAGGTGGTAAGAAATGCAGGGCAAGACATCAAGACATAAGAGAAAGGACATTTTCCCTGCCCTCTCCAAAACCCGTGGCCTGACATTCACCTGAATGTGATCACCTCGATGTTGGGCAAATCCCGGCATATTGATATCTGGGTGGAAAGAGACAAAACAGCAAGTTAGCACTCCCAGGAAAAAAAAAAAACAACCCACAATATAAATAAAAGCAATATAAATCACAAACAAGCAAGAACAGGAGTTTAGGGTGGCTTCAGTCTAACCCAAGCTTGGCAGCACCAGAGATTTGCTGCCGCAGCGGGTGCAGAGTCAGCAGGAGGGGAAGCGCAGACACCAGCCAGCGTCACGTTGCTCTTCTGCTCCAGCAACTCCACAGGCTCCGAGGTGGTTTTCCAGCCATCGCACGCATGAAGGGATCCCTCTTACCCCAGACAGCCCTCCGCTAGCGAGAGAATGTCACCCAAAGTCCCAAACAGATGGGGTGGGACTCAGGGTGCTGCTTTCCACGGGTCTGTGCTGGGACTTGGAGAGGAATTCTAAGCCTTCTCCACAAACGACAGCAAACCCACCAGCCTTTTAAAAATTTTTTGTATGAGATGTTAATCGGCCCTGAAAAGCACCGCAGCTCGCTGGCAGCGGGCCAGCCCGAAGCCAGGCCTGCGCCTTCCTCTGCACCTCAACAACCCCATAACGCGTCCCCTCCCTGCTGAGGCTCCGCTCTGGTATGGGCTGGGGCTCCGCGATGGCAGCCAGAGCCGTGGGGCTGGTCCTGGTGGGATGGAGCGGGCGGCACGGTACTTACATCCGTCAGGTGGCTGCCCCTGCGGGAGGAGAGCGGGGGTCACTGGGAGCACACTGGGGGTCACCGGGAGCACGGGGGGGTTCACTAGGAGCCCCCCTGCTGTCCCCGCACCCCCACTGCCTGCAGCCTGTCCCCAGCAAAGCTGCTCTGACACGGCCCATGTGGGTCCTGCTGTGCCACCCGCAGGCTGCCTGTCCCCTCACCCTGACCCTGCCTGTCCCCCCCAACCCTGATCCTGCCGGTCCCCCACATGCTGACCCAGGCCTGCCCAACACTCACCCAGCCCTGTCTGTCCTCCAAAACCCATCTGTCCCCTCACCCAGCCCTACCTGTCCCTTCACTGCAGCCCTGCCTGTTCAACCCACCCCTGCCTGCACCCCTGCCTGTGTCCCCTGACCCCCAGCTTTGCTTGCCCGCCATAACCCCAGCCCTGCCTGTCCCCTCACCCAGCTTTACTGGTCCCCCAAAACCCATCTGTCCTCTCACCCCAGCTCTGCTTACCCCCCATATGCCAGCTCTGCCTGTCCCCTCACCCAGCCTTGCCTGTCCTCCATATTCCAGTCTTGCCTGTCCCTTCACCCCAGCCCTGCTTGTCCCCCATATCCCAGCCCTGCCTGTTCAACCTACCCCTGCCTGCACCCCCAGCCCTGCCTGTGTCCCCTCACCCCAGCCCTGCTTATCCCCCATATCCCAGCATTGCCTGTCCCCTCATTCAGCCCTGCCTGTCCCCCACATTCCAGCCCTGCCTGTCCCCCATAACCCCAGACCTACCTGTGTCCCCTCACCCAGCCTTGCCTGTCCCTTCACCCCAGCCCTGCCTGTTCAACCCACCCCTGCCAGCACTCCCTGTGTCCCCTCACCCCAGCCCTGCTTGCCCCCCATAACCCCAGCCCTGTCTGTCCCCCATATCCCAGCCCTGCCTGTCCCTTCACCCCAGCCCTGTCTGTCCCCCATATCCCAGCCCTGCCTGTCCCCTCATTCAGCCCTGTTTGTCCCCCCCATCCCTGCTTTTCCCCCATAACCCCAGCCCTGCCTGTGTCCCAAGCCTTGCCTGTCCCTTCAGCCCAGCCCAGCCCTGCCTGTTCAACCCACCCCGGCCTGCACCCCCACGCCAGCCCTGCCTGTGTCCCCTCACCCAGCGCTGCCTGTGTCCCCAGCGCCGCCTGTCCCCAGGCCCAACGACCCCAAGGCCCCACACCCCGCATGCCCGCCCCCTCCCGCCCGGCCCCGGGCCGCTCCCGCCGGCGCCCACCAGCAGTTGAGGCGGCGGACGCCATCGAGCGCAGCGGCCTTGGCCCGGGCCAGCACGGCCGCCCGCGTCAGCCTCATGGCCGGGCCGGGCCGGGCCGGGCCGCGGCGCCAGGGGCGGGCCCGCCGCCCGCGCAGGCTCCTCCCGGCCGGGGCGGGGCGGGCCGGGCCGGGCCGGGCCGGGCCCGGGGGCTCCGCGGAGCACCGGCCTTTCCCGGCCTCCCCTTCCCCAGCGCGGGGTGCTGCTGCCCGGCGCCCGGCTTTGCCTGCCCTCCATCCGGCTGCCGCCCCGAGCCTCTCTGAGGGGCGGCTTTTATTTAATTGCTTCGTATTTACTTGTAATTTTGATCATTGCATCTTGTTAGAGAGTGTTTTGCAGGCATAGCAACGCCTCCATGGATATATATTTATATCTACACCTGAGTATAGCAACGCCTTTACGGATACATGTTTATATCTAACTTTACACGAGTATGAAACGGAGAAATAAACTTAACAGCAGAGACAATTATACTGTTAAGTGTCATTCTTTATTGACAACGTTCCGGGGATCGTCCTCCATAAATGCTCCAAACACTGGATGCTTATATTCACATAATTATTACATATGCATTACAATTTTTGAAAATTTTGGCACACGCCTATACTATTTTGACATACATCTGTACTAAGAAATAATGATGTTACAATTGTTTCGTTTCTTTCTTACGTCTATTAATTATTAGTCAAATATAAACTAAGAACTCTGCTTCTAAGTGATGTTATTACTTAATCTTCTGTCTCCCTCTTGTCATAGAGAAGGATCTAAAACTTGAAAAATATCCCCTCATTTTGCAGGTGGTCAGAAAGTATTTATGTCAATTAGCTAATGATGGGTATGTTTTTTGTAACTTAATCACTGTGTACATTAATTTGGCACCTTCTCTTCAAGTATATAACGTTATACCCTTAAATATATTTCTATATACCCTTATATATATCTATATATGAAGTGTACATAAATAAAATGTACATTTATACATGCGATGATGTGTCTCCATTTTGTATCTCCGGGGGTTTACCCTCACTGGTTGGACTGGGGCAGCTGGAATGAAAAGGCCTGAGAAGAGGTGTGGTTATTAAAACCCAAAATAAGGGGTTAATGTGGAGTTTCCTGATGTTTTTCTATATGTTTCCCAGTCTAATAAAGCAAGCAGTATCAATAATAATCTCAGGCAAACCTTCTCCCTGGTCTTTCGAAAAGGAGAGACCTTAAATAACGCATATAGATGTGTAAAGTGCATTGGAGAGAAAAGCATGTGATGCCGTGAGGCTCATCCTGAAGGGATCAGGATGGTGGGTCCCTCCCTTAGAAAGAGACCAAAAAACTTGCAAAAGGGGCAGAACATGCAGCTCGGAGTGGGTCAGAAAGGTCCCTCCTGCCTTTCTCCTTCCTGAAGAAAAGAATAAAAACGACACAGAATTGGTGAAGCAGAGCGGAGGGAGCCAAACCGCAGCTTAAAATGACCTCCCTATCATGTCGAGCTAACATAGAAAGCATGAAATCAAGAACCTGGGAGTTATTTATTTAGCAAATTGTTATTAAAAGCTAACCTCACTGCAGCGGCTTGCTGTCCTCGTAGCCAGTTGGGTACAAGTATTCGATTCACTCCTCAAAATGAGGAATGAAGAGGAAGGGCCACGTGGAGGATTCTTTATTCAGGCTCCTCTTCGCTCCCATGCAGCAGCTCTGTTGGTATTTCTTCCCTTTATTTTATACGCTGTCATTAAAACAAGATAGAAACGGCGCTGTTGCAGTCTGGATTTTAGTGCTTGGCCGTGTCGACAGAGCCAGTCCCCGATCACAGCTGAAATACCAAAATAAGGAGCAATTTCCAGCCTTCACAGTGCTTTGCAGAGCCCGTTATTATCAGTTCCTTTTGTTTTATGAATACATTTACCTGGGAATTGTGATCCTGCTCATTGGTGTATAATCAAAGTAAAATACTATGCTTCTTTCTGCAGAGGGTGCGATGCTGTGAGATTCATCCTGAAGGGATTAAGATGGTCCCTCCCTTGTAAACAGACCAAAAAACTTGCAAAAAAGGCAGAACATGCAGCTCAAGATGGGTCAGAAAGGTCCCTCATGTCTTCTTCCTGAAGAAAACAAAACAAAACAAAACGCAAAATTAGGGGAAATGTCCCTTCCAGCCCAGTTTTACTGCTCAGTCCCCTCCTTCCTACCCCCATTAGGAGGTCAGTGTCGTGGAAGAACAAGGACTAAGAACATTTAAGTGAAGATTAAAGATTAAGAGCAAAGCGTAAGTGAAAAGTCCTGAGAAGAAAACGCTGTTTTGTGACATGGAGCTGCTCTAATAGCTCCCAGAACGACACTTTCACTCTGTCCAGCGGTAGATGTTACACATAATATTTTTTTAATAAATCCATCAACGTACTTTCTTTTCAGGATTGATGGAATGGAAGTCACCTCATATATTTGATAGGTTTTAATTGGTATTTTTCTGCTCCTGATCAGCTGTCGTACCAAATGAGTGAATTGCATGCTAATGGGATTTGTAAAATATGTTGAAAAATGGAAGATTTTTATCTTGTGCTGTTCCAGGCTGCTGAGCAAGCCCGATGAACAGCTTTGGATGACTAATAGATATCACATGTAATCTGAGTAAAGGAAAAATCCACTCCCGTGAGTAATGCAAAATGAGGAAAAACGGTTACTTTGACAAACAGATCTTTATGATGTAAAAGGCAAATAGTGATGGTTGCTCAGCTTGCTAATTCTTCGGCGTGACGAATTGCGGCTGGTGAAAAAAATCTGCACTTCTGAAAGTTATGAAAAGATGCTGATTTTCCAGCGGCACCCTCGGGTTCCAACGTGTTTGCAGGTTCAGAGCCGACCCGACAGCTCCCGCACCTCATCTTGCCCCCGCCTGTTCTCCAGAAACCACATGAGGGAGCGAGCCAGCTCAAAATTAATTAGTGAACTGGCATTAACGACGGCTCTGCTGCCAAGGGCGACGGTCCAGTTTCTCGAGCAGCTTTCCGGTGAGCTCCCAGCGCCGTCCTGCTGCGCCCCTTGGTCCTGGCTGGATGCTGTGGCTGTAAAAGCCAAATCTCTGCCTGCTGCAGAACCAGGTGTTGGCCATGGGGTCTGCCCCCCATCCTCGAGCTCTTCCCCCTCTCCAGTGGGACTGAGGAGACAATACAGGGATAAATCAGCTGGAGTTTGGGGCCTCTCGCTGCAGCCGGAACCCCAAGGGTCCCAAAAATGCTCTAAGCAGAACAGAGCGACAAGGAAAAGGGACAGCGGGATTGCAGAGTGGGATCAGACAATAATGAATAATAATAAAAACCTTTTTCCCTAGGTGCAGGCTCACCTTGCCACTGAAAGAGCAGATGGAGATGAGCACAGAGAGGACAGTCACGCTTGAACCCACGTCACATCTAAGCGTTCTTTGCACAAGCTGAGATTTTTGATTGTACCTGGAGATGATGTAGCATGTGTGAGACAGCTCCTGTAGGTGCACAAGCGGTTTTTAGAAAACCCAGCAGGAATACCGCTGTGGAGAGCGTGGTCAGGACTCCCACAAATGCATATTCACGCTGTGGAAATGCAAGCTGGAAATAGCCCAAGCAAACCAGAAAATATCTCCTAAATCGGATTGCGCTCCCCGCGCAAAGGGAAAGGCAAGACTGTGCCTTCGGGAGATAATCTCCTGGGGATCATCCCGCACAGCTGCGTCACCGCCGCGGAGGCTGACGAGCGAGCTCAGATGTTTGCCGCAAGGTAGGTTTGCTTGGCTACCGCTTGGTTGAGCGAGTTTAAATGTGAACAGAAGCACTGTCCGATCCCGCTGTCCCTTTTCCTTGGCGGCCTGTTCTGCTCAGAGCATTTTTGGGACCCTTGGGGTTCCTGCTGCAGTGAGAGGCCCCAAACTCCAGCTGATTTACCCCCATATTGTCTCCTCAGTCCCACTGGAGAGGGGGAAGAGCTTGAGGATGGGGGGCAGCCCCCATGGCCAACACCTGGCTCTGCAGCGTGAGAGATTTGGCTTTTACAGCCACAAGAGCCGCTCTGAGGACCGAGGACTTTATAAAGCTTTATAAATACAGACCTCTCCTTGTGCCCCTACAAGCAGCCGATGGGGAAAACTGATTTTTCCGAGCTTAAATTCTGAATGATTCAATAAACACAGTGGTGCTTTCTGTGACTACATCCTTCCACCCTTCCTTAGGGCTTTGTGTGTATCACTGACAGTGCTGTAACGCCAGCAAAGGGTTGAGATGAAACCATCGAAAAGTGGCATTAAAAAAAAAAAAAGCTGTGGTATCTTTAAATCAGCAAAGGCTGCAAAAATACTGTTCACCTTCCTTTTTGGTTGATAAATTCATCATTGTGCTCCGGGGCGGGGAGTGAGAAGGAGGGCAGCCAAGCGGCCTCTTCTCATGAGTGTCAAGATTAATAGAATAAGGAGCTGGAATCCCCTCGGGGTGTTCCAGGAGTCGGCACCTGGAAATCTGCAGTGCCGGAGCTCCACGACATTTAAAGTCGTCAGACGAATCACTGTCTTTGCTTTGCCATTCGCTGCTGTCTGGCGTTTTTATATTTTTATTGCTGGAGCACGTTGCTGCCACTTCTTAAGTCTGTGCGGCAAATGGCGCTGGGAATAACCTCGGCAGCAAAAAAAATCTGGAGTTATTAATAAAAGAGGTGCCAAGCTGTTCAGCTCGCTGCTCGCTGCTCGTTTAACAGCGCAAGTGCAGGGGTGTGCAGAGCGTTATCCCAACTCTCACTATACAGAAAATGCATCTAAGTGAAGGAAAATAATTGCTGCTGGTGTGTCAGATGGTTGTGGGAGCAGCTGTGGAGTGGGATCCCAGAATCCCAGGCTGGTTGGGTTGCAGGACCTCTGTAGATCCCCAGTGCAACCCCTGCTCACGCAGGGTCACAGAGCAGATCACACAGGTGGGTCCAGGCGGTTTGAATGTCTCAGAGAAGGAGACTCCACACCCGCTCTGGGCAGCCTGGGCCAGGCTCTGGCACCTCCCAGCAAACAAGTTTCTGCTCATGTTCAGATGGAGCCTCCTGTGTTTCAGTCTGTGCCCGTTGCCCCTCACCCTGGCGTTGGGCACCACTGAACAGAGTCTGGTCCATCCTCTGACACCCACCCTGAGCTATTGATCCCATTGATCAGATCCCTCTCAGCTTCTCTTCTCCAGCTCAACAGCCCCAGCTCTCTCAGTGTCTCCTCAGCACAAAGATGCTCCAGACCCCTCAGCATCTTTGTGTCTCTCCACTGGACTCTCTCCAATAATTCTTTGTCCTTCTTAAACTGGAGAGCCCTGAGCTGGACCAAGAACTCCAGATGTGGCCGCACCACAGTCAAATAAAGGGGGAGGAACAACCTCCAACTTCCCTCAACCTGCTGGTCACACTTTTCTTGATGCACCCCAGGTACTGTTGGCTTCTTGGCCACAAGGACACATTGGTGGCTCATGGTCACCCTGTTGTCCCCCAGAACTCCCAGGTCCTTCTCTGCAGAGCTGCTTTCCAGCAGGTCCCCCCAACCTGTACTGGTGCCTGTGGTTGCTCCTCCCCAGGTGCAGGACCCTGCACTTGCCCTGGTTGAAATTCATCAGGTTCTTCTCTGCCCAGTGCAGCCTGTCCAGGTCTCTGGATGGCAGCGCAGCCTCTGGGGTGTCCTCACAGTTCGGCGTCATCAGCAAACACGTCTGTCAGCGGTGGTTTCAGGAGGATTAAATCAGTATTTTGCTTAAATGTATTTTAAGTTCATGCTTAATTGTTTTTTAAGTTCATGGCAGTGCCGTCCATTGGGGTGTCCGTGTTTGGTACCTGCACAGAGCAGCGTTAACCCTCCGGGGATGACGGTGCTTTACTCGTGCCGCTTGTCTTGAAATAAAACAAAATAAAGCAAAGGCGTGTGACAACAGTCGGTCACTGATGGAGGACAAGGTGTTTGTCTCTGCCCGCAGACGCAGCGCTACGTGCCTTAGGAAGAAATAATTCCAGGACTGAGCAAAAGTGATGCTCTGCTGCCCTCATGTGGGTATTTCACAAATATCCCCGTCTTCAAACCCGCCCCGCACTAAACTAACGCTCTAAAAACCCTCGTGCATAAAAAGCCTCTTGCGATTACACTGATGTTTTTAAACCGTTCCCGCGGGCTGCGGAGGACAATGCCGCAGGGAGAGAGTCGATCCCGGCCTTGACCGCAGCCTGCCCCGCCCGGGCGGGCACAACCGGCAGTGGAGCTGCCTCTGAAGGCCACTCGGGCTGTGACCCGCCCCGGGATCGAGCGGGGACGGACCCCACGCTGGGACCACCGGCGGCTCCCGCCAAAACCCGCGGGCGGTGTCTCCCGACGGGGGCGTGGCCTCGCTCGGGGGGCGTGGCATCGCTTGGGGGCGTGACCTTGCCCCTGTTGGGGGCGTGGCCTCGCCTCCCAGGCGCAGAGGGGGCGTGGCCTGGCGCGCGCGCGCGCGCGCTGGAGTTCGCCGTCACTTCCTTTGCGGAGAGCGCTGGCTCTGGGGACGGTCGGGTCGGGTCGGCGGTGGCGGGGAGCGGCGCGGCGGGACGATGAGCGACAGCGGGGAGCAGAACTACGGCGAGCGGGTAATACACGGAGCCTGAGTGCGCTGCCTGGCCGCCCCCCCCCTCTCCCTTCCACCTTCCTCCGCCCCGCTCCGGGGCTGCGGCGCGGCGGGTGAGGAGGCTCCGGCGGAGGTGCGGCGGGGCCGGGGCTTGGCGGGGTGGGGGGGAAATGGCGGGCGGGGGGGCGCTAGGACCGCGCGGCGGGGCCGCTCGAGCTGCCCGTGCGCTCCGCGCCCTCCGCGCCGAGTCCGCCCGGCGCCATCTTGGGCTGGTGACCGGGCGCGCCGGAGAGGGACAAAATGGCCGAGGGCGGCGGGTCCCGGGCTCTGGCGGGGCTGCCCGCACCCTGGGGCTGCCCGGGAGCCTGCGCCGGCTCCGCTTCCCCCGGGCTCTCCAGCAGCAGCCTTGGCTCCGCTTCGCCCGCCACCCCCAGCCCCGTGAGGGAGCGTCTGGCTGAGGAAGGAACATCCTTTGTTATGCTCCCCGCAAAGCTGCAGTTCACCCAATTCACCTTCGGCGAATTATTCTCTTTTTAGAAACTCTGTTCTGCTGCTGCTCGGGCTTGCTTGTAAAAACACTAACTCTCCTTCTTGATATAGTTGCATCCAGGGAGCGTGGTTTCTAATTTAGTTTAAATGGGACCGCAAAAGTCGGAGGGTTAAAGCTCGGGCTGATTGCTCTCAGTGCTTGGGCAGTACCCTCTATTTGTGAAACCTGAGCAGATGTTCTGCAAGATTTTACTCTCTGGGTGGTATTTTACCAATATTGCAGTAGTTTACTTGCTAAGCCTTACATTTGTGAGGTAAATTGGCAATACACAGTACATATGGCCTCTTTTTTAGTGAATCAGTCTTGGTTTCCTTTGAGGTCTTTAATTTTTACTGCAACAGGCGAGTGCAGCACATGGGTCAATACTGTGTTTTATTTTGGGTTTTTTTCAGCATCAGCCTAACTTTAAAACGTATTGCAGCATCAGAGGGAGTTGTAGAGTCGATCAGTAGTTTAAAATGTAAACCTTCGCTAGAGGTGGCAAAAAAGCGTGCACAAAAGTGCAGTTTTCTTTCTTTGAATATGCCCTTTTCTTACTCAGATTCACTGTAATAAGTTTTGATAGTATAAGTGCTTCTATTTCAGGGTAGGTTAGAAAAGTGGGGTCTCCAGGAAGCTAAAAATGCTCAATGGAATCGAACACTGAAAGATTAGGGACTGAAGAATAGACTCAAACCACTCCCAGTGTTGTATTTTCATGGATGTCTTCATGTTACTCTTGCAAGGGGTATATTTTTAGTGAGAGAATATTACTTCTGTCTTGCTTAAGGTGTGTTAGTTTTTTTAAGAATTGGTTTAATTTCGATTGTGCAGTTCAGACTGAAAAACCACTTTTAAGATGGTATTGTAGCTTCGGTAAAGTTTGCCAGGATAACCTGCATTGTATTTTCAGTCAGAAAGAGTGGAATTGTTAGAGCTTTTACAGCCAAGTCTTTTGGAAATGATTATACAGGGTACGATAGTACAGCAGTGTCTGTCCCACCTGCTTTTCTCTCATCATTTATGGGGTTTTATAAATAAAAATAGAAAACATGTGCAGGCAGTGTTCACCAAGGCTTAAAATGAGTTCTGTCTGAACTTTGATGAACCATAAAGAGGTAAGTTGAATGCAGGGATACCTGTTTCTAAAACTAAACTACAAGCCTCTTATTATGGACTAGATCAGGGAGTGGCTTCTGCAGCGCTATTGCCAGTGTTATTTATGATTTTTTCTTTTTTTTTTTTTGCTTACTTAAGGCTTATATTTTACCACGTCAGTGGCTGGAACTGCTAAAGTTTCTGCAGAGTAGAAACAGTGTTTGGCGAAATAAATAATCCAGGATATGACTTTACAACTGTCTGTTAAGCTGTTCCAAGTCCACGCTGCTGACAAGAATCGTGCTGCCGAAAACGTGTTCCTGCTCTCTCCCTTGTGCTGGTGTTTGTATAGTCAGATCTGGGAATTAAATCAGCCAAATTCTTGTTTTCTGATTCTGTTTCCGGCAGCATTGCTTTGCAGGCTTGGCTTGAGTGTGTAGCTGCAAGTCCTAATTGGGGGTGAAGAAGAAATACTGGGTGCTTTTGCAAGTAATGGGATTTGCTGTTTCAGCAGCAACACAAACTTAAACTGGCTTATGTCAGCAAAAAAAAATCCCCAGTCAAATTCTCTTTTACAGCTTATACCCCATAATGGGATTGAACTCTGGAAACTTCTTAACTGAAAAGACTCTAAATTATTAAATGCTACCAATACCTCAAATGTTGTCAGTATGCTGTGATAATTGCCGCATTTTTCTGAGTAACTGTCGTTTTCATTTATTGATATTGTGCGTGGGATTCAGGTGTGGAAGGGCTGGAAGGAAGCGTAGTTGAAGGAGAAAATAGTGAGTCTCATCCTGTGAATTAGTTAAAACTGATAGTGATTACTTGGCATGTACCTGATTGGAAACTGTTTAGTATGGTAGTCAGGTTTGGGGGTGTGGGTTGGGTTTTTTTGTGTGGGGGGTGTGTTAATTTATTTTAATTTTTGCTGATGGGTCAGTTCCCTGCCAGCCTGGAGCGCTAAATGAGCCCACTGGGCTTCCCTGCTTGTTGTTAATATAGTTTTTCACAACAGATTCTTGTCTATTTTGGGTAGAATTTGAAAACCCTTGTGGGAAAGGGGTTCTGCTTTCCCTCTGAGTGGATCCCCAGATTCCCTCAACAGTGATCTGATCTGGTGATCATGTACTTCAGGGAGAGACAGGCAAAAGCTGTTGTTTTTTCTCAGATCAACAACTAAATTCAGCAGTAGGGAGGTTTTAGGAATGTGATATTAGCACAGCCACACCTTGAATAAATCTGACTGCACATTTGATAATGTGCAATGTGAGGCTGCACCTTTCTTTAGGAAAACAAGTGGAAATATAGAAGTTGATAGGGATTTAAGATTAAAAAAAAATACTAATAATCTTGACTGTATCTTATAATATTAAGTGAACCATAACTTTTATTCCCGTGGGGAATAAGTGGATCTCAGAAGTGCGAAGAACACTCCTTCTGTCCAGGGAAACCTTTTCCACCTACTGTCCCCAAAATAATCTCGCTTATAGAGATCTTTATGAATGTGCTTAGAGGTCTTAAAAATATCATTTTAATGTGTTGGAAGTATGGAAAGAAGAGTTTGGAAACTACAGATCTGGACTTCAGGGCTTCCACCTGACTTCCAGTAATGCCTGATGAAGGGGAAGAACTGTTGGTAAAGATCAAGGGATCTGGTGGCTTTAAAAATCTACACTTCACAAATTCAAGGTTAGAAAACCAAAAAAGGTTATTTAATAGTGAACACCAGTCTTGATCTGCTTACCAGCAGTGTTTGAATATAGGGAAAATAAATAAGGTTATTTATTTTCTCTTTTACGTGTCATGGCAGTAGCCTATTTTGGCATTTTTAAAAGCTTCAAATTCACAAAGCCAAGGAGCAAAAGGTAGAAAAAGTGAACGTATTAAGAACAACAAAACCAGATGGTAGAAACTCTCCAATTTAAGTGTGTCAGTAGAGTGGGGTGTAAACTGAGTTTGGAGTGCTGGAGGCTCCTGGTGGTTGGAATTTTGGGGTGGGGAGGGTAACAGCTCTGAAATTTCAGGGGTTATTACTGGTCTCAGTAACATCCGGAGCAGGTGAGATGCAAGGAATTCCTTTGAGGCTGGAGGTAATAAAAGAAGGGGCCTAATCCTGTAAAATACGGTAGATCAAAGAGAAAGGTTCAGAAAAAGATGTTATGCGATACAAAATGTGGATGTTTAAAAACTGGAAAATGTTGCAAAGTCCAAAGGAGCTAGGTGAACAAAAGCCAGCTGTTTAATTTTCTGATTTAGATATACAATTGTCTTAAGGTTTGTTTCTTCCCGGATCCTCAGTGTCCGATTTCCACATAAGTAATACAGCAGAGATGGTTCTAAAAATCTACCAAATAGCTGAAAACTTCAGTCATTTGCTTATGCTAATACTGTTTGTCTGCTGATTTCTTCAAAGCTTATTAACTAATAAAAACTCTAAAAAGAGGTGTGGGGTACATTTATGGGTTAAGATCCTCCCAGCGTGCGTTTCTTGTGTCCTTTTCAGCATTAGACCACCTGTATTTGTGAACAGAATTATTTTTCCTCAAACGTAGAAGAACAGCTTTAGTTTTGGTTTTTATCCCTCCTTCCATCTGCTTTGTCTAACTCTTAAAATCAAAGACTTATTGCTAAATTAATACATTAACTCAGAACTCGTCTCTGTGGATTGTTTTCCTTTGTAGCAATGACTGTAGCTTAAATTTGTTACTTGACGCTTAAATTAGTTCTCAGTATTTGCGCTAGCCTGTGCAGGGTTAATATATGAGGTGGCTGGAGTTCAGAACACTGCGACCTTGATCAACTTTGCTTTATTTCTCTTGCTCTTGGTATTAATTTAAAATCTGCTTTATGCTGCAAATTGAGCCCCGTCCCCCAGGCATTGCATGGTAGGCAATTGTAAATAGCTAAACTTTGTTTTAAATTGTATGGAAGTGGTTTAAGCACGATGACATTTTGCTCTAGCAAATGAGTTTCTGAATGCTTAGTACGAAATGGCCATTAAGTTTGAGTGTTCAGGTTTAAGAGATGTTGCAAGGATAGAACAAGTGATTTTTTTGAGAACGGTTTGGTGCTCCCGTATTGTAAGTGAGTGTTCTTGATCAGAATTGAAACAAAATTTAGAATTGCTTATTTTTTAGGAAAAAGTAGAATTCTGCTACTGAATTTTAAATTTTCCCTAGTATCTTGAAATAACATCTTCTAGTGTGTTCAAACCAAGTGTTTAAGCCATGTGACTGAAGCTAAGCATTACGCTAATTTAAAAAAAATCTAAAAGATTAAAGATTAAAATGCTAATTAGGTTATATCATTACCAAGATTACAAGTAAATAATAGAGTAGATGGGGTATTCTAGAACAGTGTTTGAGTGTTTTGCACAGATGGGCATTTTTGGTCGCTGGAAAATTCTGATTTACCTGTAAGCATGAAGCCTGCAAGTGTAAACCCAGTTGTGCAGGCGGAGTAGGTGCGAGTGCGCTCCTAAACCTTCCAACCAGGGATTCTAAACTGTGAGGACGGCCCCAAAAGTCACATATTTTTAAGTCATTGAAGGACCAACCGCATTGTGCTTTCTGCATCCAAAAAAGTGCATCAGTTCATTGTCTCTGGCTGCAGTAGGGACCTTCTTAAGTCACTTCTTGTTGATTTTGTCGCAGTACGTGGCTGACAATGTGAAATATTTGGAGTTTCCTGATGCTAGAATTCATTAGTAGGTATTCAGTTGATCCACCGTGCATTTGCTATTAAACATAGGCATAAGTAGCAAGTTCAGTTTCTTAGTATTAAGTTAAACTGAATTGACTGAATCGGTTTATAAAATAATAGGTCATTTGGTAGAGTCAATTCTTGAACTGCATATATAGTAAAAGTCCACAAAACTTTTTCTTTTTTTTTTTTTCTAGTTTCAGTTTTGGCACTAGATTTTATCCTGGAGTTTTTAAATATTCTTCATCCTGTTCTTTTTCTATTAAGGTTAATGTTGAAGAAGGAAAATGCGGAAGTCGCCATTTGACAAGTTTTATAAATGAGAATTATTTGAAGCTCAGGAATAAGTGAAGCTGAAATTTGAAAAAAAAGAAAGTGAATGCATGCTAATTATCAGACCAGAAGTCCCACTTGTAGAATATTGAGCAATTTGTGTGAAGTGGGGAAGATGAAAGAAGTCAGAATTTGAAACGGAAGAATGAAGAAAAGGAATAAAAATGAAGTTAAGATAAGAAGTAATCTGGAATCTGAAAGCACTACGCTAAGTAATTACTAGTCTGTTTATGTGTCCCTGTATATTTTGCTAAACATGCATGCATTATCTGTTTAATAGCAAAAGTATATGCAGGGTAAAGAAGTGTCTACCAGGGAAAAAAAAAAAAAAAAATAAAACAACTTCCTAAAAATCTAGGCAGTTCTAATGCCAACTGCCCGGACACATAGATATGAATTGTTACCATTTATTTCACTGGAGCTTGTTTACAGACCTTAGGTAACCAAGAAATGGTGTACAAATTAGGCTTTCAATATCTGCGTGCAGGAATCCCGTTCTGCTTCCAGAAGCGGAAGCGCTCATGGCTCTGGCAAGTCGGGGCGGCACACCCCTGCAAGATCGCGCTCTAAGGAGGATTCCAGGCGCTCCAGGTCAAAATCTAGATCCAGGTCTGAATCCAGGTGAGTTGCTTCTTTTACCTCTCCCTCCTCTTCACAGGTGAGATGTGGACGGAAGTCCAGTTTAGCCCAGTTCTGTTTACAGAGGTAAAATCCGAGTGTGAAGCATTTGGAAATCTTAAGTCTTAGTTTTCTGGTGAATTAAAAGATGATTTTCCGTTTTAGGTCACACTAGTGTATAAACTAGAAGCAATGATGTTTCCAGAGTAGTTAATATTCCATGAAAAAGCAGCAATAGAGATAAATGTGAATTCAACACAGACATCTGTCTGGCCTTATAAATACATATTAATTTAACTTGAAAATTAACAGGCCGGAAAGCTTTAAAGATAAGACAGCTTTCCCAGCTCTGAAAAAAAACAGTGGAGAAAGCATCTTGCTTATTGTATTTGTTACGTGGCAACGCAAATGTACACTGTGAAAATGCCTTTTGTGCTGTGTTACCTATCCCTATAGTCATCTGCAAAACAGGCTGGACCCAATGACAGAATTCTTCTTGAAACTGTTAACAGAAATAACCGAGACATAAAATATGCTGATTGTATCAAAATATGACTATAAACGTTGCTGCTAGCCACTTGACACTCCTTTACTAGGTGTGTCATGTAAGACGTACGTGTTTAATAAAGAGTGGCAACAAAACCTATAAATGGTTGAAGGACATTATTTTCTGATCTGTCTAGATAATTGAGTGCTGCCTATGGAAATCAATGTGTTGATAGTTTTACTCATGCAGGTTAAAAAAAAAAAAAGTGGGTTTCAGCAGAGGGCTTTCCAGTTGAGCTGCTCACAATATAGTTTGAAGTGTGTAAGTGATTAATTATGCTGGCCAAAGCTTGGGGGTCAGACTGGAGGAAGGTAGAGTATGAAATTGGAGTGACCTCTGGAATTGCTACGAGGGAGAGATTTGTAGGACAGCGCAGGAAAGATCCAGAACCCAGCTCTGGGCTCAGACTCTGTTCTCAGGGCTTTATCCCCTTGGGTTTTGAAAACCTTTGGGAAAAGTTATAACAAGCAAATCAGGACCCAGACCAGCATGTCCTTCTGCACCTTAATCCATAACCCCTAGGGATTCCATACTCTCTTAAAAAGCACCGTGTTTCTCACTTGCAGAATAACCATAATACTGTTTAAGAATGCGATCACAAATTGTTTAAAATGCTGGAAGAAGCAAATGCAAGATCTAGAATTTAGGAGAAACCTGACTCATTTACTCTTAGAAGGAATCACGCTTTAAATAATACCCCGGCAACTGATTTTTTTAAATATTTGATTGACAATAGTAGAAGCTTATGACTACCACAGCTTCCTGAGCATTTAACAGCTGTCTTGAAAATTCCTCCGACTGGAAATACTGGAAGTATATTGCAGCATTAGTGTGTTCATTGGCAGAATTGTGTCAGGGCACATATTTAGAACCAACATGCTTATATCTGCTTTCAGTGCCATCACGTGTTGGGATGTGATCACGAACAGGTCATCTAACTGGCTCTCAGCAGAGAAATAACCTTGTTAGAACTTCCGTATTTCTTGGCAGTTTCTATTGCAAATGTATTTTTGAATTACCAGCTTTATAAATTAAACTTTGACTTGGGAACAAATCTGTGTCCTGGCGTATTTATCCATTGGGGTGTGGATATACTTGACTTAAAAATCTGCTTTTATTGGAGTTTTCATCGGGAGCATGGGAAGCTTGTTATTTTTGGCTGACTCTGAAGTCCAAACAATTCTTAATGAAGGAATAGGATTTTCAGCTGTGGTGCCTTTGCAGTGAAGAATAATGGCAGCATGACATTTAAGGCAGCAATATAAGCAGTGCCTATTTAAAATAAGCCTTGTTTTCTCACATAGTGGATTACCTGGTTTAGAAGTGTCCTGATCTTGTTCATTGTAATGGGTGTGTTCTCTTACCTGGAGCATCAGTTCTGTCTTTGCCTTTTGTTATGTCAGCTGTTGAAATGTGGCTATATGCATGTGTTGAACTCCTTTTTTTTATTATGATTTGTGTTTATTTACTATCTTCCTCGCTTCAGGGAAGTCCCCTCTTTTTTCTTTTAACTTTACGTTGCCAAAAAGAATTTATTCTCACTATGTATTTAGAGGGAAGTGTTGTCATGGGACATGCTGAAGTTGTTTCGCCTGGACGTGTGTACACGCTTCAAGTTGAGAAGACAGAACATAGCTGGCTCACTTCTGATGAGGCCGAAGGCCTTTTTCTTTAAGGAGGAATGTATATGATGCAGTTTGGCCATCTGGTGGCACTTACCTGGCCAGGGAAGAAGCTGTTAAATGCTCAGAAATAAAAATAAGTTCAGATGAAGAGTTTTGTTGATGCCAGCGTGGTGGTCATGTGTGAAACACAGTTGTATGATGATGGTTGCTTATGGCCAGTAATCGCCACCTTGACTTCCACAGACTAGAGGACAGACATTTAAGACACAAACAGGAGCCTGAAGATGAACAATTGCTGAGATTTTCTTTGCAGTTGTGTGGAATGCAGATTATTCTTTGGCTGCCATCAGCTGGCCAAGCTCAGGTGTAATAATCCAGTTTAAATGCCTGCCCAATTTTTCAACTAATATTGTGTTGGGAGGGCTGAGGTCTTAGTAGGAAGGACCTAGTGCTGTCAGAAAACATTCTGGGAACTTTTCTGGGCTGAAATTAGTGAGCAGTTACATCTTTGCCTAAATACACTCAAAGTGTGAGCATGTAGATGTTAGTGTACAGCTAATGTCAAATAGCTGTTGAAACACCAGAAGGTAAATCACCCTCCTACAGCTAAATTCCTTCAGTTGTGTTAAGCTCTTTTTCAGGGGTGTTTGCCAGACTTGTGTGTTTGTAACTATGCACTGAGTAAAAAGTGTTTGCTTTTCTGTGTCACTGAAAGCAGCACTATTCTGAGTGTTAGGATGCATCTCTGAAATCATATGTGCTTTATGTTAGGTCATATTTACTCCTGTTCCCTTTTTCTGTTAAAAGCAAGCCGCCCCAGCTATTTCTACTTAAGTGCTGTGAATATGTTAAGCATGTACTGTGTCCAGCCAAGATATCCTTGTTAGAGAAAGTTAAAAACTATTAGGGAATTAAAAGGTAGCTAAAATGGAAGTTGAGGTTCATGTTCTACAGTAGAAACACTCTGAGAGCATCTACAGTAATCTAATTGTAAAGACTTAGCGCACGGTCCTTGAGAGTAGTGACTAAATCGATTATAGCTGAATCATGTGACAGTGTAGCTTTTCAGAAAAGAGTTATTTGGGCTTTTTGTTTGTGAATATCTGATATATTTTTAAAGGGCTGAAAAAAAACCCAAACAAACCAAACACTGTATCTTGTCCTTTTCTTTTTTTTCTTCAGATCTAGATCAAGGAGGAGTTCCCGTAGACACTACACAAGGTCCCGCTCTCGGTCCCGCTCGCATAGGAGATCCAGAAGTAGGTCTTACAGTCGGGATTATCGGCGACGACACAGTCACAGCCATTCACCCATGTCTACTCGCAGACGTCACATTGGAAACAGGGTATGCCTATTATAGAACTCCATGACTCATACATAGTCCTGAACACATCCCGGAATCACTGATTTAATTCATTTGGCTTTCCAGAAAAACATTCTGCTTCCCCACTCAGGTCTATTAAAAGATATTCTTGAGGTTAATTGTCATTTGCCTTTTGATAAGCTGTGGGTCTCTCGAAGTTTGCTTAGGATTGTGGAGCATCTTATTTGTTAATTTAATTAGAAGTGCCACCAGTGCAGGCTGTTGTCAGTACACCTTTTGTCATAAACGAGTGAATGTATGCAGGGAAGGCTGGGGGTAGAATTAGGAGGGAGAAATATTTGTGTGGTTTGGTGTGTCCAGCCTGCTTTACAGGCTCATGTGGCTGAGCATGGTGTGGTTTGTGCTAAAGTAGGGGGGGAATTGATAAATTGAGGCCTGTGTGATAAAGCGATAAATCCAGCTTTATCTCTCTGCATTCAACAGCCTTTGGAGGGGAAACTGTAAAAATACAGTGCTTATTATGTGCTGTAGCTGTAGTTTGTACAATACCCCAAGAAATGCAAAGTGTTTTTGAGAAAGGAGGCTTATGTATGTGTAGATTTATTGTAATAGTTTCTACTAGAAAGTTGATCCACCCTGATCTCAGCAGTATCATTTTACTGTTGTTGTTTTGGCTTGAAGCTTTTGACACAACCTGCACTGCAAATAGAAGCGATTTTATTCTGACACCTTTCTATCCCTTCCTTTAGGCAAATCCTGACCCCAATTGTTGTCTCGGCGTGTTTGGATTGAGTCTGTACACCACAGAAAGAGATCTGAGAGAAGTTTTCTCCAAGTATGGTCCGATTGCTGACGTTTCCATCGTGTATGATCAGCAGTCTCGGCGTTCAAGAGGATTTGCGTTTGTGTACTTCGAAAACGTTGAGGATGCTAAGGAAGTAGGTTGGGGTACAGAATATATGGCATGTTTGCTGTGTTCTCACTTGCTGTTTGACCTTTAAAATGGTAGAAGAACCTTTAAGTTACAGAACATACATCTCAGCAACCCTAAGGATTCAGTAAATTGAAACAGAGTCAATACTGTGTAACAAATTACAGGATTTGTGCTTACAGATGCTACAGAATGAGCAAGGAATTCTATACTCACCAGGTATAGAATTCTACACTCAGGCCAGCCCTTGCAGAGCGGTGTTGATGGACTGTAACTAAGCTTATATTCTGTTTAAATTCCACTACTTCAGGTCCCGTGTTGCCTCTTCCAGATTTGACATTAAGACTTCAACATTAGGTTGGAGCTTTGGGTCTTGCTGCTTGGCAGAAAAAAAATAATGGGTTTGGGTTTTTTACTTCAGATTTACTTATGACTGAGATATTACTATATTCAAGGTTACAGTAGGTTTTGAGAATGTGTTGGGGGGGATGGGGAACACAACCGACTAAACATAACAGTGCTTTTTTTTTTAACTTCTAAATGCTTTATTTCACGTTGCGTGTTGAAGTAGTTACATCTCCCTACATAAAAGTGTTCAAAGGTTCCTCTTGTTGGAAACAGGGGTGCTGAATCAGTTGTTAGATTATGTTCCTTTCAGGATTTTTATGCAATATAAGTCACATTTTAAGTGGTTACTAAGAGTTATGTCCTGCCGGCCTAGAGCATCATAGAGTTTAGGTTTGTCATTACATATAAATTAAACTTGGCTCTGCATCCAAACTGAGCATTTTTGGACTTATCTTAATAATTGAAGCAGTGGTTAGAAACTTGTGTTGCAAATAAAGTTAATCATCGGAGCTAATTGTATTTTATGCCCCTGCTCAGGCGAAGGAACGTGCCAATGGAATGGAGCTGGATGGCAGAAGGATCCGGGTAGACTTCTCCATCACAAAAAGACCTCACACTCCCACTCCTGGAATCTATATGGGAAGACCCACTTAGTAAGTCACCTGGGTGGGTTAATTGTCACGGGGTAGGATTAATTGTCTTGTATTTTGTTAAAAACTGTTTTGTATCCCCTCTAAGAGACCTGATTCTGTGTGTTTTTTCTGAGTTGATCAGGCTTCTACATTGATGTGCTGTTCAGAAGGCTGTTCCCTTGCTTTGACTTGTGTGCTGTACCGTGTGTGAATGTCTCAGCGCAGAAACTAAGCTACAAAAATCACCCTTGATGCCTAATTATTATTTTTTTTTAAAAGTCTCTTTAACAAGAGCTGTGCTGACACTGATGTGATTATCACAGTATCACAGTATCACAGTATGTTTGGGATTGGAAGGGACCTCAAAAGATCATCTAGTCCAATCCCCCTGCTGGAGCAGGAACACCTAGGTGAGGTCGCACAGGAAAAGCTTCTGTAAACTGAAAAACTGATAAAGGAGACTCTCCAGAATTCTTTTATTTAAAGACTAAGTGTGGTAGTGATGCAGCTCTTTCCATAAGAGGGGTTAATTTATATAGGGCTCGTCACTGGCTGAGCTGGGGTCAGCCTGCATTACTGTGAGCAGAAACCCATGTTCCTCAGTTATACAGCCCAGGAATGACCTACCTAAACATTTAAATAAGTTTACAGTAAGCCTTTTTTAACATTTCTAAGTTCTTTTAAGTTTTTGCCCAGTATACCTTTTGCAAGCTCAAGTTTTCAGGAGTGAATTAACAATTACTAGTTGAGCAGCTGTGTGGTGCAGTTTGCCTTATCTGCAGAATACACTTTTAAAGTTGCCAAGAATGTATAATTGTTTTCCCAAGACTTTCAGCTTATAAAACTGGTGGTTATGTAGCTGCTGGTATGTTGAGACTTCAGGTTGGTTTTTTTAATGGGAAAGTTCTTCCAAAATAAGTTTTCTGAGAGTTAAAAGTGAATGAAGAGTTGTCCCAGAATTGAATTTCTCATGTGCTTGTGATAGCAAAAGGTTAAGAGTTTTCAAACTGAGGAGGAAAGTAGCTGTCTTAAAGTTCAAGCATTTTTAAAAGCAATTATTTAAGTAGTTCTGTTCCCGTCTGCACTGATGGGAAAGTAAGAGCGCTCACAATATTCTCAACTGTGAGGACATGAGGTAATTATGTAACCCAGTTAAAATAGTGCATACTTGACTGGCTGCACACCTGCTGAAAAGCACTGCAAACAATGTTTTATATTGCATTAAACGTAATGATTTTTCACTATTTGTAGCGGCAGCTCACGAAGACGAGATTACTACGACAGAGGGTACGACAGAGGGTATGATGATCGTGACTATTACAGCAGATCATACAGGTGAGACGATATTTTTAATATTCGATTGCTTTTTAAACTCTGCTTCCTCAGCTACGTTCCTTCCTATATAAGTTAAGCAGTTCATCCCACGTATGTACGTCAAAATAGTTTTGCGCTGGCTGTCATTCTGGAATCTTACTGTAAAATCTTTACCGAAACGACTGCTGAGTACAAATTGGATGAAGAAATACTTAGTGATGTTTAACCTGTGGCATGAGTTAGTCCATCATGTTTTTATAATCTACTGATACAAAATCTGTTGAAAATGTGGTTGTTACCGAATTGGTTTTGGCGACAGAGCGAGTTTTTCTTCCGCATTTTCCATTAATGCTGTCAACAAGATTTACCCCTGTGAAATCTTCACATTTTTTGCGACACATAGTTGGACACACAGATTTTAGTTTGTTTTTTCCTTCTGCCGTTACCAAATATTCTGTAGTAATACTTCCTAAGTGGTTTGCAAAGCTTCAGTGCATCAGCAATGGGTGGATTTAGGATTGTTCCTTGATGGCAACCACGTATTCATGGAAATACATGAGTTCAAATTGCATTATCGTAGCTCAAAGATGAAGGAAATAATGAATTCATTTTAGCTTTCAGTATACTTTTCTGTTGCTTTCTGGATGTCATCTGCCTCTAACAATCTACTTCCTTGAAATATCAGTGGTTTGTACTTTTGGGAGAACTGCAGCAGCTAAAATCTGAAGTTGACACTGGCCACACAACCCAGATGTGTTGGTTTTCATCTTGCCAGCACTTTGATATTGGCCAAAAAGCAGCTCTCTGACCAAAATTCTGCTTTGTTTCAGAGCACAAGGCGCAAAAACCTGCTTGGGATAGTGACCATAGCCTCGTCTCATTTAACAAACCTAAAAATAATGAACTGTTAAGAGGTTTACGCTATCAGTGTTCTTGCACTTCTTCATAGTCCAAATTTCTTTTTTATTCCTAAAAGGCCAGTCAGGGTTTACTGGTTGTCCTCAAAATGTTGTTTGTTGCTTGCATGTCCTTAAAATGTAAGTTATTCCTCGTTTAGATTATGGCGCGACCCTTGAAGTGTTACCTTTTTCATTCCTGATAGTGAGCGGTGGCTCAGGTGTTTGTAAAACCTGATCAGAATTTGGAATTACGTCAGCTCTGGGTGTACACTTGCGAGAATGGTCGCAGGCTGTGACAGTTACTGAACATGAAGGATGTGAAGTAGATGGTGTGAGAAGATGGATTTTATAGTGTGCTGGTCTGAGTGTAGCGTATCAGAATTTATGGCCACACTTTGGTCCTGCTTTTTGAGGCAGTGACGTTCTGACCTTCCTACACGCTCTCCCATCCCGTGTCTGTTGTGAACTAGGCCTTTGGGGTGGAAATACTCTGAATATTGACAGTTCCAGCATTCTAATGTTTTAAAGCTTAGTGGAGAACTTTTATAACGTCTTTTTGTAGCAGGTATTGAAAGAGTGAAAGTAAAGCCACCAATGATTTGTCTGTGGCTACTTGAAAAATATCATGGTCTGCCCAGATAAAATAGCGACTTCTTCATCCTGCGAATAGTGTTGCAAATGTCACGAGTGCTTCCTTGAGGGAGGAAGGGTCAGAAGTGTTAAAGATAGGTTGTATACTAGTACTCCACCCTAGAAAATCGATTGGTAACGATTACTTTGCGTTCCTCGGCCTCTGCGCAGTGGAGCCTTAAGGGAAATGAAATTTCAGATGGGAACTGTCATGTTAAACTTTTAATTTCTCCTTAATGCCATGGAGTGGCCAGTCTTGGCTGGAAAAGTATGTAAACTGAAGAATAACCTTAAACCCAAACCCAGCTTGCACTCTGGCTGTGTGCCAATTGGAGAAGAATTCAAACAAAAATAGAGACCTGCTGATTCAGAGTGCGGTGTTTTGGGGGTTCTTTGTCCTCCATGGGATTTATGGCCTTTTTGAGCACCTGTGGCAGTGACTGTTCCATAACCCAAACTCGATTTAGTCTCCTCCTACAAATGTTTTACTGTATCAATCTGGGGAGGTACCAGCCCAACCACTGAACATTGTTAAATGCTGTAATGTATTATTTCAGTTGTAGGCAGGTTCTCTACCAGGACAAGTTTTACCACAGTTCTCTAATGCCTTTGTTTAAACATGATTGTGAAGTGTTAAAATTAAAGGTGTGGGGTTTTTTTCCCTGCCTCAACTTTTTCCTCAGGACAGTGAATTGATCTTGCTATTTAAAAAAAAATATAATAAAATTGCTTGTCTCAAGTGGGTAAGCATCTTAGAATAGAAAAGGTCTTAGAAGAAAGAGCTATATACTGACCTTGAATTGCTGCTCGTTGGAGAGCAGGACGTTGTAAAATACAATATTGGTCAGCTGGAATGTGAGTCCTCTTTGCCTTCTTCTTGACACCAGGTTTAGGCAGCTCATTCCAGGAATACATACAAATGAACACAGTAAATCAACATTATCCAGTGTAGGAACCAATGTTTTATTGTTTTCACATATGCTCGGTGATGCTTTTTGCTCGTAAAACAAACTTTTTATTTATTTTTTCAACTTTAAAAACTCATTGTGCTTTTGTGTTCACAGAGGAGGCGGCGGTGGTGGAGGAGGAGGATGGAGAGCTGTTCAAGAAAGGGATCAGTTTTACAGGTATGGCAGGAAAATTCTCCGCGTCTGCTCAACACTGGGAGTCCTCTTGTATGTGGTATTTTTGGAGTATTTTATGAATAGAGTCTAGGATATCTTTAAACAAATTAACAGAAACTGGGTGGATGCTGAGCACCTGCAGCTCTTTTGTGAGCAGTGCAATTCATTTCCAAGTTTCATCGCTGTGTGAAGGGGTGAGGTTTGTATAAGGACAGGTTAGGGCGGCTTCGCACAGGAAAAGCTTGTGATTTATGCCAAGGAGTTAATGTCCTGAATGTTTGGGGATTTTTTTATTATTAGGAAATGAGTGAAACTAGGCAAGGAGATGCAAAACTTGGGAGTGCCTGGATGGGAGGGGTTTGGGGCTGGCTGTAGCTGTGACTGCTCCTCAAATCAACTCTTCATCTCAAAATAAATAATTTAAATGGAAAGCTAAGGTGTGGTTTGGCTTGCACTGCTTGTTTGGGATGCTCTCGGCTTGAAACACTAAAATCCTGAATGCAAGAGAGCTTCTATTTATTAGTCCAAAGTAGTATGACATCTTTGCTTTGTTATCCAGTGGCAATGTTGATCAGCTCTGTGTGTGCTTGGTAGTTTGCCCAAGTACACTCTGGATACCGGGAGTTGTCCCCATAAAGCTGCTGCCGCTTGTCTGCCACGGGCTCTAATGGGGGCATTGCTTGTCACCGTCTTTTCCAGGAGGAGATCCCCGTCCCCGTACTACAGCCGAGGGGGCTACAGATCCCGATCCAGATCTCGATCCTATTCACCTCGTAAGTTATCCTAAAGCTCACCTGTCATAAGCTCATTTCCACCTGAACTTCTTTTGAGGTTTTGTGTCCATAAAGACTATTTGGCCTCAGTGCGGTTATTTTCTTGGAACCACAGTTCCCTTTAATGTTTCATCGAGCAACTGGCAACCTTGAGGACAGAACAAATATTTAGTTTGCAAAAAAAAAAAAAAATCAACTAGGTAATGCCACTTGTTTGAAAAGTCCGAGGTACCATTTTTTTCTCTGTTAAAACAGCAGTTTGTAGCATTTTAGCAGTTTGGTTACTTCTAGGGCAGCAAGGCTTGCGCATTCGAACACTGGAATTAAATTTCCCAAGATAGCTTGTTGAAGGGGACGTTAACTTCATCCCAGGTCCAAATAGCACTTGTTTTTCTGAATTGCTCATTTGCATGGAAGATAAAGCAGCATTTTGATGGCAGAAAGTGAATAAAACACAATAGCATTCCTGGCACATTCCCTTTGTGAATGAATAAGTTGTGTTCTCATGTTCACCCTTTGTGTCTAAATGAAAACAAGTGCAACTGTTTTTACGGGTACATAGGGAAAGCGCCACCACGGAGCAGGTACAAGTGGATTCTCATGCACTAAACTGGCAGCGATGGGCGTATGACCAGAATTGGGGTGTTTCTACCCAAAGGAATGTCCTGACTGCTGGATTTAGAGATGAATCGCAAGGCTCTTGCTTCGAGGCCTGGGAGTGAATTTAGACAGTGCTCTTAAAAATCTGTCGGTCCTTGGAAATCTAAGTGTATATTTATTGTTCTTTTTCTTTCAGGTCGCTATTAAAGCATGACATGTAGAGGAATTTCTAGCTACAGCCTTTGAGTTGAAATTGCAAGTTTGTGGACAATATTTTTATTGTCTCTTCTGTTGAAACAAGTGAACAGTGCCTAGCGAATAGGTGACTTTTACACCTTTTATGAAGACTACTTCTGTGACGTTCAATGCTGTTTCATTCTGCGTATTTGTGTAGTTTGGTGCTTTGTTTCTGGTTGTGTTTGGAGAGGAGTATGTTTTGCATGTATTTTTTTAGTCTCAATTTTGACTCCTGAAAGGTTTTTATTGTAAAGACAAAACTGTTCAGTTAGGTTTTTTTCTACTGATTCCAATGTATCCTGAAGATCAAAACCTGTGTAAAATGCTTTCAAAAAGTGAAAAATAAAATAAAAAGAAGTTTGGGTTTTCTTTTCCTACCGTTGCTGAGTAGAAGTTAGGGGTTGATGAGGGTATACAACACATTGTGTATTCTAGAATCACGTCTAATGCCCAGAAGTAAAAATTCACCCTAATTTTGTGTTTCTGGGTAGTTTCTTGCTAAGTTTTAATCCCTTCCGGTCTGGAAACCCGGTGTGTGGAGAAGTCTGGGTGCGGATTGCATGCTGGCAAGAGCAGAACAAGCCACTTTTGTAGGCACGGAGCTGTGAGCAGATTATTGCCCGTAACGCCTTAAAATGAGGAGAGGGCTTGGGTGGCTGGAGATAACCACGCAATGAAATAACATTTTGACTATTCTTTTTCCTTATTTCTTCACTGATGGTTGTCCTGTTGACTACATCATTATCTGCATATGTGGCTAACATGCACTATAGGTCTCACATGATGCTTTCCCACCAGTATATGCCCATTTTGCCCACTGGGATTCACAAATCTTCCTTTTCTTTTTCCCCCCTGTGTAGTATTTTCCCCCATTCCTGTGCGTTTTTGTGCCATTTCCAGCGAGCAACCTCCATCATTTCTTCTCATACTGTGGTTTTCAGCTCCAGTTAGATGGAAGTTTTCAGTAACTGTGCTCTGTGCTCTTCCAGAGAGGGGTGGATGATTGGAACCCTGCAAGTCATCCTTTCATTAAAGAATTTAAAACATACTGTGATGGCACTTGGCTATAAAGTGCCACCAACGCCCTTACAGGTTGGGATTTAGGTGCTGAGCCTGTTTGACCCCCAAATTGTTATTCAGTGGGAACAATTATTAGTAGTCCTGTCAGCCTGATCAAAAAATACAGATAATCCCTTGTGTTCTCTGAGCTACATCCTATTTCTTTTAGTCACAGACAGTCATTTGCTGTCCCGTAAGGGATAAATGCACTTAAAGCTCTTCATTGAGCACGTCTAAAGTCCATTTTAAAAATCACTCAATCACTCATTTGGGTTTTCAGCTGTTCTCTATTTGATTTAAAAGATCTTGGGCAAACAATCTTGCACTGCGGAGTAAATCTGCGCAGTTAGAGCTGGGATCTAATTAGTTTTTCATCTTAAGTTGGAGGTGATGCGTTGAGCTTTATGGCAAGAATATTTTTGGTGTAGAAATGGGGGTATACTCATTTCTGGACTCAAAAAATGATGTTTCTGCTGATGTAGGGAAGAAAATGCATTCCCCTTTGGCCCTCAGAAGCAGTTTTACACAAATTATGTGCAATTGCACAAGGCAAGAGACTGAAGAAATAAGCCTGACTTGCTGCAGATGCCTGGAAGGGAGGAAGGAGTAAAACAGGAAGATTTTTTATAAGTACCTGGATATTTTTTATAAATCCATAGCTGTTTTTACTCTCTGGACGTAAGACTGGACAACAGGATTTCTTTCTCCTCATTGTCCTTCTGACGTGTTTTCTTAGTCACGTTCTTACGCTTCCTTTGAATCACTCGGCAGGGCTTGACAAACGCCAGGTCAACATGTGTCCTTTGCTGAAGAGCCTTTATGTTTTAGTTAAAAATGAGGATTTCGCAACTGGTGGTGCAGTTCCTGGCAGCTGAGTTCAGCAGAGCATCCATCCTCCCCCTCCTTCCCCGCACCGCGATACCTGCTGCTTCTGGCAGGGCTGGGATCTGCGTGAAAGCGAGATCTTCCTCCGTACAAGGTACGAAATTCAGCGGGGATGCTCTGTGAGTGCGAGGCAGCGCCCTAAAACCCACTTTAAACTGTGCCTAGTGTTTAGGGAGGCCTAAACTCCAGCCTTGTGGTGGGGAAGAGCCTTTTGTCTGAGTGTTTCCTGCTGCTGAATCAGCCCCTGCTCGGATGCTCCCCAGCGTGTGTCACGCTGCCCATTTGGTGGCAGTGACGGATTGTTGTGGTATGTGACCCGCTCCAAAACCACCTCTGAATCACCGCGGGACGTCCTGACGCTCCGTGGTGGGGAAGGGGGAGAAGCGTCCCCCGATTTATGTCAGGAATTCCAGTGGCCGTAGGGGAGCATCCTCTACCATGGCAGCCGTGGCCTTTGCTGACCTGGCTTCCCGTCAGGAATTAGAGAAATAAAAAACTTCAAAAGCACGTGGAGGGGAAAAAGGAAACCAGGTGCCGATCTCTCCCCACAGGTGGAGTTTCCTCCGAGTTGCTTTGTGCCTCTCCTGGGGTGAGAGATGCTCTGGTCCCCACACTCGAGGATGGTCCTCACGGGGGTGGCGCAGCTCAAGGGGTGGTTGTGGGTTTAGTATATTCAGAAAAACATTCTGTCAACTTGTAAGGCGGCTCATAAGCACAAATTAACTTGAAACGGGGTCTTAAGAGCATCTGGGTCCAGTGGGGGGACGGAGAGCACAGGGCTCCTGGCAGCTCTTGCACGAGAAGCTTTTCTGCCGAACCTGATGAGTTCCTAAAAATCCTGTTTTCCCTACCAACTCCTTCCTTTGAGTTCCAGGAATTGGTTTTGTGATTCATATTTCAGTTCTAGCAAATCCATCACACGAAAGATGGGTACTCCCACCCTGGGAGAGCTGCTTTCAGAGCCAGGAGAAGCCAATCCCTTTTTTCCTGGTTTGATACGATGGGTACGGCTCCATCCCCTTGGTCCTGGACATCCATCCCTTCCAAATCACCTGAGGAGAGCCTGCCAAATGTTTAACGTGTTGGGAAGGAGCTCCTGGTACATCACTACCGACAGTCTCCATCGTTAAAACTTCAGGAGTTATTTTTCAGTTTCGCTCAGCCTCTCTACAGGTGTAATTAATGAAGACCCAGTTATTAGTTCAACTCCCTGTCCACAATAGTCACCTTGCATCTCGCCATCCCATCTTAAGGGTTTGAAAGCTTCCAAAATTCTGTTAGTAGATTTTTTTTTATAGTAGATTTTCAATCATCTCCTCACAGATGATGAGCAAAATTATTCCCCTGTGTCCCAAAGGGTTTTTTTAACCAAATTCTAGATTTTCTTATGCTGTGGTAGCCCTAGGGTAGATGTAGCAGCCCTGGTGTGTGGCAGCCCTGGTGTGTGGCAGCCCTGGGGTAGCTGTGGCAGTCCCAAGGTAGATGTAGCAGCCCCAAGGTAGATGTGGCGGCCCCCGGGTAGATGTGGCAGCCCCGGGATATTTTGTTAGCCCCGGGGTAGATATAGCAACCCAGGGGTAGATGTGGCAGCCCCGGGGTAGATGTAGCAACCCTGGGGTAGATGTAGCAGCCTCAGGGTAGGTATGGCGGCCCCGGGGTAGCTGTGGCAACCTTGGGGTAGATGTGGCAGCCCCAACATAAATGTAGCAACCCAGGGGTAGACTTAGCGGCCCCAGGGTAGATGTGGTGGCCCCAGGGTGGATGTGGTAGCCCCAGATGTTTCTCCTACCTCCTCCCAAAACCTCCAGCTGAGGAACAGCACCACCTCCTCCTCTTCTGTGTCTCATCCACAAAACACTCTTTTTTTTTCCCTAATTTCTGCTGTCTTTTCAAGGCAGCCCTGCACATACACAAGCCCATTATCATGTCCTCCTGCAGACTAAACAAACCCTCCTTCAGCCTTCCCTCACTCTCATGGGTTTTTGCTCTCTTTCTCAGTCTCGCCGCCACCTCCCAGACTTAAAATCATAGAATGTCCTGGGTTGGAAGGGACCTGCAAGGATCATCACATCCAACTCCTGTCTCTGCATATGACAACCCCACAATTCACACCATGACTTGTTCTATGTCAGCATCTCTTTGCAGAGAGGAGGGATCTCCTTGCACATCCCACCAGCAGCGCTGCCCTCAGAAGATGACCTGACTTTCCTGCTGGGTCCTGCACCACTTTTGGGACCATTTACCCTGTTTGGCCACTGCCTTGCCAGCTATTTTGCATCGGTACTTTTAAATCTTCCTCCCTAAAGCACATGCTTCGCTTGACCATCTCATCCAAACCAAGACCATTCCACCAAAATCCTGGGAAAGTGAGTATCGGGTTTATAGAGTCGGGAAAACATCTGAAGAAGGTTTTTGAGCTCCTTCTGCAAAGCCAAAAATGAGGGGCACGAGGGATGAGATCACACGGGTCATTGCAGACTTTCCACGTTACGTCCAGCTCCTGCAGACTTGAGTCATAAATGAGTATCGCAACCTGCGGGCACTAATTACTCGAGAAATCTCGGGTTTCTCCAGCCGCTTCCCGGCGGCAACGACCTCACGGAATGACACGGCAGCTCCCTGCCTGGTTACCGCCCACAGCTCGTCACCGAGGATCAATTAGTGAGCCGAGTAACGGTGAGCCTTTTTAAAAATGACATTATCAACATGTTTCAACCCAAAAGCACCCCAAAAAGGTGCCGAGGATGGAAGAGCCCCCAGCCTCGCCACTAAATGGGAGCCCGGCAGGAGCTGCGCTGAAAGCAAAGACGAAGAAATCGGAGGAGAAAGGATTCTTCTGGCTTTGCATCACCGCAGTCCAACCACATCTATTTTTTGCTACACGCGTGGCATCAAGCACCCGTCACCGCTATTCCTACTCCGTCCAGCACCTCCGCGTGACAGGGGACGAGTGGCAGCGGGATGGAGCGTGGCAGAAGGGAGCGTCGCGTTCGATTGTCCCGCCACGCAGCTGGAAATCTGGGGAATTCCATCACCGCCCATTGTCCCCCCCAGCAAAGGACAACTGGCCCCAGGGTGTGACGCTCTGATCCAAAGACACTTGTCCCCTCCTGTCACCCAGTATTACTCCTGCACGTTATTTTAGTCTCCAGTCATAGTCTGGATGCACTTCCAGAATGATTTGGGGTTGTATTCTCAAGAAGGCAGGTGGCGACACTGACTCTTGGTTGCTTGGGGACATCCTTCAGCAGAACCTCCGTGAGCCACGTGCCCCCAAAAGCTACGGCAGCTGCCTACCCCGGGCTGAGAACACACAGAACTCAGTGCTGGGATGTCAGAGCACCAGCTTCCCATTTCTTGAAGCCTTGTGGATGATGTAGTAATGGCTGGTCGGGCCTCAGTTGGGGCGGCTTTGTGCACTTGTGCTTTCCAAAAAAGAGTGTTTAATGCAGGCATTTAATTACTTACTGAGTTTTTTGCCTTGGTGCCTCAATGAGATGGTTTCCCTCTCCCTGAATGAACTTAAGTGGTTTTGAGCGAGGATGGAGCAGGATCTGCCAGCGGGACACCGGAGACAGGCGGGGTGTTGGAGATGGGGTGTGATGAGTGTAAGGGCAGAGGGGTTGGGGTGCAATGGGTGTAAGGGCAGAGGACATGGGGTGCAAGGGCGGAGAAGTTGGTGTGCAAGGGCAGAAGAGTTGGGGTGTGATGGGTGGAAGGGCAGAGATGTTGGGGTGCAAGGGCAGAGGAGTTGGGGTGTGATGGGTGGAAGGGCAGAGGAGCTGGGGTGTAAGGGCAGAGCTGTCGGGGTGCGCAGCCGGAGTAGCTGCGGGCCGGGCCGGACCTCCCGAACCACCACGAGTAACTGACCTGGGCCAACCGCGACCCTACTCGGGGGCTCTGCGGACCCCGGGCTCGGCATCCCCCCACCCCGGGGCTGAGGGGACCTTCCTCCGCACCCCGGGGCGGGGACATCCCTGCCCGGCCCCCCCGCGGGGGTCTCCCGGCTCCACCTGCTGCCACCGCCCGACAGTGCGGCCCCGGGCCCGGCGCTCCCGTCCCGGCGGCGGGCGGGCGGGCGGGGGCGGTGGCGGGGCCGGGCTGGGCTCCGCTCGGCTCCGCCCGCTGCCCGCCGCCGTTGCGAGGCTCCTGCGGGGCTGGAGGTTGGGGCAGGGCGGGTGGCGCAGAGCCGGGACCCTCCCGGCCACCGCGGCTCTACCGGCGGTACAGAAACCCGGGGCTGGCGGGTGGAGCGGAGCGGGGCGGGGGGGGCTTTGCTCCCCATGAAGCGCCGGAGGATGAACAAGCTGTACATCGGGAACCTCAGCCCCGCCGCCACCGCCGAGGACCTCAAGCAGCTTTTCGGGGAGAGGAAGCTGCCCCTGGCCGGCCAGGTCCTGCTCAAATCCGGCTATGCCTTCGTGGATTACCCGGACCAGAACTGGGCCATCCGCGCCATCGAGACCCTCTCGGGTGAGCCCGGCGCCGCAGCCCCCCCACCCCACACCCCCGGCATCCCCCCCAAACCCCCCTTCGCTCCACCGGGGCTCCCCCATCCCTCCGACCCCCCTCCCGGGGCATCCCCACCGCTCCCCCCCCCCGCCCCGGCTCCTTCCCGCGGCCGCCCCAGCTCTTCCCAACCTTCGGGGTATTTTTCGCTGATTTTTTTCTTCGATTTTATTAAGAGGCGAGCGGACGCCGAGCCCCCCGACCCGTTACCCCCCCAGCACCCGCTCCCCTTCGGGAACCATTTTACGAGGTGCCCAAGCCCAACTCCCCGGGGGTGCGGAGCAAAGGGCGGCCGAAGGGGGGGCTGGGGGCCGGCGGCGGCGCAGGCAGCACCGGGCAGGGCGGCTACGGGCAGGCCGGGGCGGCGGGGGGGGGCAGGCCGGGCAGAGGGGCGCTTGTTTTTGGCCGGGGTCGGGGGGTGGTGTCGATGGGATGAACCGGGGGTGGGCTGCCCCGGGGTGATGCTGAGCAACCCCGCTGTCTCCGCAGGGAAAGTGGAGCTGCACGGCAAAGTGATGGAGGTGGATTATTCCGTGCCCAAAAAGCTCAGGTAACCCCTTCGCCATCACCCCACAACCCCGCCCCCCCCCCCAACGCGGGGAGATGGGGGGAAGCTCTGGGAGTTTGGGGGGGGGAGAAGCTGGCGCCCCGTTGGGTTTTACTTTCGCTCCGGAAAGCGGAGGCGGGGGATGGAGCTCCCGCTCCCACGAGGCTCCCACGGGGGTCCTGGCCACGGGTGGCAGCGTCAGGTCCCCCCCGTGTCCCCTTCGTGTCCCCCCCCGCCCAGCGCGGGGCGGGCGGGCAGGCGCTCCCCTCCATGCGGGGGCAAAACACCCGCTTGATTTTTGCGGATAAAATGTAAAAACCCACCCTTTTCCCCTCATTTTTCCCCCACTTTCGCGGGTGGGAGCCGAGATTCACGTTGTCCAGTGGCCGCGCCGTCGGAAGATGTTGTTTTTAATAAGTAATTCAGCAATTTGCCTTTTCCCAAACGCTTCTTCCCCCCAAAAAAAAACTCAATGCGTTTATATATTGCGTTGAAGCGCGCCCTCTGATTTCAGTCAGGTGGAGGGGAGCGCCGAGGCCGGATGGTTAAACCCTTGTTTAACACAGAAAATAAACCCCGGGACCGCGTTGCGTAGCTGCCTCATCACAAGATATTCTTATTGCTTTCCCCCCCCAACATGTGTCGGGATAAAAGATCCGCGCGCCGGAAAAAATCCATCGCATAGTCCCACCCGGATAATTTGCCGTGCAGAAGTTTGGCCCCCGATTGACGCTCCAGTATTAATTTTGAAATGATAAAGCGGGGGGAAAACGCTGTTGTGTAATTGAGGCTCGGTGGGGGAACGGCTCGTGTCCAGCATCACGTGTGCCGGAGCGGGATTTCTTCTTCGGCGGGGATCACACGCTTTCTTACCTTAAAACAATTCCCGAAAACAAGCCGAAATAAACCCCAGTTTTACTATTGCTAAGCTCAATCTCAGCAGCAGCCTTAGGTCGGTTTGCCGATGACTTTTTAAGAGTGATGGAGCCAGAAATGGGGAGTTTGGGAAGATACTATGGACCCGGGACTCGACCATTATCATGTCCGAAGGGGATGTAAACAAGGAATTCATCTTCACCTAAATTCCCCGTCGGGCTCGGCCGCTGCTGCTTTTCCTTCCGAGTTTTAAACATTTAAACAACCCCGAAATAAATGCTGATTTATTTTGTATCGCTCTGTTTTCAGCTGGCTCTGAGTTCTCTATTCCAGCTCGGCTCCCTGGGTTATTGAGATCTAATTTAAGCCGATATCTTTTTGTCACAGCTAAAGGAAATAAATATTGCTTTATATTAATATATCTAGTTGGAGAGGGGTGCCTTTGCCTCGATTTTATTCTTATAACGCGATTTTTGGCCGGGAACGGAGCCTCACGTGGTCGTGTTTTAGTTCCCCCCACCCCCTTTAAATTAGTAGAAAATGTGCTTTTTTGTCGTCGCGCTCGCGTCCCTGGAATTTCAAGGGGGCTCGATGGTGTAAAACCCAACCTGGTTATTTAATGAAGCTTGTGTTTTAATTGGGTTTGGGCAATTGAGCCCCTCTCGGCTCCTGTCGCCAGCGTTTCTGCGTCACGGGGATGGGACCCAAGAGGCTCCGGCGCCCGACGCATCCCCTTGTTCACCTGGGACGCTTCGTTCTCCTCCCCAAACCCCAAGTCTAGATCGATCGTACCGCCGTATTTATCCACATATAAACACGGTTTGCTTGGAAAAGGGCTGGAAAAGCCGGGATTTCCTGGCGGTGCCGTTTGTGCGACGGCAGGAACGAAACACCAGGACACTCGCACGAGTTAAACATCAGCCCTTCTGCTGCCATGCAAACGCTTTGCGCTCCTATAGGAAACACCCAACAGCGTCTCGATTGTTTGCTGTGTGGGGTTTTTTTCCCCTTGTATATTCTCTATTGTGCCTGGGGGAATTACAAAAAGTAGCGTTTTATTCCCTTAGTGAACGTTTTAAAATTTTAAATTGATTTTTTAAGTATATTTCTAAGTCTACATCCGAAGGAAGTTCCGAAGTTTGGGGGATGCTTTCAGTGCATTCCATGCGCTCGCTTCTATAACTTATTCAGCTGGAATTGCTTTAATTTTGGCAAGATATCCCGCAGCAATGTCAGTATTTTTGGGTTCATTGGGTATCCAGGGGGATGAGGGAACCATCAACATCTTGCCCGTGTCTTTGAAGACAAGTCGGACGCCTCCGAAATCTTCAAAAATCCCGTTAATGGGAAATAAAGACATTAAAAAAGAGAGAAAAATTAGGGTTGGTTGTGCAATCTGGAAATTAAGACCCAACCGCCCCAATACTGATTTCCTACAAGGGTTGGGGTGAAAATGATGAATTAATAAGTCGCAGGGATGGAGCGAAGCCCCATTTAATGACATTTTTTGGGGTTCCTCATTGCGAAGGTGCCTTTGAATTTCTGCTTCCGATGGAATATTTGGCCGATGAGGAATCACTGGGGGTGATTTTCTCTTAATTCATAGAGAATTATCCTTAAATAACTTCCCTCCCTTGAGCATCAGTTCACTTCTTGTTCCTGCGCAGTTTGGCTGCGTTTATTTATGTCTCTTTTCTTCCCCACCCCCTTGTTTTTAAACCCAAAACGCCCATGACGCGAAGGCTCGGAATAAAAGTCCGGGCCCTTTTTGCTTCCCCATCTTCCCTTTCCTCCTTAATTACTCGTCGTCTGCTTAATTAGGGGTGAGGGAACCCTCGTGCAAACCGGTTGCTTTGCCAGGAAAATCCACCAGCACCTATTTGCGTGTGCGGGTCTATAAATACACACGAGGAGCAAGAAAACAATGCTCCCGTGGATCCCCGGTTCGAATAGCTCTTAATTTTAAAAAACATCTCTAATTAAAAATCAAATAGAATTAGGGAAACCTAAAGAGCAAGAAGAAATGTTCTCCAGGGAGGGTTTGCTTCGCTTCACCAACAGAATTAAACGGGGGTTATTCTTACATAGGCTGGGTTTAAACGTTGATTTCGGAATGCGAAAAGTGGGGCTGCTTGGGTTTTAACTACATATATTTAATATCGTTTTGCGTGGATATAAATGAATAACGCAGCTTTATTTAAAACACAGCGTGTTGCAGAGAGATGGGCCCAATCTGCAACCCGGCAACGTCGTGTCCGTCTTTTTGAACCACCCCGTGTTTAGTATCTTTTATGTCTATGGAAAGAAAAGCCGTTATATAGGGAGATACTATATGTAAAAGACGCTTTGTATAGTGTATTGTTTCTGTATAAAAGGTACTTTTAAATATATACTTTGTATATATATATACACAATTTTACATATATTTCTATTTTTATGTTTTTATATATATATATAAAATAAGATAGTTAATACATACATATATATATATATATATATATATATATATATATAAAAAACATATATCTGACTTTGCCGGGGTGATGCTGGTCACATCAGGCATGGGTTGACAGCCTCCTGCTGCCCATGGGGTGTGTGACACATTTCCCATAGGTCTCATAAGCCTCTGTTCCTATATGTTCCTACATGTTCCCTATGGACCTGGCCAGGAAACCCCCCCCGAGCAGCCCCCGACACTCATTCTATCAATAAGGGGGTGTGCTGCCCTCGCCCGCTCCGTTTTACCCTGTTTTGGGGTGCGGATGAGCTGGGGCTGGTGCCGTTCGGGTTGTTTCGGGTTGATTTTGCCGCTTTTTGGCTCAGCTCTTTGTCACCTGCTGGGATGTCACTGGGCTGCACGGGGTGAGGAGGATGCTGGGGGGTGACCGAGGCCATTAATTACCTATTAATTTTGTCATTTAATGTTTTCCCCCGCTCTGTTCCCCCCCTCTATTTCCCCTCTCTGTTCCTCCCCCATTTATTCCCCCTGCATTTGTTTTCTCCCCCGTTTATTTCCCCTTTCTATTCCTCCCCCATTTATTTTATTGCTTATTATTCTATTTATTTTATTATTGTTATTCTATTCCTCCCCCTGCATTTACTTCCTCCCCCATTTATTCCCCCATGTATTCTCCCCCCATTTATTCCCCCGTGTATTCTCCTCCCATTTATTTCCCCCCCCAATTTATTCCACTCTGTTTATTGCCCCCCATTTATTCCCCGTTTGTTCCCCCCCAATTATTCCCCCCCAATTATTCCCCCTCATTTATTCCCCCCATGTATTCCCCCCATGTATTCCCCTCCCATGTATTCCCCTCCCATGTATTCCCCTCCCATGTATTCCCCTCCCATTTATTCCCCTCCCATTTATTCCCCCCATTCATCCCCCCCATTCATCCCCCCCATTCATCCCCCCCCATTCATTCTCCCCCCCATTCATTCTCCCCCCCATTCATTCCCCCCCCATTCATTCCCCCCCCATTCATTCCCCCCCCCATTTATCCCCCCCCCATTTATCCCCCTCCATTTGTTCCCCCCTCCATTTGTTCCCCCCTCTGTATTTCCCCCCCTCTTCCTCCCCCCCCTTTTATTTATTTCCTTCCCCTTCCCCCCCCTTTAATCCAGCCAAGCCGTGACAGATGGGCCGGTATTTCCCATTCATCCCCATTGTTAATACCCCCCCAGCTCACGGGGGCGGCTCCATCACGTGCCGCCCCCCCAGCCGCCTTGTCCACCCCAAAGAACACGCCGGAGCTTTAACGCCAACAGCTTTTAATTCCTTAAGAGCATCCGTGTCCCCCCCGCCCCGGGCTGGGGGGGCAGCTGGGGGGGCCGCGACGCTCTTGGCAACTGGTGGAAACTGGGGCAGCTCTTTAGTGCTTATCCCAGCGCGGCGCTGATGGAGCTCTGGGCTCATTAAGATCCACGGCTGGGTTGGGTTGGGCGAGGGCAAAACTTGTCAAGGGTGACCCCAATAGACCGAGAAAACCCCCCTCGTATATAATAAATATATATAATAATATATAATGATCAAGAGAAGCAAACCCAACCCAGTTAGAACAACGTGTCCGGCTCCTCGGGCATCAAACTCCTGATCTGAAGCATTCAGGTGGGACCAAATTTGGGCCCCACCTGGTGACAAGCAGCATTTTTGGTCGATGTGTCCTTGCCTGGGACAAATGCTTCATGAAGCAGGCAGGGCCCTCACGCTTGGTTTGCAGTGGTTGGTTTTCAGCACGTTTCCCCTCTGTTTTTTCCTCCAAGTTCTCCTGAAAACTGATGTTTATTGAAAGGCGGAGCTGCCGCACAGCTTTGTCTCATCTTTATTCTCCTTCCTCTGTGTCCCTGGATTTTGGGGGGGTTGACCCGTTATTTCACAGAGAACGGTGGCCACAAAGCCTGGGCTGCTGGGAAGGGGAGAGATGTGCCAAAAGCACCCCAATCCACCCGATTCTGGGGAATAAACTGCAGTTTTTAAGACACCTTCTTCTTTATTGCTTGATTTCAGTAAGCACAGATAACCAGAATGTAGCAGATGATGTTCTCGTTCGTGGACATCAGCCGGTGATGCTGGCAGGCACGGGTGGCCGTGGGTTTTGTGTCCCCTTCCCTTGCAGGGTTGCAAGTCTAGCTTGTGATTTCGGTCTAACAGACACATGAAATACAGCACAGCTCCGTCGTGGGTTGTTTAATGAACCAGCTTGCAGCATTGTTCACCTAGAGACCCGGCTCCTGCATCCCGCGCGTGATGCCGGCCGATGTGTGGTACCCAAGCCCAGCTCTGGGTGGAGGAGATGTCCCCTCCTCGAGCAGGAACCATTTTGGGTTGAATTTAGCAGGTGAACCTGTGTAAAAGTGGTTTATTTAACACCTGAAGCTGATGCTCGGTTGCCACCGGGCATTTTATCCTGTGCTGGGCATGGCGGTGGCTGATGGGGAAGAGGAGGGTGATGCATGAGATGGAGCTCTGACAGTTATCTGAGGGCAGCTCGTTACAGCAGGGCTAGCGGCACCACATACTGCTTTATTTTTCCACAAACTTAATGCCTGTAGTTACTGGTTGAGATGATTTATTATTATTATTATTATTATTATTATTATTATTATTAAATTCCTACCAGCCTGCTTCCAAACGGGCTGGGTGAAATGTGGCCGCTGCCTTCATCACGGGGCCGCGCGCTGGGGGCTGTTGTGTGTGCGCTGAAATCGCTCCCCTGTGTCCCAGGTTTTTGGAGGAACGAGGAAAATGAAAATCAAGGGGTTTTGTGCTCCAGAGCCCTCCCAGGACTTGTGTTGGAGGAGGCTTTGCGTTCTGCTGCCCTGACCGTGCGTGGTCCCTGCCCCGGCCATGGGAACGGCACATCCATCACTGGTCGTTGATGACCACACGTGGTCCAGCGCCACTTCAAGCAGGTGGGGAATTGGAAGCTCAATAAAAACAATACACCCAGTAGGAAGAATACCCTCATGTTAGAGCCACAGAGATGATGGAGTGGAGCATCTCCCGTGTGAGGAAAGGCTGAGGGAGCTGGGGCTCTGGAGCTGGACAAGAGGAGACTGAGGGGGGACTCATTCATGGGGATCAATATGGAAAGGGGGAGTGTCAGGAGGATGGAGCCAGGCTCTTCTGGGTGACAACCAGGGACAAGACAAGGGGCAATGGGTGCAAACTGGAACACAGGAGGTTCCGCTTGAATATGAGAAGCAACTTGTTCCTGGTGAGGGTGGCAGAGCCTGGCCCAGGCTGCCCAGGGAGGTTGTGGAGTCTCCTTCTCTGCAGACATTCCAACCCGCCTGGACACCTTCCTGTGTAACCTCATCTGGGTGTTCCTGCTCCATGGGGGGATTGCACTGGATGAGCTTTCCAGGGCCCTTCCAACCCCTGACATCCTGTGATTCTGTGATGTTAAGTGCTGAGTGGTGTTAATGAGCTGCTGGGAGACCTGCTGGGTGGTGGGGGTGAAGCCTTGAGCACAACTGGGGTCTTTTTAGATGTTTTGTATCAGCTCAGATGAATGTTGGACGAGGGAATGTGCTGTAGTGTTCTGTTGAGAGTTAGGGCTACATGGTACCTTCGAATCACAGAATCATTTTGGTTGGAAAAGTCCCTCAAGATCATCGAGTCCAACCATTCCCCCACCCCTGGCACTGCCCCATGTCCTGAGAACCTCGTGTCCGTCTGTCCAACCCTCCAGGGATGGTGACTCCAGCACTGCCCTGGGCAGCCTGTTCCAATGCCCCACAGCCCTTTGGGGAAGAAATTGTTCCCCAGATCCAACCTCAACCTCCCCTGCCTGCCCTGAAGTCCCTGGTGGCAGCTGGGGACAGGAGGAGTCCCTGGCCCATGGAGGAGAGGGCTTTGGTAGCACTGCAGTTGAGCACTGTTCTCTCCGGCTCTGGCTTCTCCAATTTTTTGCAGTGACCCGTTATTTTAGAATCACCGGATGTCCTGAGTTGGATCTGGCAGGGGTTGGCCTGGGGAAGTGACTGTCAAAGCCACACAGGGGAGCAAGCACAGGGTTTGTCATCCATTGCTGGTGGCACCATCCCTGTGTGAGTAGCACCATGAGGTACAACGCTCCTTGGTGGTTTCAGCCACTTTGCTTGTCCACGGTCCTCCTCATGGGACTAGCTGTGGATTTTGTCTTGTCCTTGCACATCTCAAGAAATGTCCTTTCCCTGACGTTTCTTTCTCACTTGGAGCTTGTGTTTTATCTGCCGTGTGTGGGGCGAATGCCCCAGGTTGTTGCACGTTTTTCAGCATCTTTATAGTCATGTTGCACCCCAAATTCATGTTTCACAAGGCAGATGGTGGTCCATCACAAGGTTCTGGTTGTCCCGTGCTATTAAATCAGGAGCGTGTCACTGCCGTAGGGGCAGAAGGATCGTGTCTGGAGGACACCAACCTCCAGCTGCTTTGGGTCTGCACAGGTCAGCCTTTCTGCTGGTTTTCACTGTCCAATGTGTCCTCCCTGTCCCATGTATCTGGCCCCAAACTACTTGAGAAACTCTTGTTTTTCTGCCAAAATTGTTTGGTAGGGACCTCAGGAAGCAACGGAGCAGCGAGCGCAGGGACCAGCTTCACCACTTGGGCTGAGCTTTGAAGGTCTCGTTTCTCATTTTCCAGCTGTTGAAGGCAGCTGGTGGCATTGGGGTGCCAGGCATGGATGGTTGACAGGCGAGCAGAGCTCCTCCCACAGGATTTGGCCCAAAGCCCCTGGTGGCACGTCCCCATGCAGCATTCAGGCTGGTGGTACCAGCCCTTCCTCCTTGAGCTCATCCCAAGGAAGGGTGAAGCTTCATAAAACTGGCTTCTAGCTGCCGATCGGCTCCTAAAACCTGGCGCTGTGTGTGTGTGTGGTGGCTCGGGCAGAAAACTCGTCCCTAAGGTTGGGAGAGGTGGTCCTGCTCTGTCCTGGTGGGAGCGTTGGAGCTGGACCGGGTGAGGACATGGGACACTGCTTTGGTTGGAGCTCATGGACCACAAGCGGGATCATGAAAGCTGATGTGGGTGGATGAGTTCATAGCTTGGCTGGATCCTCTGTGGACTTGAGTGTCTGAAAACTCCCTGCTGCCCAAGTATGTCTTGTGGCCAAGCTGAGGAGAAGTTTGGTGGCCGTTACCTCTTGGGAAGCCTTTGTGCATCCCTGCCCCAGGGCTGGGGTTGCAATCGTGTGAGGTTGGGGGTGCAGCCATGTGAGGTTGGGACTGTCACCATGTGAGGTTGGGAGTGTAACCACGTGAGGTTGGGGGTGCAACTGTGTGAGGGTGGAGGTGTAACCATGTAAGGTTGGGGGTGCAACCTTGTGGGTGCAACCGTGTGATGTTGGGGGTGCAACCATGTGAGGTTGAGGGTGCAGCTGTGTGAGGTTGGGAGTGCAACTGTGAAGTTGGGGGTGCAACCTTGTGAGGTTAGGGGTGCAACCGTGTGAGGATGGAGGTGCAATCGTGTGAGGTTGGGGGTGCAACTGCGAATTTGGGGGTGCAACCTCGTGAGTGCAACCACATGAGGTTGGGGGTGCAATCACATGAGGTTGGGGGTGCAGCCACATGAGGTTGAGGGTTCAACTGTGTGAGTTTGGGGGTGCAACCATGCCAGGTTGGCTGTGTTGGCCATCATCTCCTCCAAGGAGATGTATTTAGGTTTCCCCAGGGCAAGCAGCCCCGTGTTGCTCAGGACATCAGCAGGATTCACTTTTGGAAAGCGCCCCTCATGGGACAGCAGGGCTGACCATGGGCTGGGGGTCCTGGCCCCTGTCCCCACCCAGCCGAGTGGCCCTGCTCAGGGCTGTGTGTCCATCCCAGCCATGCCTGTGCGGCTGTGACTCTGCAAAGGCTCGTTTTGGGAGGTTTCCTTGGAAACCCAGCAGTCAGCACCAGGAGGGAGCGTTCCTGAGATGGCTTCGGCCCCAGGGAGCACTGACCAGGGCAAAGCTGGAGAAATGGCTTTACTTGGGGACAGGCTGCTCCAGCGCAGCGTGGGGACATGGGACGCTTTGGCAGGTTGTCACCAGCTGCCGCTGAGTCCCATAAAGCCTTTTCCTGCTGCTGCACCGTGCCTGGAGGCTCTAACCCAGGGCTTTGTCTTTGCAGGAGCAGGAAGATCCAGATCCGCAACATCCCCCCCCACCTGCAGTGGGAGGTAAGAAGGGGACAATCCCCAAGTTCATCTCCTCCTCCATCAGCCGTGCTGAGCAGCGTGGAGTGTGTGGGCTGCTCATGGGCCACCCTTGACCTTCCCAGTAACCCCAGTAGGGAGGTGGAGCGTGAACTGGGCTCCATGTCCTGGCGTGGGGCAGCTTGGAGCAATGGGGGGTCACTGGGACGATGGAGTGGAGCCATTTAAGCAGATGGGGGATGCTGGATTTTTGGAGGGCATGGGGGTGAAGCCGGCTCTGTCCCTGCCTGCCTCACCTGGCCCTTGTGCTGCTCTCCCCCCAGGTGCTGGATGGCCTCTTAGCTCAGTATGGGACGGTGGAGAATGTAGAGCAAGGTAAGATGCTCCAGCGTGGTCCTCATCTCTGCAAAAGCCCCAGCGTTGCTCCCCAGCTCTGTCCATGCCAGATAAAACCCGGTGGGGTGAAACCTGGCTTTCCCAGTCACCAGTACTGGGATAAAATGGTTTTCCCTGCAGACACAATGGGTCAGGCATTACCCTCCCACCATCCCCACTCCAGGGCTTACCGGGAGCGATGGTGACATCTCTTCCCCTGCTGTAACGCTCCTTCTCTTACTTTCCCCCCAGTCAACACAGACACAGAAACAGCTGTTGTCAACGTAACGTATGCGACTAAAGAAGAAGCAAAAGTGTAAGTGGGTTTTTCTTTCGTTTCGTCTGTATTTTCACACCTCCCAAACTTTTCCTCAGGAAGCCCAGGTATCTTCCAGGCTTCTTGTCTCCTCTCTGAGGCTCCTCAGGTTGTTTCTCAGCTCAAGCGCCGTAAGGACTGTCGGTGTATCTTCTGAAGGTACAGCAGGCAGGTGTTGGTTTTATCTTGAGCTGTGTCTTCTGCCAGCAGTCTTCTCATTGTCCCACCGCTGGGCCATCTCCTGCCTTCTCCTCTCATATAAAAGATCTGGATCAGCTTGGGGCCATCAGCCCTGTGGTTGTCCCCTGGGTGCCTTCTCCTCCTGTCCCCAAGGGGTCCCAGATGCACCATCTTGCAGTTCCCTTTTGGACGTTGTCCTTGGCCTTGTGCAGAGTCACAGTGGCCTTGTCCTCAAGGAGCAAAGTGCTCCACAAAGCTGAGGGTCAGGTCAAAGGTGCGTTTTGTAGAGTCTTCGAATCATTTTGGTTGGAAGAGACTCTCAAGATCATTGAGTCCAACCATAACCTAAATCTAGCACTATGCTATGTCCGTAGTTCATCAAAGAGTTGTCTTCTCAAGCTGGAAGTCCTGACCTAAACTAGGAATGCACTGGGTTAATCACCAGTTTGACCACCCAGCCCCAGCTGCTGAGGAGCTGGAATATGGTGCAAGAGGTGGGAGAGATGGTAAAGAACCACTGCAATGATGCGAGGTGTCAGTGCCCCCTGCCACGTGGGGAAAATTCAAGTTAGAGACCAAAATATTCAGAGGTTGTCACCTCCTGCTTCTGGAGCCCAGAGAAACTGGATGTTCCACTTCTAAAAAGTTTTCAGAAAGTTCTGCCATGGCCGGAGGGCCCTTTGGTGGGTGAATAACTTGTTAGAGGAAGGGAGAGGGAGCCAAGGGTCCATGGCTGGTTTCTGCAGGGGAGGGGGCGCAGCAAAGGGTAAATCACCATGTGTCATGTAGAGGAGTCATGAAGAGATGCCACCCATCAAGAAAAGCTTTAAAGGATGGAAGAACCCAGTGAGGCTGCAGTAGGGTTCTGTGAAGACACGCTTAAAAGATTATCATGGCCAGCAGAGTTTAAAAAAATACAAATTAGGGGTTATTTCAGAAATACAAGGATTGTTTCACGCAAAACGCTTTGTTACAGGCCAGTAGAGACTTTAGCCCTGTGCTGGAGGCCAGCCCTGATTTGGGTACGAGCAAGTAGTGAGTGCATCTTGTATTTAGTGGACAAGATATGCCCAAGAGCCCCCTCCAGGCAGACCCTGTGCAGGAACGAGCAGTGGATGGTCAGATGGTTCCCAAGTGCAGATGTTACCATGTTGGGAGCAGCTCTGTGTTGTGTCGCTTCATGTCCCACCGCAGGGCACTGCAGTGCAGGAACGTGGTTGTGATGGAGAAACTGGTTTGTGTTGATGTTGAGTTGAGAGAAGGGAACGGAGCTGGTGAGGGGTAGGAGCACAAGTGTGATGGGAGCGGCTGAGGGACCTGGGGGATTCAGCTGGAGAACAGGAGCTGAGGGGAGACCTTCTGATCTCTGAACTGCCTGAAAGGAGCTTGGAGCCAGGGGGGTCGGGCTCTGCTCCCCAGGAACAAGCGCCAGGAGCAGAGGAAACGGCCTCAAGTTGCGCCAGGGGAGGTTGAGGTTGGATGTGGGGAACAATTTCTTCCCCAAAGGGCTGTGGGGCATTGGAACAGGCTGCCCAGGGCAGTGCTGGAGTCACCATCCCTGGAGGGTTGGACTGACGGACATGAGGTTCTCAGGACATGGGGCAGTGCCAGGGCTGGGGGAACGGTTGGACTTGGTGATCTTGAGGGTCTTTTCCAACCAAAATGATGCTGTTACCCCTCACCCCCTGAGGGACCTGCTGGCATCTTCAGGGTAGAGTCATGGGTCAGTCAGTAAGTTACAACTTAAAGATTTCTCCATGGTGTGGTTGACAGTGCTCTAGAGACCAGAAACTCAGGTGGGTCCAAAGAGCCTTTAGACAAACTTGGAGAACAAAAGCCCGTGAAGTATAAACATGCCATTGGGCTTGGGAAGTCTTTGAGTTCCCATTCCCCAAAGCTGAGGAGATACAGTGGTGGGAAATGGTGGTGGTTCTTCTGCTCCTTCCACCACATCACTAGTCCAAAGGGCTGAACCCATCCCTGGAGACCCCCTCACCACCTCCCCACCCATCCCTCCCTTGCAGAGCAATTGAGAAGCTGAGCGGCCACCAGTTTGAGAACTATTCCTTCAAGATTTCCTACATCCCGGACGAAGAGGTGAGCTCCCCTCCGCCCCCCCAGCGCTCCCGCCGCGGGGGCCACTCCTCCAGGGAGCGGGGCTCTTCCCCGGGGGGCTCCTCGCAGCCCAAACAGCTCGAGTTCCCACTGCGGATGCTGGTGCCCACGCAGTTTGTTGGTGCGATCATAGGAAAGGAGGGCTTGACCATAAAGAACCTTACTAAGCAAACCCAGTCCAAGTAAGTACCTCAAATGGTTTCATTTCCTTTCGTAGGGTGCTGGAGGTCCCCGACATGGGTCCTCTGTAAATTGGGGTTTTTCAGTTTGTTCTTGGGGTACAACCTCTACGGAGTGCTGGTAGAACCCATGTCCTAAAGCGTTCCTGGGGGGAGTGGGTGCGGCAGGAGGGGGATGCACGGTCAAAAAAGGCCAGGAATGGGTTTCTTGAAGCCAAATCACAAGAATGGCTGGGGATGAGGCTTCAGGGAGAAATGGCAAGTTTGGGGATAAAGTGCTGAAAAAGGGGATTCCCCGGTGCAGTGACCGGTGTCCGTTTGGTCTTTGCTCTTGGGATTTGCTCATCCCACTGTGCCCCATATGGGCTGGAGCTGTTGTAGGGGGAATGAGGACACTCGAGGACATCCTTCCTTGAGAAGGATGAGGTTTTTTTGTAACCATTTGAAGCACTTTTTTTTTTGCAATCTTAACCGTTGTGTTTTTAAGACGAAATTAAAGGGGGGGAACACCTACTTGCCAGATTGTCCGTGTTTCTCGTGTTGATGTTCATGTTGATTTCACCTCTGATTTTCCGCATGGTTTTCCCGCATGCTTTGTTCCTGCCCAGACGTGTTTGTGTTTAACCCAAAGCTGTCTTCTCCCATGCTCATCGTCCTGAACCTGCTGACCCCGCAGGATGTAGGACTCCTGTACCAGACCATCTCCCAGGGGCCTCCTAGTTCTCAGAGAAGCTTTTAGAGACAAATGATTTGGGACTAGCCCACCTGCTTGAGCAGGAGGTAGGGAGCCAAGCCCCAGTGTTGGCTTTGCAGAAGAGGTCTGGATGGGAAGGGGGCAGATACGTAGGGAGAGGAGCTTCTTGAGCCTACCTAGAGTGTGGCCACCATGGTCCTGGTTGGCCGCAAGCCCTTCTTCTCCAGGTGAGTCCCCTGGTGTGATGAGCAGTGGGTGTAGCCGTGTCCCTGCTACCCAAGGTTGCCCTCTCCAAGACCTGAGCCTGATGAGGAAGGTGGGAGTCACCAGCTGCCGGTTTCTCTTGACCACAAGGCCAAACACTGCTGCCTGGGGCAGTTTGTGTCATCAAGCTGTCCCTTCTCATGGGTTGGCTCCCTGTGGATGCCCTGAAGACCTGGTGTCACAGAGGAAGGCCATGCTCCATGCTCTCGCCTCTCCTGACCTACCTAAGGAGGCCACGTGCCATGGCAGGCCACCACCTCCACTCCAGACTTGGGCAAGGGGACCTTCTGCGGTCAACAGGAGTCTGTTTGCTTCGGTTTGGGGTGTCAGTCCCCAGCTGTGGCCCTGCTCAGGCCACCCTCACCCACCACTGTGATGAACCTGGGGATGAGGGTGCTGGTGACATCCAGTTGTCTGGCCCCTGCTCCTATCCAGAGCAACGTCAGGTTCTGGATTGCTCTGGTCATGTAGGACTTGACCCCATCTCCACACACAGTGATGCCTCTGAGTTCCAGGGGACAAAACTGTCCCCAGGTTGAGCCGTCATCATTTTTGGCTGAGGAGGAGCCCATATCAAGAGCCCACCCCACCAGAGTACCTTCCGCAGTGGTTGCAGCCCTTGCAGCTGGCTGAGGAGAAGACCATGGCCACCAAGCAGCCATGGGGCCAGGATAACCCTACATGCACACCTTGACGGGCCTGTCCCTCATGGCCACCACTCTCTGAAGTGTTCCCAACCCCCCGCAAGGTGTCTTGGCAGGGTGAGGGTTGAGGGTCCATCTCTCCATTCTCCCGTTTGAATGGAGCTGTGCAGCAGCAGCACTGGGACGTGCTGGGAGGTACAGAGCCCTTCTCCACCCTCCAGCTCCGCGGGGTGGGACATGCCTGATCACTTTGGCCCCATCTTCTCTGCTGGTTGCCTGCACATCCAAGTTTGGGATGCGTTGGAGCTCAGCCAGAAGCCTGGCCCGTGTCCGTCTCCTGGGCTTCTCCAGGGTTTCTGTCACTTTGGTGTGTTTCTTCAGTCTGTCTGTGGCTTTTGGGCCTTCTTCAGTATGAAGGCTCAGCTGCATGTCCCATCTTCACCAGCCTCAACTGCTCCTGGATTCAAGAAGCTGCCCAGTTCTTGACTGTAGGGTTTGTTGGAGCAGCCACAGGTTCCTCATTGCATCGTCAACCCGGTGTGACTTTGCGGCACCACTCTGGAGCACATGAGCTTGTCATCACCTCTCGTGGCACGTCGTGGTGCGCTTGCCTTGTCCCCAAGGTAACAGTGGGTGTCCCTGCGCCTACTGGGCGCTGCCTGTGAAGGAACAGCTCATCCATGTCAACCCGGTGGAGCTCCACAGCCAGCAGCGCCTCAGAGGGGCTCGCACAGCTCGTAGCTGAGTCACTGTGGGCTGGAGACATGACTGAAGGGCAGGGAGAGCTCAACCGTGCCAGTGTCCCCGTAGGCCAAGCAGGACCCGTCTCCTGCTTGAGCAGCTCTGACTGAAGCTGGAGGAGATCTGGAGAGATGGAGCCTACAGAAGGGATCCAACTGTGTTCTTTCTTCAATGCTCAGATGACACCAACCTTTGGAAGCTGGTGGGGTTGGCTCTTCCCTTAGCTCATGGAAGGGTCACCCAGCTGCTCCCCTTCTAGCCGTAGATGAAGTGTCTGTGTTCATACGCGCTGGTTCATGAGCTCCTGGAAGAGCTGACCTGTGCAAACCCACCGTGACCCTGCAGCATCCAAATCTGGTGCTGGTTGGGGGTGACTCCCACCACAACCCTTGGCCTCGCATGCGCAGCAGCACCTGTGAGTGACCCTGGTCAGGATGGGGACCTCTTCTGACAACAGAGACATGGACGGAGGGCACCGTGTTGGAGATGGTGGCTGAGCAGCCACCTTCTCAGAAGATGTGGGCCAGCCTGGCTGCAGCAGTGACAGGGACACCAGGTGGTGGCCGACGGCGGGATGGCCGCACGGCATCATCATGTGGAGAAGACGGGAAGGTCACTGAGCCCTGTTCTTCACGCCGTGTGGTTGACGTGCGGGAGTCTCCTACCCTGCTGTCCTCTCTCCCTCTCTCCCAGGGCCGTTGGCGGGTCCGGGTGAGCGGTGAGGAGCGCGATGGAGGCAGGTGCCTCCTCCCCGCTGTGAGGAGCGGAGGAACACGGGCCCAGGGAGAGCTTTCTGGTCTCCCATGGAAGGGTGTGAGTACGAGCGCTCTTGTTGACGTGTCCCTCTGGGTCATGACAAACTGCTGCCCACGGGTAAGTTGTCTCTGTCCCCAACGACACGCTGGTGACTGGACGGCTTTGGGTCTTGGGCACCGAGAGGTTGAGGTTGGAAGGGACCTCTGGAGACCTTTAATCCCATCTCCTGCTCCAAGCATGTCATAGATGATAGACAAGGTTGCTCAGGGCTTAGTCCAGTTGAGGGTTTGTTCTGCCCCTACTTGATGGAGCGTTTGATGTTGCTTGACATCCCTCAGCTCCAGGGAGACTTCAGGAACGTAGCTCAAATCTAAACCAACCAAAGCAAAACACTATCTGGGCTTGCATGAGACCAGGTGATTGTAGACGAGACCCACGTTCACGCCAAAGCTTCAGCAGATGTTGGAATGAGCTTTTCTGTGAACAGCAAGCTCAGCTCCTGAGCTGTCAAAGACGTTCGTGTGATACCAGACGCATCTCAGGGGGGCTCCTCTCTGTCGGTTGTTTCTCCGTAGGGTTGACATCCATCGGAAGGAGAACGCCGGCGCTGCCGAGAAGCCCATCACCATCCACGCCACACCGGAGGGCTGCTCCGAGGCGTGTCGCATGATCCTTGACATTATGCAAAAGGAGGCAGATGAAACGAAATCGTGAGTCCCCCTGGCCCAGCAAAACGGGCAGGTTGGGTGGAAGGGAGGGAAATTTGCTGCAGAAAAAGCCACCTTCTTTTTGTTGTCGGGCATTGGAACAGGCTGCCCAGGGCAGTGCTGGAGTCACCATCCCTGGAGGGTTGGACAGACGGACATGAGGTTCTCAGGACATGGGGCAGTGCCAGGGCTGGGGAAATGGTTGGACTCAGTGATCTTGAGGGTCTTTTCCAACCAAAATGATGCTGTTACCCCTCACCCCCTGAGGGACCTTCTGTCAGCTTCAGGGCAGGGTCATAGGTCAGTCAATAAGTTACAACTTAAGGATTTCTCTATGGTGTGGTTGACAGTGCTGTAGAGACCAGAAGCTCAGGTGGGTCCAAAGAACCTGTAGACAAACTTGGAGACCAAAAGCCCATGAAGTATAAACATGCCATTGGGCTTGGGATGTCCTTGAGTTCCCATTCCCCAAAGCTGAGGAGATACAGTGGTGGGAAATGGTGGTGGTTCTTCTGCTCCTTCCACCACATCGCTAGTACCCGTTGCTGGAAATTGTTTTCCTGGCCAGATGGGCCTTTAGATTTTATTTTTCAATCTGTTTTAGAGCAGAAGAGATTCCCTTGAAAATCCTAGCACACAACAGCCTGGTGGGGAGGCTGATCGGCAAGGAGGGCCGCAACCTCAAGAAGATCGAGCAGGACACAGGCACCAAGATCACCATCTCCCCGTAAGCCAAACCATCCCCTCCATCCAACATGGTACAGGCAGCATGGGAGCCAGAAATCAGAGCAGTTATGTCCTCCCATCATGTTCTCCATCCTGGTTGCGTGTTCGTAGTCCCACATGGACGTTCCTCATCCCAGGTGGATGGTTGGACAGGGAGAGAACGTGTGGTCCCAGACTGTCTCAGGGGGGAGCCCTCATCTTTGAATTGAGTTTTCCTTTTTATTTTTGGCTTGAAAACCACATTTCTGGATTTCTCGGGGGGTAGTTTGCAGGATTTAACCATTTATAACCCTGAGCGGACCATCACAGTGAAGGGCAGCACAGAGGCCTGCTCCAAAGCCCAAGTGGAGATCATGAAGAAATTGCGAGAGGCCTACGAGAACGACGTGGTGGCCGTCAACGTAAGCTCCCTCCCTCCCCCTGGGATGTCCCTTTGTTGGGGTGGCCAGAAGAAAATTGGGGGGGGGAATCGATCTGGTAGAGCAAGGGTTGGCCATCACCCGTTGTGTCAAAACCATGTGGTGAGAATCACAGAATCCCAGAATGTCAGGGACTGGAAGGGCCCTGGAAAGCTCATCCAGTGCAATCCCCCCATGAAGCAGGAACACCCAGATGAGGTTACACAGGAAGGTGTCCAGGCGGGTTGGAATGTCTGCAGAGAAGGAGACTCCACAACCTCCCTGGGCAGCCTGGGCCGGGCTCTGCCACCCTCACCCCAAACAAGTTTCTTCTCAGATTTCAGTGGAACCTCCTGTGTTCCAGTTTGCACCCATTGCCCCTTGTCCTATCACTGGTTGTCACCCAGAAGAGCCTGGCTCCATCCTCCTGACACTCCCCCTTTCCATATTGATCCCCATGAATGAGTCCCCCCTCAGTCTCCTCTTGTCCAGCTCCAGAGCCCCAGCTCCCTCAGCCTTTCCTCACACGGGAGGTGCTCCACTCCATCCAGCATCTTGGTGGCTGCGCTGGACTCTCTCCAGCAGTTCCCTGTCCTGCTGGAACTGAGGGGCCACAACTGGACACAAGATTCCAGGTGTGGTCTCCCCAGGGCAGAGCAGAGGGGCAGGAGAACCTCTCTGACCTACTGACCACCCCCTTCTAACCCACCCCAGGTACCATTGGCCTTCCTGGCCACAAGGGCCCAGTGCTGGCTCATGGTCACCCTGCTGTCCCCAGGACCCCCAGGTCCCTTTCCCCTATGCTGCTCTCTAATAGGTCGTTCCCCAGCTTACACTGGAACCTGGGGTTGTTCCTGCCCAGATTCAAGACTCTGCACTTGCCCTTGTTCTATTTCATTAAATTTCTCCCCACCCAGCTCTCCAGCCTGTCCAGGTCTCTGGATGGCAGCACAGCTTCCAGTGTCAGCCGCTCCACCCAGAGAACCCCAAAAACGTTTCTCCATGTCTTTGCTTTCCCAGCAACAAGCCAACCTGATCCCGGGTCTGAACCTCAACGCCTTGGGCATCTTCTCGACAGGGCTGTCCATGCTGCCATCCACCCCAGGGGCCCGAGGGGCTGCGGCGGCCACTCCGTACCACCCGTTTGCAGTAAGTGCAAGAGCTTTTGGGGCACGGGGGACGCGTTTTAGGGGGCAGAGTGGTTGCTAGACTCTCCATCTTTTGGGTTTGAGTGGACACGGGAGCTAGAGGAGCCATCTCATGGGGAGCCTGGACTTGGAGCTCTGACTCTTGGCCATTTGGAGATGCTCATGGCAGCAGCAATGCTGAGAAGACAGTGAATGAAGGTGGCTTGTCCCTCCTTGGATTTAGCTCCCTGGGCAGATGGGCTGCAGTCCCAGGTTGTGCTGAGCGTGGTGTCACCCATGTTTAAGGACAGGCTGTGTCCCAAGGGTGCTGCTCCCTGAAGATGGCTGGGGACAATGATTCCAGCATGGAAAAACCATGTTGATGGTCTTCAGTACTGACTGAAGGGTTTGTGGTGGTGCAGACTGCGTTGTGCCCTGCAGGTCCGGTCCCAGTGGCCCCCTGGACCCACCAGCATCACCGCGGGGTGTGCAGAATGTAGTGTGACAGGGGACAAGCAGCACGTCCTGTGCCACCACCGTTGTTGGCTTTGATCCCTGCCCTGGCACCCTGATGGTTGGACCTGTGGGAGCTGAGCTCCACCTGAGCTTGTGGGCGAGGGTCTTCCTACTGCGGCTGGGGGGACGCAGGGCAGAGCGGCGCTGGGGAGGGGTCTCAAGCTGCTGGGGTTGCACACAGATCTGGTGTCAGGAAAACACGTGTCCAAAAGTGCTGATGAAGAGACACAGAATCATTTTGGTTGAAAAAGACCCTTAAGACTGAGTCTAACTGTTCCCCCAGCCCTGGCACTGCCCCATGTCCTGAGAACCTCATGTCCGTCTGTCCAACCCTCCAGGGATGGTGACTCCAGCACTGCCCTGGGCAGCCTGTTCCAATGTCCCACAGCCCTTTGGGGAAGAAATTGTTCCTCACATCCAACCTCAACCTCCCCTGGCACAACTTGAGGCCGTTTCCTCTGCTCCTGGCGCTTGTTCCTGGGGAGCAGAGCCCGACCCCCCCTGGCTCCAAGCTCCTTTCAGGTAGTTCAGAGATCAGAAGGTCTCCCCTCAGCTCCTGTTCTCCAGCTGAACCCCCCAGGTCCCTCAGCCGCTCCCATCACACTTGTGCTCCAGCCTCTCACCAGCTCTGTTGCCCTGAAGAAGAGAAGGTCCATCCCCGACCCACGGAGCACCCGTAGGGTGGCCGGGCTCTGGGGTCTCTGTTGGTCTCTAAACTCTTCTGCTGAGACACTTTGGCCACCCGAGCGCGCGGGTTCATTCACTTGTGCTCTTCTCTTTTCCTGCCGACGTCAGCAGCAGAGCAGTCGGAGGAGGACGGTGAGTGCTGGGCTGGCGGTGCGGAGGGGAGGAGGAGTGTGTTGTGTTTGGTGGCACCCAGAGGGCCGGTCTGTCTGTCTGTCCACTGCCAGCCCGCGCAGGGAGGATGCTCTGCCTGTGTGGCTGCGTTCGGGAAGCGTCTGCTTGAGTGCACTGCCCTGTGTCCCTGAGAACCTCATGTCCGTCTGTCCAACCCTCCAGGGATGGTGACTCCAGCACTGCCCTGGGCAGCCTGTTCCAATGCCCCACAGCCCTTTGGGGAAGAAATTGTTCCCCAGATCCAACCTCAACCTCCCCTGGTGCAACTTGAGGCCATTTCCTCTCGTCCTTGGTGTGGGCTCCTTCACCCCAAAGCTTTGTGTGGCCTTTTCCAAGCCACCCTGGTGAGGCCAAGAGGCACCATCACCTCTGCCGTTGTTTTTTATAGTGAAATGAACCAGCAAAAAAAAACTTTATATGAAACCAGCTTTGACTTTGTGGCAGTTCCTTCCCCCCGAGTACTTTGTGTTTCCCATCTCATAAGGGTCATTTCTGGCCGTGTCCTCAGCAGGACCCGGGGCCAAGTGGCTGCAGCTTCAGCTCTGGAGTTCTGGAGACCTGAGGATGGAGGATGAGGAAGGAGCCTCTTGGTGAAGGGGTGGAACTGGGAAGGTTTTGTGCCCATCCTGGCTGGCCAGGAGAGGACATTTTGGTGTAGGAGACATGGAGCAACCCAGGGCTGGACACTGAGCAAGGAGGAGCACCAAACCTCAGTGCAGCAGGTTTAGGTGGAGCTGGGTCTTCTCTCCCCCAGTAACCGTGGTTTGGAGATGGCATCTGGTTACACTTGCCCAAATCTAGAGTTGTATCTGCTGCCGGGAGAAAGGGCTGATGTGTTTGAGACAGGGAAGAGTTGAAGAGCAGTTGGGTTGGATTGAGTTGGGTTGGGTTGTGTTGAGTTTAGTTGAGGTGGGTTGTCTTGGGTTGAGTTGTCTTGGGTTGAGGTGGGTTGAGTTGGATTGATTTGATTTAAGTTGGGTTGGGTTGAATTGGATTGGGTTGAGTTTAGTTGAGGTGGGTTGGCTTGGATTGATCTGGATTGGGTTGAGTTGAGTTGGTTTGAGGTGGATTGGGTTGAGTTGGGTTGAGTTGAGTTGGTTTGAGCTGGATTGGGTTGAGTTGAGTTGGTTTGAGCTGGATTGGGTTGAGTTGAGTTGGTTTGAGCTGGATTGGGTTGAGTTGAGTTGGTTTGAGCTGGATTGGGTTGAGTTGAGTTGGTTTGAGCTGGATTGGGTTGAGTTGGGTTGGGGTGTGCCACACACCCCTTGCTTTTGGGCACAGAGAGCCCCACTGCTTCCTCCCTGTCCCCATCCCAGCCCTTGGGACAACATCTCCTTCAGCCTTTGCTTTTTATTCTCTTGAAACCGGGGAAGGGAAATGATGATGAAAATCAGAGCCAAACGGGATGTTTTGCTCAGTTCTCACCAAACCTCCTCCACTGGGGACCGATGGTGTTGGCAGGTTTTGGTTTTCCAGGATTGCAGCTGCTCCCCAAGGCTGTAGGGGCTGGTTTTCTGTACAAACTCTGGCAGAACATGGGACTGGGGGGAACTGGGAGCTCCCAGCCCGTTGTGCACCTTGGATTGCATCTCTGCTCTCAGGGGCGGTTCCAGGGCCGGAGGGCTTGTCCCCATGTCCCTGCCAGGCTCATGGAGGTGGCACCTGGCTCTCTGTCAGGCTGGGACATTGGGGATGTCACCGACCATTGTCTTCTTTCCCACCACAGAGCTCCTCGGCGTATCTCTCGGGTCTGTATGGAGCCCCCCCAGGCGGTGCCTTCCCCCATCAGCACCCCGTAAGTGCTGGGCACCCCCATGGGACCTGGACATGGGGCTGGGGGGGCAACTGCTGCCCTGGGGTGCTGGTGGGGGGACAGTCACCTCCCTCTGGGTCCAACTGGTCCCCTGACCAGTCGTGCTGTTCCCGTCCCCTCGCAGCTGCCGGAGCAGGAGGTTGTGAACTTGTTCATCCCGACGCAAGCGGTGGGGGCCATCATCGGGAAAAAGGGGCAGCACATCAAGCAGCTGGCGCGGTTCGCCGGGGCCTCCATCAAGGTGAGATGGGCCTGGGCTCTGTGCCTCAGTTTCCCCATCCTACAGGACAGGTCCTGGGTTTGTGCCTCAGTTTCCCCATCCTACAGAGCTGGTCCTGGTCCATGCCTCAGTTTCCCCATCCTACAGGACAGGTCCTGGGTTTGTGCCTCAGTTTCCCCATCCTACAGAGCTGGTCCTGGACTCTGTGCCTCAGTTTCCTCTTCCTGTGGGGCCTCTGTGCCTCAGTTTCCTATGTTAATAGGAACTCATCACTGATTCCTGCAGTTTATCCCCCTTGCCAGGGGGGTCTGTCCCACATGGGGGGTGTCAGGTCTCACCCAAGCGGGGCCCCTCTCACTCTCCTTGTCCCCGTCCCCCACAGATCGCCCCGGCAGAGGGTCCCGATGCCAGCGAGCGGATGGTCATCATCACAGGGCCGCCCGAGGCGCAGTTCAAGGTGTGGTTTGGAGGGGGGGGGATACCCTATGGGACAAGTGGGGAACATCCCTTGGGTCACTACCAGCCTGGGTTTGGCTCCGTTTGGGTGCCAGGGGGTGGCTTTTTGCTTGATGTGGTGGTTTTGCTGCTGCCAGACATCAGCACATCATCACCCCCCAAGTTTTACTTCCCTCCCGTCTCCTCCCCAGGCCCAGGGGCGAATATTTGGGAAACTGAAAGAGGAAAACTTCTTTAACCCAAAAGAAGAAGTGAAGCTTGAAGCCCACATCAAGGTGCCTTCCTTCGCCGCCGGCCGCGTCATCGGCAAAGGTGGCAAGACGGTAGGTGGGGGGTGCGGGGGTGGTCCCCTTGGGGTGTCCCCCCTGCCAAGGGGTGCTCAATGGTGGCAGCACCGTCCTGTCCCAGCCCCGTGTCCTGGTGGTGGCTCTTAGGCGGGGGTGACCGTCACAATGTGGGAACACAGGGTGCCTCAGAGCTGGTGGTGTCACCGGTTTTTGGCTTTTCCAGACCAAAACGCGGGGCTCTGTCGTTTGCTGCAGGTGAACGAGCTGCAAAACTTAACGAGCGCGGAAGTGATTGTGCCGCGAGACCAAACCCCGGACGAGAACGAGGAGGTCGTCGTCAAAATCATTGGGCATTTCTTTGCCAGTCAGGTGAGGTTTGGCTGCGGCTTTTCCAGTGTTCCCAGACAGTTTCACCACCAACAAAAACCCCCAAGCATCCTCCTGCTCTGTTTTATCATCAAATCATTTTGGTTGGAAAAGCCCCTCAAGCTCATCGACTCCAACCGTTCCCCACCCCTGGCACTGCCCCATGTCCTGAGAACCTCATGTCCGTCTGTCCAACCCTCCAGGGATGGTGACTCCAGCACTGCCCTGGGCAGCCTGTTCCAATGCCCCACAGCCCTTTGGGGAAGAAATTGTTCCCCACATCCAACCTCAACCTCCCCTGGTGCAACTTGAGGCCGTTTCCTCTCCTCCTATCACTGTATTTTTATTTTGATGGCTCCTGTGCACCCAGGACACACTAAAGGTGTTGTGGCAGCTCTCCCCAGCTGTGCCGGCACTAAAATTAAAGCTTGGCTTGATTTTAGCTAAAATATTTGCTTTGGACACTGTGCACAGCAGCACCCAGGGTGTGAATTGGCTCCCCCCGGCATCAGCACCAGTGGGGAGCTCCTGCATCCCCTGGGCACCACAACCATGAGCAGGGACATCTTCACCAGCTCAGGTTGCTCAGAGCCCCGTCCAGCCTGGCCTGGGATGTCTCCAGGGATGGTTCATCCACCACCTCTCTGCACAACCTCTTCTTGTCCTGTAATTAAAACCTCGGAGTGTCAGGATGCTCCATTGCGGCATTGGTGGGTGTGACGACAACTGCCCCCCAACTCTTTGCTTTTCTTCCCCAGACTGCACAGCGCAAGATCAGGGAAATCGTCCAGCAGGTGAAGCAGCAGGAGCAGAAACACGCTCAGGGAGCCCCGGCCGCGCAGCAGCACAGCAAGTGAGGCTCCAGCGCCGCCCCACGAATGTAACCCCAGCGCCGGACAGGGGAGCAAACCAAAGACCCCCCAAAAACCCACCCCCCGCAGCCGGGGCTGCACAACCGAAGGGTGTGGGGAGGGCTCTGAGCATCCCCAGCGCCTCCCGGCATCTCCCTTTAGTTGGACTAACATAGGCAGAGACAGACAGAGAGACGACTTTAATGCCCTAAAATCCACCCGTTCCATCCAGGTACGGCCGGAGGAGCTTGCCCGGCACTGGGGGGGTGCGGCGCTCGGCCCTTTTTAGAATTAATATATCGGTAACGGAACTAACGCCAATTTTTAAGTTTTGTAAGAATGATGATGATTATTTTTTAAAGTGGTTTTTTTAATTGCAAAGGGGTCAAGGCGGAGGGGGACGTTTGTTTTTAGCGCAAGCCGGCTTTTCTAGAGTTTTACGAAAAGGAGCTAGTCCATTGGTTCTCTAATGCACAGTAGAGCTGAGATGTAGGATTGCCAGCAAGGGGGAAATATATATATATATATATATATATATATATATATTAAATGAGTGTTAAAAAGTGATTTCTTCAGGGCTTTGAGAAGAGCAGTGCCTGTATGAGCCAACAGAAGGGATACCGGCTCCAAAACCAGAGGGATTTCTCTTTCACACACCCTTTTGTCTTGGCTTCAGAGTCCAAAACTGGGGTTTGCATCCATCTGTCTGTCTGTCCCCCCGCTAACGTCCCTCGGAAAGGAAGGGAATTTGGGGGAAGAAATCCCTTTTGCAGGGAGAGGAGGAGGAAACTGGGGGGGGGAAAAACAACCCAACAGAGCAAAGATGAGCAAAACATTTTGAAAATGAAAACCCGAGCACAGCAACCCCACGCGACACACACAAACTACCTCAGGTTTTCGTACCTCAGCACCTTGCGCTTGTGTTTCCCTTTTAGATATTTTTTGTATGCCTTGTAAAACTCATAGTTGGAGCAATTTTTTTATTTTTTTAATAAAAAAAACCAAAACGAAATAAAAGAAAACTAGTCGGAAACAAAACAAGGATCTTGACCAAGTGAGCTGCGATGGGGGAGAAGAAGGAGAGCATCCCCGCGTCCCGGAGCGCTGCCGTAGTCTCCTCCTGCTATAGCTGAGAGCCAGTGGCCATTCCTGCCGTGAAAGCTTGAGAAATGATTAAAAAGGAAATAAAAATTGTAAAATAAAAATAAATGTAAAAAAAAAAAAGAAAGGTAGAAGGGTTAAAGCAACGAGGCAAGCGGGTCCTGTGTCGGGGTGAGGTGCCGGTGCTGGACCTGGGGGCTGTGACACTGATTTATTTAAGTGTGATGAACCCACCTGATGGCAACAAAAAGAAAGGGAAAAAAGAGAAATATATCCAGCTAACAAGAGCCTGAGCTTGCGATCTGTTGCTTTCTTTGAGTGTCTCGTGTTGGTGATGGTGCCCCCTCTGCGGCCCTCCACTGGGGAAAAGGGGGTGCATGGGGAGGGTATTTTTTTTGGGGGGGGGGGGGTGAAACCAGAGGGTTGCAGCTCATCGCTGTTAGTTGGCAAAGCCAAAACAATGCCGTGCTAATTAACAGCTCACTAATTATGCTGGGAAGCTCGGGTGTCCCTGTCCACCCTCACAGCTGCTCCTCCAAAAAGCTCCTACCCCCCCAAGGAGGGTCCCAGCTCCTGTCCCCCCAGGACAACACCCCCCTGGGGATGGGACCAAAGTGGGCTGGGTTGCCACTTGGGTGACATGGTGAGAGGGGAAGGGGGGAACTGCTGGGGACCCCAGTGCTGGGGGGACACAGGGAGAGGTGACCCTGGGGAGGGCAGGTTCTGGTGTCTCCCCGTAACACCCTTGTCATGCCCCAGCACAAGCAACGGCAAGAAGAGCATCAGGTTTGGTGTTTGCTGTCCCCAAACTGTCCCCGACAAGGAGCGGCTGCTCCTGGCATGGCCATGGGGCTCCCAGCCCCGAAAGGTGGGGCTGAGCCCCCCCACGTCCCTCTTGTGAGTAACAACCCCGTCACGGGGTGGGTGACACCGCATGGTGAGTGTCCCCCCACCCGGGGCAGCAACTGGGGGATGTGACATTACTCACACCCTCCGTTCCCGTTACTCACATCCTACGTTCCCATTACTCACCCCACACCTTCCCATTACACTCCAGGTCCTGCCTGAGGTCTTGTAAGCGACCTAAAAATAATCACACCCATACAACAAGCTTTTTTTTTTTCCAATTTATAAAAAAATCACTCTGGTTCTTACCAAGTAGAGTTTCATTCCAGTAAGGCTCTTTAAATAACAATACATATTTATTTTAATAAAAAGAAATAAATACTTCTCTTTTCACATTAGATAACTCCCTGGAGACAGACAAAAAAAACAAAAAACCCAACCAAAGGGGGGCTTCGCTATGGATTTATTCCAAAAGATGGCGAATTCATTCTTTCCATGCTCAGCACAAATCCAGTTTTAGGAATCAAGTAGAACGCAGATGTTCCAGAAACCGAAGAAAACTCTCTTTGAGGAAGCAGCAGCCAAGCACGTTGTCCTTGGGAAGGTAAATCCAGCCGCCACGGGTGAGAATCCGACTTGTCCGTAAGGCGGCTGCGAGGTCCGAGCGTCCGTCTCAACAACGAGGGGTTCACAGTATTTGTTCTCCACCGATCGCTCGGCGAGGTCGCGACAATCGTTGTGCTTCGCACTCGAGGTGCGTTGGTTAAATCGCAAAGAGAGTCACCGTCTCCAAAATTGGGGGGAAAAAAACCCAACACAAATCCTTAACCGCTACGTCGTAACCTAAAGAGGGAAATTTGTGCGCCCGCTGCTGCCTTTTCAAATAAAGTATTAGAAAAATAACTAAAATAAGAGTTAGTCACCCGCGGGTGTCACAGTGTTACTCTAGTAGTGCACGTCTCACAGCAGCTGCTGGTGGATTATTTCCCACACCATCTTCTTGCGGAAGTAAGGCATGTTCTTCTGAAAAGAGAGAAATTAAACAGAAAGTTGAGGCGGAAAATACGCGTAAACACCCAGTTCTTTAATATGAAGCTCCCTTTACAAACTGGCAATATTTGCCCCTACGCTATGAAACCCACACGGCTCCTAAGAGGGCGACACAGGAACAAAACCAGATTTATTTCACTATACAACAGCTTGCAAGGACTTTAGTAAAATAGCACCATGCTGGAAAATAACCTGCGACTTAATGGGTCAAAGGCTGAGCCCCGTTTCACAAAAGAATCCCAAATCTGGATATCGCAAACCCAGCAGTTGCGATATCTTGCCCATTATCTCATGGATATCAGAGCTAAGGCTGGAGCTCCAGCCCCAACAACCGGGCACCAAAACGGGCCAGAGGTACAAAAGCTCAACCCCTGCGCTACCGGGTAACTCGCCCAGCTCTTGGTTTTGAACCTTTCGCTCACCTGTGTGAAAGTTATGGGTTTGTCTCTGGAGATGTAATCGGCGAATTTGCAGGTAAAAACGCCGCAGTCGCTTCCATTGGTTTGCTGAGGAATTTCCTAAGGGAGGGAAAGAAGATGGAGAATTTTCCTCTGTCGTAAAAACTATTTGGATGTAGCGCACCCTACCCAGACCAAAAAGACACTCGTGAACCTACTTGCAGAATCCAGCTCTTGTGCACAGGAATAAACCAAATTAACACTCATCAACCCTCCCCTCCGCTGCCTTTCCCTGCATGTTACCATCCTGCAAGGTGTCTTGAGGCTCGCACAGCGTCGTGTTTCTTAAATCAAGTCTTTAAATGCTGGTTTTTATTATTAATGTGTTGACAAACATCAGCTTTGTCACAGGTCAGGATTTGTGCCCCAAGCCGTGATCCCAAATCCAAACCTGATTTTTTAGCTGACAACAGCTAAAGAGATTCTCAAAATTGATTTGGGAAACGAGGGCAAAAGCAGATTCACCTTAACGTGACAGACTCATTAAAATATTCAGCCAGCAAGGAAAAACATGGCTTAAAGACTTAATCCCAGCCTAGCTTCCCTGTCCATTTGCAGCCTGAGGTGATAGCGTAAGAACATGAGACCCTTGCGGATATTCCCTAAAGACCTGGACTTATTAGAAAGTGTCAAGATGTTTGAGACAAGGAGTCATAGTTCCCATTTAAAATCCAAGTGGTGCTCACGTACATGCGGCTCCATGTTGTGAAGAGTCCATTCCGAAACGTCCAGCTCCTGATTTCTTTTTTCCCGGCTTTCTTCTTGCAGGTAACGGCTGTGGTTAAAACAAAACACCAAATCACTCTGTGATTTAGGGCTGATAAAAAGGGGCTGCTGAGGGGCGCCAGGAAGATGAACGCAGGACAGGGAAGTGCCAGAGGATCCTGATTGAAGGAGGAAACCAGCCAAATCTTTACATTTACAATCAGAGTGAGAAGCTGTGAGCTAATGGTTGCTGCTCAGGAATGAGACCAAGAATTCCAACAGGTCCAAAAATCACAGCAGAGGATGAACAGGAAAACCAAGCCAAGAACCATAATTCTCTAATTCTACTTTGTGCCTGAATCCCACGTACGAAACGCAAAAACCTCCTCAGCGTTCAGCCCAGAAAAGCACTGACGGAGCAGTTACTTACAACAAAGTGTCACAAATCTTGCTCCCTTTTTGTGCCATGGAGTCAAAGTATTTGATGGTCTTCTTTCTGATGTCGATGACCTGTACAATTAAAAGGCGACCGTTAGACAAAACATGACTCTTCCTGCTAATTTCTTCTCCTCGTCCAGTTCTAAAAGTTCTAAAACTTCACTCACCGCCAGCGCCCAGTGGACTCTCAAGTGAACGGGCACCAAGATGATGTCCTGCTTGAAGAGATTCACCCCCCTGGTCCATCTTCTCACGGCTTTGTAGCCCTCCGAAATGAGTTTAGGATAAAAGAAAGTACTAAAAGCATGGACCGATGGATAACCTTCCTTCTTGTTTCTTTCCACCAGAAGACTCATGTAGAAATTAATGATCTGTACCACAAAGAGGAAACGTGAGATGTGAAATAAGACGCTGGCTTAGCAAATAAACACAGCGACACGTCTTTGCTGGTCGCCCTTAAACAGGCAGCTGAGAGAACTCCAGCCTCAGCTGCCGGCTTCTGACAATTTTGCGCTTGGTTATTTCTGGAGTTTCATAAAGCCACCTGCCAGCCACTCCAATAACCTCAACCAAGCAGCATAATACAGGAAATAAAAGAACTTCCAGGAAGATTAGACCCTAAAATAAGAACCACACAGCTATTTCTAGGCTCTGCAGTGATGGTCAAATAACTTTGAAATGACTCCTGTACACAGTGAAAGGGTATTTCAAAATAAATGCTGAATATCAGCGTGCTCCAGCTCGTTTTACCTCGTCATTGAGCCAGTGGAGGTTCTGCAGCGTGTGGATGTCCTCCCGCGTAACCCTGAGTTTGAAGGCACTGCTCATGATCTCCTCCGGGTCACCGTCGCGAAACGCGGCGACGATCTCTCTCTCCATGGCCTAAAACGAACGATTAAACAGGGAAGGACTCGTGAAACTGAGTCCTGAGCGCGTCAATCTCAGCCTTCGGCTCAAATGAGGGTGTTTCTATCTAAGTCTGCTTAAGGAATGCAAATAAACCACCAGGCCTGTTAGTATAAAACAATCTGATCGCTTTTGAGATTTTATGACCATGGTGAAGAGGTACAGCCAACGTAACTGTACGGACCAGGTCAGCACAGCTCTAGGAGACTTAAACCTGGACTAATTTTAGGCCTGGTCGTAGAAGCCCCACAGTGAGGTCAGTACAACTGAAGGAGTGTGTGGAGCATATTATTAAAACCTTAAAACCAGCTTTATTGCTGCAAAGTCACAGCTGCAGGGACTCGCTAACAGCTTAAACACAAGTTCTTAAGATTTCAAAAAACCTTAGAAGCACCTCTAATCAATGGAATTCCTTGCAGCTGCTTCACAGGTTCTGTTTTGTCTAACAGACTGTCGGCTGCGTTACCTCTGTGAGCGGAGAAAAGCGTTCGGCTGCTTTCTCCAATTTTGGGAATTGCTTTTCTTCTACTTTCGGGAATTTCTTTTCTTCCAATCTTGAGAATTTCTTTTCTTCTAAGTTGGCGAATTTCTTTTCTTCCAAGTTTGGGAATTTGATTTCTTCTAATTTGGGGAATTTCTTTTCTTCCACGTTCAGGAATTTCTTTTCTTCCACATCAAGGGGAGGTGATTTTCTGGACAGAACAGGCGCCAGGCGTAACAACAGCTCTTCCGAGGTTTCAGCTCCACGCTGTCTCTGTCAGACACGAGGACGTTATATTTACACCCATTTGCTTGCTAGAGGACAGTGCAGAAAATCTTGCTCATGTATAGAGCTGGGTTTTTGTACAGATATCCAAACAAACTCCAAAATCACTTTATACTGACGGTTGCATTCCAACCCCGGCAAAGCCTCTAAAAGTTGAGATTGGGATTAATATTTCTGATTTCCATTATTAAAATGTTATTTTTGATCTAAGCCGTGACCAGAGACGAAAGCCAAAGGGATGTTCTTCTCACCTCACAAACCAAGAGAAGACTAATGATACCACAGTCCAGCTTTGCAGCTCAGCTGTCTGTGAATTAAAGATTTTTAAGCTATACCCAACACATTAAAGGGGAAGAATAAAAATAGGAGAGTGTAGCATCCAGAAATAAAATGAATAACAGCAGGAAACCCTTTGTGATAATGCTACTCATCAAAGAGTGCTCTTGCTTCACCTGGGAAAAACAACTGGGAGAAATACATCACTTATGCAATAAGTGAAGAGTGCAAAAATTTCTGATCTCAAGCTGCTATATTTTCCTAAAAAGTGAACTAATGAATCACACAAGCTTACCCCTGCAGTGGCTTGTTTCCCTGGCCTTGCCTGTTCACGGGAGTTTTCTGCTGGTGTGCAGTACCTGCGAGGAGAGAGAGAGGAAAAAAGGGAGAGAGGAGTGAGCTGCACATCCACACTGCCCCATGTCATCAAGAATCCACCTTCTGGACCAAAAACTGCTTGTTCAAGGCCAGTTCTGACTAGAGTCTCAGCTGCATACATGTGCAAGACTCCTTTGATTCCTTGTTATTAAAAATGAGGCAGCTACAGGATTTTTCCTTGTCTTTTATCCCCCTTTGGAGAGGATTATCATTAAAACCACGCAGACTCTGAAGAGCAAACAGGTACACAGACATGAAAATTGTCCCTATCTATGTCCCTTCCTCAAAATGAAGAATTTGCGTTGTCAAATATCCTGTTTTTCGGGAGGGAGACCTACACCAGACTCTCAAGTTATCCTACACTCATTGTGCTTGACAGGCTTTCAGTCCAGCGTGGTGTAAGAGCAGATACAACAAGCCTTGTTGAATGACTTCAGTTGGGAGCTAAATCTGCAAAAAAAAGGCAAGAAAATGTTCCTTTTCCTTGCACTCATCATATTCTATCAGTTATTTCCTCCTCTCCCCTCAAGCTTAGGGGAAGCAGTGACTATTTAAGCGCAGGAAGAGTGCTGCACAGCTAAATATCATAGAATCAAAAAATCATAGGGGGCTGAAGGGACCTTCGAAGCTCATCCAATCCCATGAGCAGGGACACCTTCACCAGCTCAGGTTGCTCAGAGTCCCGTCCAGCGCTTATGTTTCAAGAAAGAAGGGAAAGAATTTGTTAAAAACCAGGACTGACCATCACAACCACATCTCAGCTCCCATCTGAGCTTCTTCCTCTCTCATTTCAGGGAAGAAAGATGTGTGCACCAATCTGCTGTACAAAATCCCTCCCCGGAGCTGCGCTTACTGTACCCAAAACCCCCAAATCATTGATGGATTGGCAGAAGGACACTCACAAGCAAAAACAGACTCTGCAAATCTAAGGACAACTCGGTAGAGCCACCACTCTCATCCTCACCACCTTTGTTGCCCCAGCGAATACCACAGCGCTGAGATGATAAGTATGGTTTGTCTTCTTCTGGATGCTACCGGAGGCTGAGACACATGTGACGAGCCAAAAGAAATGAGAACCACGATTTAAAGAGACTCTACCTGATCATATCGCCTCTCTGAAGCCACTGGGGGTTGTGAACTTCCGCATACTTGACACCTGCGCGGAAAAGGAGTAATATGAAAACAAGAAATCAACTTTCAATTGCCATCAGATGTATGTAGTTCTAGGAGTCTGGGTGATAAATACAAAAATGTTTTAATGATGGTACGGTTAGGAAGTTGGAACTCTGAATATCACGTGCCAGTGTATGAGAGTTGAGCAGGGCATTTATTAAGTTTTAAATCCCAGACTGCACGCGACCAAACAAGTGATTTTTGCCAAGGCAGATGCTCAGAGGAACAGCTTGCCATTTTCCACCACAAAACAAGCTTTCCCTGCCTGCTCAGAAATAATTTCAAAACCTGTATAATTGCCTAATACAGTCACAGATGGGTAAAAAGAAGTATTAATGAAAAATTATTCACAAGACTTTTTTTCCCCTTTCTTTCCAAAGACAGCTCATTTCATTCTAAAAGCTGCCATAAGCTGTCCTAGCACAAACACGCTGCCTGATTCAGATTTCCTTAGAAGCGGACACAGATTAATGATACGGTAGCACTGACAAATCTTTTCAGCACAATCTATGCCTTTGAGACGTAAGGAAATGCCCCGTTCGGATTTGAAGCCTACCCGCAAAGCGGAGCAGAGCTGAATCACGGGGACAGTCACCGGTCTTTAGTGTCACGCAGGGATAGGAATCCCCTCCGTATTTTTGCTCTTCCAGGTGACTCACAGTCGTCACTGGTTCCTTGGGGCAGGCTTGGACACTGGCGCAGCAAAAAACAACAAAGAATCGCAATTTTGACGTGCGTGGAATTTGTTATCAGTGCATACACATTAATAGAAAGGAGATGGTTTATTCCTACACCATACATTACATTCTATATTGCGAGACATAGTTAAAGCAATAGAAATAAGTAAAATTAGGCTGTTATATCCCCTGACAGAAACATCTCATCTGGTTTCACAACAAAACGCAAAGGGAATTTCAACTACTACTTTCAACTCGGGCGTACTGAAAATGCAGACATCAGATTTTCTGTCTCTTTGGGATTTCAAAAGAGACTAATCAATCAAGAAATGGGAATCCTTTACCTTTTCACCAGCAAATCAGTGGCTTTTTGGGTATTTCTTTAAAAGGTATTCTTTGCACATCCTACAAATATCTGGATTAATCCGAGGAGGCCACTTTGTATAACAGGACAGGTCAGCATTCATTACAACCATCCTTGAGCAATTCTTTTCCATCTATTTACTCATTATGCTGACACTGAGAATGCAATGTCCACAATATACATATTTCTGGGACATTTTCCTTCAGACCTGCTCTTCTCTGACCTCAGGGACTACAAGCTCATCAGTGCTGAACCACCAAGAGGAGACTGGGATTTTTCTAAGGCTTGGAAACAGAACTTAACACAGAATTTAAAAGAAACTGCAAGAAAACACAGCATTTTCTACCATCTTACCACATAGAAAGGCATGCTGGGACTTCAGCACCACCGTGGCATCGGTATTTTACAATAATTAGGCCCTTTTGAAGCACAATTATTTCACTAAGATAACAGCTTGTATGATTTTCCTGTTTTTCACTTGTGTCGTTTACTTTATGCAATCTCTTGACACGGTTATAAGACATCAAATATACTCATCACTGGCAATGTGTAAATCAGAATTACACACAAGTTCCTCTCTGCAGGTTCCTTTAGGAACTGGAATTCTACACACAAGCGGGATTTTGTCACCTTAGTATACTGCAAAGAGAAAACTTCCTAGAATTTGGGCAGGAAGGACTGGGGAAGGTGGGAATAACCAGCGCTGTGGGTTTTTATACTACAAGTTACACTGCCAGCACTACAAATAAATACTGTTCTTAATACAGAGACAAGAAAGAGAAACACATCCACAGCAAAGGAATTTCACCCTTAGAATATTCAGAGAATACTCAGGCTTCATTGCAGGGAGCTGCAGGGGGGTGTCAGCCCTCTGGCACACTGAGAGTAGGAAAGATTCATTCCCCTCCACTACAATATTACCACCAAAAGTTAATGGTTACTTTTCCTCTACTTACTTGCGGAAGCTTGTCGGCTGTGGAGTAGGGCAGCTTCTAGGATATTTTTCCTTTACCAGCTCCAAGAGCCGCTTGTATTTCTTCTTTTCTTCTTGCTGAACGCCCTAGCAGAACAGAAACAAAACAAACAGATGAGAACCACTGCATGTGAAGGAAATGTTTGTAATGTGGATATAGTGCAGACTGCACAGGCCATTCCCGAAATACCGGCACGTTATTGAAGTTTACTTCAATGTTAGCCCTGCTCTAGGAACTTGTGTCCCACTATAAAACTCAAAATTCCTTCTGCAACTGTGTCTTTAAACAAGGGTCTCTTCTTTTCAGCTGTCCGCACCTCTTGCATAATAATTCAGGATAACATACACATTTCTGTCAATATACGTAACAATTGGGTGCTGTGAGTCCATAGAGTATCTTAATCATTCTCCACAGCTTTCCACAGGACTTTGGTTAAGTTCTTCTCCCACATAAACTAGTTTTATCAGAAATTTTCCAATAGTTGCTTAAGATATTGGAAGGAAAGGGCAGGGAAAGACCTCTCAGATAGTGCTGTAAGGATTATCAGCAACAGCGTGGGTTTTTTGCCTATGGTATCCTTTTAAAGTTGCTACGTAAAGATCACCGCTGACCTAGGTTAAGGATAAAATAGTGAAACGACTTTCCAACAAATAGACAGTGACAAAGCAGAACAGCTCCACTTAGAAGCGGAACCGGTTGGAGGATCCTCCCCCAGTGCATCACTTCCATGAAAATGCTTTAAAATTCAATCTTTGGGCAACAAAGCATTGCTCTGTTCTGAGACTGGATGTACGTACAGGCAAATAAAACGCTATACGCTGATTTCACAGGAGCATTCCTTCAACTTCATTAACGACAACCCACCGTGCTGTTAAGAAAAGCTTTGTTATAAGCAAAAAGTTGTTTCTTCCTCACCTCCTCAGCCGTGCAGAAGGGCCTCCCCATTTTGTTGGCCTCCGAAGCGGTGGATTCCAGCCCGGCGCGCTCCTTAATGGGCGGCCGCAGAGTGAGGACGCTGTCCGGAGCAGGTTTGATGCAGTGTTTGCCATTCCTGCTCGCGCTAAAAACATCAATGGCAAAAGAAATAGGATCAAGAGAAGGCTCAAAAGTGCAGCTGGAGACATCCCTTGGTACAGCAGCCTAGAAAACTTTGGAAAAATATTGCTACGTGGACACAGATAGAAATATTAGGCAGCACAAAGGAATTTCAAGAACAAAAGTGAAAGACAGTAAACCTTTGACAGAAGAAGACAAAGAAAACAGAAGGATTTTTACCTCAGACATGGAATTGTCCTGTGATAAAAAGATAGTGTCTCCTTATTCAAGCAAGTACTGGTTGCACAAGGCATGTTATCTATGAGAGAAGAGCACAAACCATCAGGAACTGTACAAGGAAGCTGAAGAGCTTTAAGAGTTTACAGTAAAGAGTTTCACTCAACATAAATTATTTTGCCATTTAGCATTTTCATAAATTTTCATTTTCTCTCTTACAGCACAATATTACCTGTGTTATATATTACTTCAGGATATTTACACATTTTCATATTGGCAACTACACAAAGTTGTGCACAAGTTATCGCCAGCCTAAACCTGAAATAAAAGAGGCTTATCGGGATCTACTGCCTAAAATTAGCATTTGAAACAATTTACTTCTGGCAAGCTAAGAGGGGACATATCAGAACTGAGATGACAAGGGAAACATCCGGCCCCAAACCAGAAGCAACGTGAGGATGCAGGGAAGAAACAGAGCTCACGCTCAAGTATTCTGAGATGCTACCGAGATATTGTGCCTGCAATAATCCGTACATAAGCCTAGGGGTAAAATTAAACAGTACTCAAAGCACGGCAAAAAAGAAACGAGTTCATAACTTGACGTCGGCCTTACCAATTTCTATCATTTCTACGTCTAGCGCAGAATCTGTTGGTCTTTCAGGTGAAGAATCAGAAGTAGACCAAGTCTTAAACAAAAACAGAAAAAAGTACCAATATGAGTGTAACCTGAATGTGAATCCAAGCACACAAGCTTTATTTAGTCAGCTTTGTTATGACTCGGGGACCACGATTTGTTTTTTTAGGTTGCAGCAGAATGTGAACCTTTTACAGGACAAGTACACCTTCATTTTTAATACAGGCTTTCAGATGTGCAATGATTAAAACAACAGGTTATCACTTAGTTCTCCTCAGTCAGCTCCTAAACATTCCAAGGTTTTACAGTTTAGCCCTTGGAAAAATATGTTTTGTGCAAATAAAGAGTTAATGACTCTCTCAGGAACTAATAATTAGAGCATGACAGTTTCTTATTCCTCTGATCCTGTGGGGCAGTAAGAAAGATATGACACCTTTGAACGAAACTAAGGAGTGGAGCAGTTCATGACTCATTTTTCCAGAGCCAAAGTCCTACAGGAATCCTCTCCTGGCCTGGCAGATGACAAACCTAGCAGAAAGAGGTTTATCCAGAGGAAGCATGCAGCTTTTCTTGTAAAATAACGTATTTTGACTCCTTAGCTACAAGCTTGAGAAAAAAAAGTAATGGTTTCCACACACACTTAAAGTATCAACTTGAACAATTGTCAAGTATCTGGTTGACAACAAACATTTTGCTCCTTCCTCAGCTGCAAGTGCCAGAGAAGAACATGCAAACTTAAGCACAACAAACCAGGAGCTGCCCGTGAGAAATGGAGAAGAACCGCCCCAAATTCGAGATGCATTAGGGAGAGCTGCTGCCTTTTTCACCTGGCAGAGATTCTACCCAATTTCCAAATCCTCACTGACCTCTCCTGCAGGCTCTCTCGGAGCAGCATGGCTGACCGAAGCCTTCCGGTGCTTACGCTTCGCCTTGTTTGGCAAATTCACCACACCAGAAACACCTTTGACTTTCTCTTTACGCTCCGAGAAGCCGTAATCTAAAAAAACCAAAACAAACCAAAGGCCATATGAGAACATGATTTAAAAGGGGATTAGGATTTCTAGTTGCATACTGCAATGTGCAATACCTGGTTTATGCTTTTTGCGTTCAGTCTGGTCAGGATCTTCCAGAAGTGGCGAAACGCTGAGGAAAAAACACACAGATGAGTGTTTCACAACCACAGGTCAGCTTCTAACAGCCCGACTTCCCTTCACAGGGCCCAAAGTTGGTTTTTTTCTCCTTCTTTTCACGCTTCCTAATGTTTTACATTTGTTCCTATCACCGAATAAATCGCGTAAGTCAATACGTAAAGCTTTCCTCAAAAAGCCTACCAGTGATTACTAAACCATCCAAGTCCGTAAGTCACGACGCCAAGTTGCAATAAGTCTAAGTAGGACAGGAAATAAAAGGTGGGAAAGCAACCCATGCGTACACCCACTTAAATAACTGACAGCTAAATCAGTGCTCGTCAACTCGTTCTTGAAATACCTCTTAGCTGCACCCTCTCTTACGAAGCATAACTTCAAGGTTTGTATCAGTCGATAACACTGATAAAATCTAGTAAAAATTTTTACTTTGGAACAAGTGCAAAGGTTGTTGCTAGATTTTTTTGTTTCTATTTGCTTTCTATTTGCAGGGATTATTTGAAGAATTCTTTGGTCTTTCTTATTCAAAATAATTTTTTAAACTGTTATGTTGGTATCATCACTTCTGGACTATCTTCTGTCTGTATCAGGAGCACAAAAGTAACCGATACCCTGAATGGCACCTTTCATACAATATAAAGCATCTTTGCTATTACTGTGCTATTAAAGTCAGGCAGAAAATATTGGGGGTAGGTGTTAAATACCTGTAAAAATGCATTCTTAGTCAGTGTATTTGACTTTTCAGAAGGTAAAACTGAAGAAGACGAAATATTTGTATCCTCCGGCTCAATTTTTAGCAAGAGTGAACCAATTCTGAGATGCTCTTCAGTGAAAACTTTCCAGCATCAGGGAAAAAGCTCAATTCAGCCTACCCAAGGCTAACATCGGAGATAAGCAGAGCTTAAATCCCTGACTGTGGCCATAATCACTGTTTTTGAAGAGAAGTGCCTCTTTCTCCAGCTTTAGCAGAGCACCCAACACCTGTGAGCGTTGCTTTGTCCTTTTCGACTTTACCAACCACTTGGGGGTTTGGAATTGGTTTGATCGCAATAAAAGATTAATTATCTCTTGGTAATGCAGAAAGAAACGGGGAAATCTTTGATGTAGGAACATGGATGGGGAAAAAGTAAGGAAGAAACAAATCTGGTCTTAGCTATTGCTGTCTCTGCTGGGAATACACAACCCTGTGAGAAGATTAAACTGTGTCATTGCAACTGGGGCTTTGCCAAGGGCCTGGGGGAAACAGGTCATTAATTCACAGAGTGTTTGTTGAGTAATATTTGAAACACCCTCAAAAAATGGGCCAGAAAATTAAAGCGATTTGGAACCGCTCGCCATGCTAAGGTGTGTTCATGGCCTTCTCCAAGCGCTAGAGAAGACAGCACCTATTTATGCTCAGCGTTTTCCTCGCCTCCTTAGCAACCACAGGGAAAAAATTAAGGTATCAGGAAAACTCAGTAATTCTGCACATACCCACATAGGCTCAGGCCCTGTTCTTTTCAAAAACTCCTCCCCCACCATTGTCAAGGACAGTTCATTGAGACTTATCATGCAAATTTGTAAATAAAAAAGTTAAGTTTTCACAGGTTAACCCCCCTCCCAAACTCACACAGTGTGCTTCACAGCGTAGCTAACGCTTATCTGCTTTCCCCACCAGTTTCACCACCCACGCCCAGAATTTTTCATCTTTCTACCAGGGGAAAAACTCAAGCGGCAGAAATACCAACAACCTTGTGGTTTAGATTTCCTTGAAGAGACTCACACGGGGCACCTGGGAACACCTGTTCCATTTTACAGCCCATCTCAGCGAGTGCAGTTTGAAAACTTAATATTCGGCAGGACAGCTTCTGAAGCCACCTAACGTGGTTTCACTTGAATTTCACCCTAATTGCTTCGCCTGCCGTTCCCAGTGATCTCTTAGCACAACTGGGTCTCCTGGTCAGACCATGACAGCCCAGCTCGCAGCCAAGGCACGTTACTCGGTTTAGGATTGTGCTCCGCACAGCAGCTGTGAACAACTACGTGTGCAACAAGCTGCTCTTTCCACTACACATTCACGTTTCCCATTCACTTGGGAACATGAGACACTAAGCAGAGCCTCTTGGAGCAACCACACTCCCCAAACATGATACATAACACATACATTCACAGAATCCCAGAATGTGAGGGTTGGAAGGGACCTGGAAAGCTCACCCAGTGCAATCCCCCCATGGAGCAGGAACACCCAGATGAGGTTACACAGGAAGGTGTCCAGGCGGGTTGGAATGTCTGCAGAGAAGGAGACTCCACAACCCCCCTGGGCAGCCTGGGCCAGGCTCTGCCACCCTCACCCCCAACAAGTTTCTTCTCAAATTTAAGTGGAACCTCCTGTGTTCCAGTTTGCACCCATTGCCCCTTGTCCTGTCACTGGTTGTCACCCAGAAGAGCCTGGCTCCATCCTCCTGACACTCCCCCTTTCCATATTGATAACCATTAAAGAGATCAACCCTCAGTCTCCCGTCTTTTCAAACCCCCGCTGTGCAGATGGAAAGCGAACGAGGCGAGAGTGGCTTTGCCAAGGGACTTATGGGGAACACCCGGCACCCGCCGCGATCTCACAGCACCACACGTGAACCACTGTGACCGCGGGCACAGGGTGACCCGCCACGGACGGTCACCCAGGCCGGCAGGGTGGGGAAGGCACGGGGGGCCCATTACACCGCCCTGGGGGGGGATCTGGGCCACGGAGCGAGGGGCACCCTGGGCCAAGACACCAGAGCGACAACCGCCGCTCCCACCTCAACCCCCTCAGGCCGGGCAGCGGCGGTTGAGGCGCCGCGCGGGCTCCGCTCCCGCCGAGCAGGCCCCGGGGGTCCCTCAGGCCCCACCCCCGGGGAGCTGGTGGGGGGGCGAGTCCCCCGGGCGGCCGTGAGGCGGCGGGGGCGGCTCGCTGACCTGGGGAGCGGCCTCTTGCGCGGCGGCGGGCCCGGGGGCGGCGCGGGGCGGCGGGCGGCAGCGAGGAGAGCGCCGAGGGCCCCCAGCAGCCATTGGTACATAGGCCCCGGCGGGCCGCGGCGGAAGTGGCGCCCATGCCGCGCGACGCCCGCCCCGCCCCGCGAGTATAACCGCTCTTCCATTGGCTCCTGTCGCTGTCAGTTCGAGGACTGACGCACCGCCCCCCTATGGAGCGCTGGGGGGGGGGGCAGCGCGCATGCGCGTTACCGCTTTTCCGTTACCTGGGAGAGCGTTTATGGTTCCGCCCACCCGCGTCCTGCCCGGCCTCCCGGGCCCGCCCCCTGTGTCCTAATGCGGCTGCGCAGAAAGCTTTTGCCTCAGTGAGCCCCGAGCGGGGCTGGGGTGCGCAGGTTGGCGGGGTGGACGGGCTGGGCGGCCGTTGGGACCCCCTTGAGAGCTCCCCGAGTGCCCCTGGGAGTCACTGGGAGCCTCTCTGAGAGGCCCCGGGAGCCGCTGAGCCCTCCCCGGCTGCTCCCCGCTCAGTGTTCAGCCCCGCTGAGCGGGCTGGAGAAGCGTTTCCCCTTCCCGAGGTGCAAAAGCCGGCGGGAGCTGCCGACGGCTCGGGGTCCTGCCCGCCCCTTCCCGCCTCCCGCCCCCTCCGGGGCTGAAGGGGATGCGAACCCCGGGCTTACCAAGCCCGTCCCTGCTTAAGAGCCCGAGACTTTCCGCTCTTTCTCTTGGCCGCGCCCGCAGCCGCCGCCGCCTGCGCCATGGCTCAGGTGCGACTGCCCTGAGCGTTCGATGTTTGCCATGGTGACCGCCCGGCTTTCGAACCCCCAGACCGGACGCCGGGGCGAACGTTCCACTCGGGCTGGCTCCGGGGGACCTGCCTGGGTGGTCAATTCGGCTCCTTAACATCGCGTTTCCCCATCGTTTATCAGCAGCGGAAGCTGCAGCGGCATCCTGGGGACACTTTTTCCCCCGTGAGGAGTGAAAATTATTAAGCCAAAAGAAGCTACAAAGTTGAATTAAAGCGCTCGGGACAGCCCGTGTCGCGGGAGGTTGAAACGAAGAAATAATAGCAAAGTCAACTACATTGTTAAGTGTCATTCTTTATTTTATCAGCGCTGGGCATCACCCTCCATAAGACTGGATGCTCTTGCGTTGCTTATATTCACACAATTATTACATATTCATTACAATTTTTGACGTGCAACACATCCATACTAAGAAATAATTTATTATATTAGTTATAATTTAGTTTCTTACTTACAACACGTCTATTAATTACTCGTTAAATATAAACTAAGCACTCTAAACAATCTGTCACTTAACCTTCTGTCTCCCTCTTGTCGTGCAGAAGGATCTAAACTTGAAATATATCCCCTCGTTTCGCAGGTGGTCAGAAAGTATTTATGTCAATTGGTTAATGATGGGTAACTTTTGTAACTTAATCACAGCGCACATTAATTTAGCAGCTTCTCCTCCAGGTCCCGCTAGATTTTTCGCGTCAGCGGGGAGATTTAAGTGATGGTGGTGTCTGGTTTAATTAAAATAGGAACCTAATTACCGCTTCAGGGCTTTGGCCGGGGAAGATGCCTGGACACAGGAGTGGGGTGATGCTGCAGGGCCATGGAAACAGCCCGGCAGAGGGCACGGCAGCCCCGGAGATGCTGCTTCAATCCTCTCCCCATCCTGCGTTTTTAAGCCAAATCCTGCATCTCGGAGCTGTTGGGCTTTTGTTTAAATTCCAGCTTAAGGCAGGACGTGATTTTCTGTACACTAAACACACGACAATATCCTACAAATTAAGAGAGGAGGGAGGATGGGAGCCTGAAACGTGGTGCCGTGAGCAGGGACGGTGCTGAGGCCTCTCCCCTGCCCTATCGGGGGGTTTCTCCAGCAGAAATGTCCCCAAGCTGCGGTTTCCTCCACCCACCGCACAAGTCTTAGCGTGCAGAAAAAATACAAGAAAACTTCTATAGAATTGTGTTTACTATTTTAAACAAGCTCCATTGCACCTCCTGGTAACGCCGCTTCCTTATCCTCACCAGAATAATGATTTTAATGGTATTAAATGATTTTAAAACATCTATATGGATGACTGCGTGTTCTGGAAAGGTACCTGACCATGGCAGCACCCCATGTCCCGTGCAGCCTGAGGGTTTTGTCGCAGATGTGAGGACAATTAATGTGGAATTACGCAACCTGATTCACTTTTACATGGTGTTTGCTGCGAAGTCTACTGCGATCTCCAAAACAGCAATAACCACATACACAAAGAATTTAGAATTTCATTAAATTTGTGCCATCAGACTGAGAAATCTTCTTGGAGTTGTATCTCTTGTTGCAACTTACATTAAATGGTTGGTTTGTTGGGTTTTTTTTCCCCCTCCTCTCACATATATGACAAAAATTGCCGTTTTTTTGCTAAAGGAAAACATAAGCATAGCCCAATACATGACAGGCTGTATGTCGTAACTCCTGGCATGTCTTTACAGTGCAGTTTTATACTGGTTATATTTCCCAATCCCTGTAATTTATGCAGCTGGTGGTTAACTTCATTACTTCATTCCTGACTATGCCTTTGAGCTTCTTGCTCAGTGCATTGATGTGCAATGACTCAAAATTATGACATTTGGCGCATGTAAATCCAGAATCCTGTTATTGCCGTTTAAATACACATGGGTTACCTGTGTCCCATCCCCGATCTGGCAGCGAATACAGATAATTTCAGAATGTGGGCTCATTAATTGTGCATTACCCAAAGTCTCCACCTTTAGAGCAGGTTCAGCGTGAGCACAACGTTGTTCATGTACCTGGATGCTAAAGCGGCGCGTTTCAAAATTGTGGGATAAAAAGGTAATTCCACTGAGTTATTAATTTTGGGGCTAGAGGAATGATTGATAATTTTAGGCTTATACCTGATTTTATGTATATAAAGCATAATGTACTTAATCTTTCGTTAAAGGACGTTGTTCAGGATGATGTTTGTCTGACACAGCACTACACCAACAAGCTGTTTGCCAAAAAGTTGTTTCCCCCCTCTCACATCAAGAGGGGCCGCGTTACCCCCAAAAGCTGCCGCTGCCCATTTATTCACTTTCTGCCCTCAAACAGGGGCTTGGCCTGCGGGTCTGGAACTCGGCGTTGCCAAACCAGCCCTGCCGGTCGCCGCAACGCGCGTCCACCGGCGCATTCACATCGCTCGCTCGCTCGCTAATCACCGCGGTTCTTCGCCTTGGGTATCATCCCACTAAATATGATTCAGTTTTGTCAACATAGCTGCCTTATGACTCGCCTGCGTTTAGCCGGGCAGCCCATTTTGTACCGTCGCTCTCTAGCGAGTGCGGTCGGAAAAAATAGTTGGGATTTCAGCCGGGATAGCTCTGAGGCTGGAACTTGCTCGCTCTTTTTCCCACTGCCCCAATTCCGCAAGGTCACGCGTTTAGAACGCGGCGCCTATAGTTAAGGTGCATTTATAACTCTGGTTGCATTTTTCCTTCCCTATAATTTACATAGCTGAAGGTGAAGTTCATGGCTTCGCTGCGCGTTGTCCCTTTCGGTTTCCTGCTGGGGACGGGAGCAGCTCTCAGCACAGCCAGGTTAATCCCGTGTTTACAGTGTAAACAGTGTATTTCACCCAAATGCCCGCGTGTCCAGCGCGCCGGGCTGGGTAACCTCATGCACATGCAAGATGACTTTCCTTTGAGGACTTCGCAGCTCATCCCTGTGTCCCACCCAAAAACGGTCTCTTTGGGAGGCTCCGTCTTATGCCCAGCTCCGGGCAGGAAAACTGCAGAGTGTGAACTCGGCTCCTACCTGAGCTGAGAAGGGCAGATCTGAGTTCATGCCCAGCGACATTTCCCAGACATTCCTCCTTCCCCATGGTGTGTCATGGGGTCATTTGTCACTCAGTCTGGAGCACAAGTGGGACCTGGGGTGTTCAGCTGGAGAACAGGAGCTGAGGGGAGACCTTCTAATCTCTGAACTGCCTGAAAGGAGCCTGGAGCCAGGGGGGTTGGACTCTGCTCCCCAGGAACAAGCGCCAGGAGCAGAGGAAACGGCCTCAAGTTGCGCCAGGGGAGGTTGAGGTTGGATGTGGGGAACAATTTCTTCCCCAAAGGGCTGTGGGGCATTGGAACAGGCTGCCCAGGGCAGTGCTGGAGTCACCATCCCTGGAGGGTTGGACAGACAGACATGAGGTTCTCAGGACATGGGGCAGTGCCAGGGATGGGGAAACGCTTGGACTTGACCATCTCGTGGGACTTTTCCAACCAAAATGATTCTATGATTCAGTCAGGGGGGATGCTGCCATATCCACCATTTTCTGGACTGAGAAGGACTCTGAATGGAGAGCAAGGGTCACCTCAGCTTCTCATCACCATTGCCATGGCGTGGGCTTGCACGGAAGTGGCAGCTCACCTCCCCATAGCCCCGCTGTGAACAGTGTGGGCTCTGGTCCACCTCTGAGCTCAGCTCTACACCATCCTGGGGTGACACAGCTCGTAGAGGGGCAGGAAACGCTGCCAGGTGCCAGGAGAGCACTGAAAGAGGAGATGTTGTGTCACCCCCGTGGCCACCCTGAAGACAGCTGGTGGCCTGGTGGCCACAGGACCTTCTCACCCCCTCTTCCCATGCCTTTGGCTAATGCAGCCAAAGGGAAGGGATGGGAGGGCAAAGTAAAGTGAGGCTGGGGGCACTTGAACCACACTGGCCAGGGGGAAAAAGCTGCAAAGTAAGACCTTGGAAAGCCATGGTGTGAAGTCCAAGTGCTCAGCCGAGGCCGCCAGCCCACCCGGGGTCTGTCGAGGGTGACAACAGCGATTGTCCTGGCACCGGGTCTGCTGACCACGGCGCTCCCGGGGCTCTATCCCTGACTCCAGCACAAGTAAGTGATGATACTTGACCAATTTCCTCCCAGATCCACCACTTTATCACGCTTCCTCAGATCCATGGACCCGCAGCTCCTTGCAGAGCGCTGGCCTGAGCGGTGTGTGCAGTGGCCATCTCCCTCGGGATGGCTCCGTGCGACTTTAGTTACCTTTTCCTACCAAAATGTGGCTGTGACCAGTGGGCGAGGTGCTGCTGAGATGCAGCGAGCTGAGTTGTGTCATTCTCCTCTGGTCGAGCGCAAACAAAAACACCGCAGCGCAGAAAACAACGCTGCTGATGATGACTCAGGTCACTGTGATGCCACGTTAAACTTCCTAAACACAGCCAACTCTTTATTGTTATTATTTTTTAAGCGGATGCTGAACTTTGCAGATGGGAATTGCCAAGCTGGAAATCTTGGAGGACTTGCACAAGCCCCATAAAGGGAAGATGGTGGCAGCAGGATCCTGGGAAGGGCTGTGGCCACGTTTGGAGGATGCTGCTGGGAAAGCTGGCATGGAAACGGGGTTAAACTCATCTGATCGCCCAAAGTGCTGACACATATGATCAAAAAGCGGAGCTGTTAAAGCTGATCCTATTTCCTAGGATAAAACCAGTTTCTGAAGGAAACGTCCCAACCACTTGAAAGTTCTCCCGGACTTCTTCTATGCTGGCTGGTGATGGACAGAGGCAGGAGAGCGAGTAGGACCACAAGGAAGCTGCTTGCAGTGATTATATGATGTGCCAAGATGCAAACTCTCAATAATTTGAGTCGTGCTCCCACATCTGGATCCCGTGGAGCATCCTCAGGAGCTCTGTGCCAGCTTGGGGGGCAGGAGGGGACTTGGGGACAGCTTTTGGGGCTGCAATTTGGGATAAACACTCAGGGCCATCTGCATCTTCTTAGTGCGTGGCAGGTGGCTTGTTGAGTGTGTAAACGAGGCTTTTATTCTGGGATAATTACTGTGTGGGGTCCTCAGCACAGGACACACGTGGACCTGCTGCAGAGGGGCCAGAGGAGCCCCAGGAATGACCCGAGGCTGGAACAGCTCTGCTGGGAGGACAGGCTGAGAGAGTTGGGGTGTTCAGCTGGAGAAGAGAAGCTCCAGGGAGACTTTGTTGTGGCCTTTCCGGACTTAAAAGCAGACTTGTAAAAAGCTGGGGAGGGACTTTTTACCAGGGTCTGTAGTGACAGGACAAGGGGCAACGGTTTTAAACTAAAACAGTGTAGATTTAGATTAGATCTAAGGAAGGAATTGTTGGCCCTGAGGGTGGTGAGAGCCTGGCCCAGGTTGGGCAGAGAGGTGGTGGATGAACCGTCCCTGGAGACATCCCAGGCCAGGCTGGACGGGGCTCTAAGCAACCTGAGCTGGTGAAGATGTCCCTGCTCATGGCAGGGGTGGGACTAGAAGATCTTTCTGACCCAAATCACCCTGTGCTTCAGTCATCTCAAGCACATGCTTCCCTTTAACTCTCGCTTTCAGCAGATGACTTATTTCCTCATCGGTCCCCTCCACCGCTCTTCCAGAAACCGTCTGGGAGCGGGAACTGGAGCCTCCTGCCAGGATAAGCAGCTGGGCTTGGAGCAGAAGTGGACAAGCCGTACGTAACCAGGCGAGGTCAAATTCCATTTTCTGTGGTTTGGGCTGCTTTGCAGAAAGATGTAAAAGGAGCCTCTATGCAGCAACCAACCCTTTGAGAGGGGAGAATAGTTCCAGGTTAGGAAAATTTCTGTGCCTTCTTGCTCTCTGGTCCTGCAGATCTCCCTGTTCTGCACCTGGAGATTCAGAGCCTAACGGAGAGTCCAGATTATCCCACGACACGCAGTCAGGACTAACAGCACGAGCGTGGATTTCTTGCATGGATAACCTGACAAACAGGAGCACGTTCTGGGAAATAACAGCCAGAAAGCAAAGTCCCTCAAAAAATTGTTTCCCATTGAAAAATGGAAGTTCAACAGGGCATCAGAGGAAGGGGGAGCACATCATTTGGGCTGATTTTTGTTGTCATTTTTTTTGAAGAAACCCATGTGTTGTTCCTGCCTTATTTGAGGCCCCTTGAAAACCTATAGATGCACAATAGCACCCAAGCAGCGGTTGTCCCTGCTCTGACGGGCTCGGATTCAGCGTTGCGTTGATTCAGAGCGAGCCCTGCCCGACTTGCTAAGGCTGAGCCTTTCCAAAGGAAAACTCGCTTTAAACTCCACCAGAAGGCTCTGGTGACCATATGGAGGAGGGAGAGGGGTGGGGGCCAGCGCTGACCTTTATTGTACGCAGGGTACTGCCACTGACCCCCTCTCTGTCCCCCCGGCGTGCCCGTTCCCATGACACTCAGGTTGTTCCACCTATCGCTCAGGGCTCTCTGCTAAATAACACAATCAAATCTTTGAGTCCAGGGGGGAGGGCGGGGGGTTTAGTGTTTCCATGTGCCGCCAAGTCTCTTAATCTGAGCTGTTTGGGGAATTTTGATCCCGTGGATCCCTTGGTATGCCTGGAATGTTTGCTTTTCCTACTGTGTGCGTGTGTTTGAGGCACTCCTGTGAAAACAAGAGCTTCCTGCCCGCCTTGTAAATCTTTCCTTGATTGGCAGAGTCGCCTTGGGTGATTAATCAAGGGGCTGACACCCTCGGGGAGCTCAATGGGAGCAATTGCATCGGTGCGAGACCCGCGAGGGCACCCGCAGAGCTGGCCGGGCTCCAGGCCCGGCCGAGGGGACACATGTGGTGACACCGGTTTTCGGTAAGAGCCTGGGAGAGGAAGGAATAAACGGAAATTCCAGCGAGCTAAGGAAATGCTCCGGAGGGCCGGGACTTGGGACGCATTTTCTATTGTATCATCGAGCGGCTAAAACTCCACTTGAAGGTCTTCACTCAGTGGGCAACTCCACCTTCCTGGGCTGGGTAGAGTGAGATTCGCCCCATGTGTGGGTGAAGGTTCCTCAGGAGATGAGCCCAGCATGTTGCAAAAGGGGAGGCTGCTGAGAAGACCCAGACCACCTTGTTTGGGGCACTTGGGTTTCATCTCCACGTTCTTCTTGGAGGCTTCCAAGTGTCACGGGGACGCCAAGTCAGCTCTGAAGAACAAAAGAACAAAAATACCTCCAGCATCCTGGCCAAAGAGGTTCTAATTTGCCCCAGATCGTGCAGCTATTGCTGGTCTGACACCTGAACTTGTGTGCTGGCACCATCCTTGCCCAGAGCCAGTGATGGGATTCCTGAAATGATGCTGTGTTGTGCAGGGTCCACATGATCTTTCCAGATCCAGCCTGGGCCTTTCTGTGATCCCGAACTCCTCCATTTCCTTCCCTCCCTCCTTTACCCCATGTGCAGTTTCTGCTGGCCCTGCAGAGCATGGCAAATCCCCAGGGAAGATATTAATCATATTTTTCTCCCCTAGCCACCATTTCTTTTTCCAAATTTTGTAGGAAATATGTGGTTTTGAGAACTCTGTGTCTCTACGGGTTCTGCACCTCGCCACAGTGCCTATCCCCTGACATTCTTTTCTGTTGAGAAGCACCTTTCCTGACACCTGAGCAGCCCCTGAAGAGATGGAGGTGACATCAGAGCTTTGAGGAGTGTGGCCTTTTTGTTGTTTTACTGATAAGACATAATTGTCTCCATGGCATTTAAATCAGGAAGAGGAAGATCCTTCTTTCCATTCACCCACCCATCCATCCATCCATCCATCCATCCATCCACCCACCCATCCATCTATCTACCTATTCACCCATCCATCTATCTACCCATCCATCCATTCATCCATCCATCCATCCATCCACCCATCCATCCATCCATTCATCTATCCATCCACCCATCCATTCATCCATCCATCCATCCATCCATCCATCCATCATTCCCACTGTATATTCCATATACAAAACACAGTTTGTCTTTATGATTTTTCAGGCAGTTAAAAACCTTCTGCTGGCTAAAACCACCAACCTGGCTGCCCGAGAAGAAGGTCTGTTGGAAGGGGAGTGTGCTGAGGGCTTGGGGAACACTTGGTCACTCTCCTGTTTGCTTTCGTTATTCCATATTTGCATGAATAATTTAAAAGCAGGTTGTTCGGTGGCTGCTGTCTCCCTTATTCCCGGTGCCAGGCAGAAGAACAACCCCTGCCCAACACTCTCCTTCCCTCTTCTTATTTCCCTTCCCCTGTCCACGCATTGGAGACAGCTGTTTGACAGCCTGCTTCATAAAGCATCATCATTAGGCACAAGAGTGAACAGACAAGGAAGCCACATTGACCTGGAGATGCTCCGGAGCAGAGACAAGTGTGCACATATGGGATGCTGCCCGTGGCACATTTTTGATGACACTGTCACCCCGTGCTCACACCCGGTGCCGGGGCAGGGGACGGTGCTTCGCCCTCTCCCATGGGGGCAGGAAATCACACCCGGCGCTTCGCATTTCTCAAGAAAGAGTGAAAATTCCTCAAACGTGAGAACGTGGTCAAGCGAAAGCCGAGGGCTTTGCTATGGAAATGCCGAGCGGTGTCCCCCAGGGCCGGTGGCTCCCGGCACCTTGCCAGGTGGCCAGGCTCCACCTTTGTTGTCCTGGCATCTCCTCGGCCGATGCCGGCGACTGAAACCGAAGCCCCGGCTGGTCAGGAACAATGAGCCCCTTTTCAGGAAACGGGGAAATAAAGGGAGGCAAGAAAAGGACAATTTAACATCCAGGAATGGAAATGACTCAAGGGGTTTAAAATGCAAAGAGGAGGAGGGGCCCGGCCCCTTTCTGATGGCTTTGTCACAATTTTGCACATTGTCCCTCATGTTTCCTACCTTGTCCCTTATGTCACAGCTCGGCCTGTGCTCCCGGTTCAGCGGTGACAGTTTATGAGGCCTTGGTACTTATTTTTAAAATGTTCTTTAAACTTCAGTGATTGCTGCTGCCCTTATCTACTGTCATGGTGAATAAAGCTACAGCTAAATGGAAAGTTAAATGTATCCACGAGGTGTTAATGTCTACATCTTATTATCTGCAGTCTGTCAGAAAGCAAAAGTAACTACGAATAGCGCTGTGCCAGAAACTGGATTCTTGACCAACAATGTTCCTTCAGCATGCAATGAACTGGTTCATTCTGAAGTGGTCACAGTTGTTGATGACAAGAGGCTTCGTATTTGAATACGGCACGACTTTTGGTCCATGTGAAAACACGTTTGAGTGTTAAATATTTTCTGACACTTTGGAGTTACTGTTGCTCTTCCCATTCTCTTTAGGTCAACATATGGTTCATGGCACACTCAGGAGCACATCCCTGACTGTCACTCACAAATCCCTTTCCAGATGTGCTTTTCCTCTCCCCAGATTCCTGAGAAGGACCTTTGTGAACGTACCCATGGCATAACCTTCCTGGGTGTCTGAGCGATGGAAAACGCGGCAGCAGAACCCCTGCTGGGTGCGGGGATGTCCCCTGGGTCACCCAGGCTTTGGGACACCCCAGCTGCACAGCAGGAGGTCCTGCCCTGCCCCAGGAGAAAAGGGGAGCACCCAGGGCGAGGAGTGGGGGGAGCTGGAGCACCCCAAACTTGTGCGACCCTCACCTGGGACCAGACCCAGCATCCCCCAAAACAAGAGGGCATCTCAGTGCTCCGGGTCACATCTGAGGCATGGGGACAACCTGCCCTTTCCCAGAGCCATGGGGCAGGTGGGAGCAGCGCTGGAGCCCCATCTCAAGTGACAGGTGCCCATGGGGACATCCCCACCAGCCTCTTTTTGACGGGGCTGTCCCTGGTCCCCTCGTTGCTCCAGCTGATCCCCCACAGAGACTGTGTGGGTTCCCCAGGTAGGGAGGGACCTTCCCTCTCCTTCCTGCACTGAGGAAGAGCCGCATCAGTCACCAGCTCATGAAGCAGCAAGAAAAGGAGTGAGGGGACCAGGTGAAAGCCAAGAGAACCCCATCCCTACCCCCGCCTTCCCCCGGAATGTTGAGGAGTGTTACCTGAGTTGTGGCCATGGGAAAAGCCACGGGAACAGGGCTTGCACCCTGGTACTTTTGGGGGACAGCCTGGGGTTCCCCCCACTGTACATCTTGCACGGATCCTGGCACCAGGAAATGGCACGGAAATGTACCTGTGTGGTTCTGTAACTCCAGCTCTCCTTCTCGTCTGGGTGTGCCTTGAATTGGAGGCTTGGGAGAGAAGCAGGTACCTGGAGGGAGCTTTATAGGGTAGATCACTGCAAAATGGTTTGGGGAGCTCAGCACAGAATCTCAGAATCATTTTGGTTGGAAAAGCCCCTCAAGATCACCAAGTCCAACCGTTCCCCACCCCCGGCACTGCCCCATGTCCTGAGAACCTCATGTCCGTCTGTCCAACCCTCCAGGGATGGTGACTCCAGCACTGCCCTGGGCAGCCTATTCCAATGCCCCACAGCCCTTTGGGGAAGAAATTGTTCCCCACATCCAACCTCACCCTCCCCTGGCGCAACTTGAGGCTGTTTCCTCTGCTCCTGACACTTGTTCCTGGGGAGCAGAGCCCGACCCCCCTGGCTCCAAGCTCCTTTCAGGCAGTTCAGAGATCAGAAGGTCTCCCCTCAGCTCCTGTTCTCCAGCTGAACCCCCCAGGTCCCTCAGCCGCTCCCATCACACTTGTGCATCCCACACAATGGGGTTCAGCAGCTGGGGGACACTCTCACCACCATAACCATCACCCCAAGAGATGCGCAGAGTCCACCCTAAATCTGCTGCAAGTCCCCATCACAGGCACCTTCAAGTGCCCAGTTATCCAGGCTCGGCCGGCTGAGACGTTTTGGGGGCTGCAAAGAGAGCAGAGGTGATCTCATCCCGCGAGTATTTTCTTGGCTCATTCGTCTCGCTCCAACGCCTCGCCGATAAGGCTCGGCGCTGAGGTCAGTGGGAGGGTTTTGCATTGCGGAGCCGTGTGTCACCCGGGGAGCCTGGGACACCGGCACCTGCGCTCGCCCGCCGCTCCAGCCACAGCCACAAGTCCCTGTCCCACGGCACGGCCGCGGCCGGGCTTCCCATCCCACTCCTGGGCAGGAGGGTCTGTGTGGGGAGGCCCCCACGCTGCCCCTACCAGCTGCTATTCCACCTTCTCCAGGGGAAAACGAAAAGGTCGAAGGTTTTCTTACCTCCAGCATTAGAAAGAAAAAGAGGAAACTCTTCAGATCACTTTCCAAAGGGGTGTTATCAGCTCAGGAGGGGTTTCCTGCTGCCAAAAATAGAGCAGTGGTAAGATAAGTAGGGAAGTGGGATGATGCAGGCATAGATAAGGCTGGCGGATGAGCCAGGAGAGACAGCCTGGCTGTCGGGAGAGCTGGACCGGCTCATTTATGGGGTCACCTTTGGGCAGAGCCACAGCCGGGTCCCCCCAGAGCTGCTGCAGAGCTTGGTATCTCAGAGCAGCATGTCCGTCCATCCATCCATCCATCCATCCATCCATCCATCCATCCATCCATCCATCCATCCACTGCTGGACCTGGGCTGGTGTTCCCAGGCTCAGCCTGTGCTCAGGGACACAGGGACAAGAGCTGTGCCCTCCTCTCCTCTCCACAAAGGGCTTTTGGGGTCTCCCCCGCACTCACAAGGCCGATTCCCACCTCTGAAACTCCAGCCAGGTGAATTTGACTTGTAAATCTGGGCTGAAAAACTTGTTTCTTGAGCCCTGCTACTGTTTGATGAGCTCCGGGGCACTAAGTCCAGGCTCAAGACCTGCGTGGGTAGGGATGCTGTTAGGCTTTGTTAAGCCCCAATGCAGATTGACCATGCCAGAGCTGTGTTCATCATCTCAGGGTCTGTAATGTGAGTCTCCTCTTCCTCCAAGCACCGACTCCTCACCGTGCACCTTCTCCCCCCTGCCTTTGAGACTGTTTACCTGCTGCATATCAGGGATTTATCTTTTATCCCCATTTTTTCGAAGGAAACGCAGAGGGAGAGAGCTGTGCCTGCAGCCCCCCGCTTGCTATCGCATCCCGGGGCTTTTGGGGTGTCCCGAGGGTGACACCGGGATGGGACAGGCTGGATTTCACACCCGCAGAAACAAGGAGACGGGGCTGGAGACCACCGTGTGCCATCCCCCCTCCAGACCTAGATGCCGAGTTCCCTCTCCTCGTAAGAATGGGAGCTTAATGTCCCGTAGCTAATGAGCAATTTTCCCCTGCACCTGCCTCTCCGCCGCCTCCCCTCCGGCCATCTGCCGTCTCGGGGCCCCGCAGGCTTTGGGCTCCGCATCGGCAGCCTTGGGCGCTCGGGGCTGAGTTGGAGCTTGTGTTTTGCTGCTTTGGGTTTGGGGGTTCTCCGTGTCCCACCAAAGATGAGCTGGTGTTGAAAGGGGAAAATGAATTTGGTCCCCGTGGCTCCACCTGTCCCTTCATGTCCCGCAATGTGGTGTGGCCGTGCTGCAAATGGCATCGGGCCAAAGAGGGAAACTGAGGCAGGGACAGAGGCAGATGTGCCGATCCCAGCTGCCAAGACCTGGCAGCGACATCCCCCAGCCGGGGGGGGACGCGAGGAGGGGGGACGCGAGGGCAGAGCAGATGGGGCCGGCAGGTTTTTGTGGGTCCTGCAGACAATGGCGCGTCTCTCCGGGCTGCGATTCACCAGGGAGATTTATGCTGCCGGGACAGCTGGCGGGCAGAGCTCGGCGGCCCCCCCGGCCCCGCCAGCTGCCGGCTCCCCGGCCCGTCCGCCGTGCCCCCCCCGCTCCTGCGGGTACCCGCGGGACATGCGTGGCCCTTCGCACACTCCCAGGCCCAGGGTGGCCAAGCGCCCCGAGCACCCCTGCACACTCGTGGGTGCGAGCGACACCCGTGGGCGCGGGTAAGGCGAGTTTTGGGGTGACTTTGGAGAGGGGGGGATTGTGGGTTGGGGACGCGCATCCCACTCCCCCCGCGGGGGTCTGGAGCCGCCAGGCGCGGCTGCCCCACGCCCCCCGTGTCCGTGTCCGTGCTCCCCCTGCCGGTGGCGGCCCCGGGCGGGCCGGGGCGGAGCGGAGCGGAGCGGGCGGGTCCGGCCCCCGCATTCCGGGCATAGCAGCGCCCGGGCCCGGCCCCCGCTGCCGGCGGGACGCCCAGAGCCGCCGCCGCGCTCCCCGGGCAGCAGCGCCGCCGCCCCGCTCCGCCATGCCCCGGTAAGTGCCGTCCGGCGGGACCCCCCCGGCACCGGGACGCCCACCCCAGCACCGGGAACCCTCAGGCCGTGGGAACTCCCCGGTACTGGGACCCACACCCCCAGCACCAGGACCCCCTCCCGGAACCGGGACCCTCTGCGGCACCGAGAACCCCCCCACAACGGGACCCTTCCCCGGCACTGAGACCTCCACCGGGCAGCGGGACCCCTCCCGACACCGGGATTCCCCTGGCACCGATACCCTCCCCACCAGCACCGGGACCCCCTCCTGGCACCGGGACCCTACGCGGCACCGTGATCCTCCCCAACACCGGGACCCCCGCGGTGCCGGACCGCCCCACCTGGCTTTGGGACCCCCTTCGATACCCGGACCCCTCCCGGTACCACGAAGTCGGTGCAAGGCCGCCTCGTTTCGCCTTGGTTGTGGAGCGGGGGGCGGCTCTCCCAGTGACTCCATGGCAAATCCCCCAGGGCCACCTTGTCCCCAGTCCCCCAAGGCAGCGTCGCTCACTGGGGGCTGTCCCGGGGAGCCATTGCCGACCCCCAGAAGCAGCCCCAGCCCCGGCCTTGGGTGCGATGAGAGCGCCAGTGCTCAGCCACCGCAACAGGAGGTCGTGTCTGCCCTCCCGCTGCCGCCACGGGCTCCCAAGCAGCTGGCACGTCCTGGCCAGCGTGCCGAGCAGGATTCCTGGAAAACAAACCCTTGTTGATCAGGGTCTGCGCCGCGTCCTTGCCTGGCCTGCTTCCCAATTCTACCCTCGTTTCCCCACACAGGTGTCTCAGCGTGGCCGGTTGCTGCTAAAGTTCCCCGGGGACGCCCTTCTCGGGTGGAAACGTGGCTTTGCCGACGGCGCGGGCAGAGATGAGGACGGCGGAGGACTCGAACGGGACGGTCCTGCACCGCCTGATCCAGGAGCAGCTGCGCTATGGGAACCTCACGGAGAACCGCACGCTGCTGGCCATCCAGCAGCAGGCCCTGCGCGGTGGTGGCGGTGCCGGCAGCCCCCGCTCCTCTCTGGAGAGCCTCAGCGCCGAGGAGAGCCAAATGGTGCAGCAATCCACGCGGCAGGAGCCGCAGGGCCAGGAGCATCACTCCGACCACGTCTACTTGGAGAACAACGTCTATCGGCTCTGCCAGCCCCAGCACAAGGGCGAGGAGCTCCCCACCTACGAGGAGGCCAAGGCGCATTCCCAGTACTACGCCTCGCAGCGGGGCGGGCAGCAGCCCGGGGGGGCCAGCCTGGGAATTCGGGGTGACAACGTGGGGCGCGGGGCCGAGAGCGGCGCCCGCTGCCCCGACGAGGGGCTGAAGGAGCTGAAGCACGGGCACGTACGGTCGCTGAGCGAGCGGCTCATGCGGATGTCGCTGGAGAGGAACGGGGCCAAGGCGCAGAGCCCCATCAGCGCCTCCCACAGCTACCCCCAGCTGTCCCGCCACCACCAGCTCGCTGCCCTCCAAGGGCAGCACCCCGAGGGGCCGGAGGCGCGGGGACCCCCCCCGGAGTATCCCTACATCATCCCATCACAGGACGCTTACCTGGCTGAACCCCGACCCTGCTCCCGGGAAGGTTCTGGATTCCAGCATCCCGAAATCAGGTAACCCACAGCCCCTGGGCTCCGCTTTTGGGGTGCCCCCCTGGTCCCTCCCAGTTGTGGTGCCCCGGGAGCAGCTGGGATGGATGCTCAGAAGCTGCGGGATGTGGAGAGGGTTGGGGGGCCCTGGGGCAGCCATTGCTGAACCCCTTGTCCTTGCTGAGCCGGATCCGGCTCAGCCCCTGGGGCTCTGCAGGGACCGCTCTGGTCTTCCCTTCCCTCCAGTTTCCCCAGTGCAGTCGGGTTTTTCTAACTGGAGATAAAAATCCTGCTGCCTTTGCAGACCCTTCCCCCCTCCCTATGCACTGGGAGGAATTTGGGGTTAATTTAAGAGCTGGAACCAGCTCAGGAAAAGGCTAAATGTGGACCAGGCATGAGGCCGGGTGGAAGGAAAATGCGCTGCTTGCTCCGGGGAAACCCACCCCAGTTTGCTCCCAGTACTGTGGGACTGCCGCATGGGTGATGGAGGTGATGGGCAGCACGGGGCAGCTCACCCTGTCCCTTTGGCATCTTGACACCTCTGGCAAAGCCCCAGTGTGTCACCGAGAGGGCCACAGAAAGGTCTGGGGAGCCCAGAGGACCAGGCATTGCTCAGCATTTGGGAAGAGCTGGAAGCAACTTCTTCCAGCGCGGAAAACGACGGAAAGAAGGGAATTAGAGGCTGGATGGGAGGACACACGCTGCTCCCAGCCCTGCTGACTTATCCAGGCAGAGAGCGATAGCATCTCCGGCAGGAAAACCTTCCCGTTGCCGGGAACAAAGAGGGGAAGGGGAGCTGCGAGGAAGACGTGTTTATTCTTCCTCGCTCCTAGATCATCCCGCAGGAATGCAGGCCCTTGGCGGGCGGCCCATGGGGCCGGGCCCTGCGCGGCCGCAGCGCACGGGGTGTTCCAGGCGGCCGCGGGATGTCGAGGAACTCGGGGCGGCTGCTCCTCTGAATATAGCAAGGGTTTATTAATAGTCTGGTGGTGAGGAGCTGCGCCAGGAGCCCTCTTTTTGCCCAGAAAACAAGGAAAAAGCTGCTGTTTTCCACAGTGCATCCTTTGCTGGGCTGTTGTGCAGCTGCAGCATCCCCAGCAATGGGGTGGGTGTGGGGGTTTGGAAGCCCATCCTGACCCAACATCCAGGTGCTGGAGTTGTTGGTCGAAGCATTTTCAAGATGGGGTTTATCTCATGTTTGAGGGTGCACCTTTTAGAAAGCAAACACTTCTCAGCTCTGAAAAGCCAGAGAAGCACTTCCCAGAGCCTTTTTCCTCGTTTGGGTTGACCCAAAGGCACCAACACCCGCTTGGCCCATGGCTTTGGAGATGGGGGGGGCGGGCCTTGGAGATGCGGTCAGCTCTTGCAACCCCGCTGAGCATCCCTGTCCTCCCTCCCCGCAGGGTGCTGCATGCCCCCGTCCCCACCACTTTCCTGGGCGCCGCCGGCGTGGACGCGCTGGTGGGCGCCCCGGTGACCCCGGGCGGCCGGCTGGCGCGGGTGGACGCGGTGCTGCGCGAGAACGAGCGGCTGCAGCGCGAGAGCGAGCGGCTGCGGCAGGAGCTGCAGAGCTGCGCCGACAAGGCGAGCCGCATCCAGAAGGTGAGCGGGCACCGCGACAACCCGTCCCACCCCCTGCGACCAGCTGCTGTGATAATTCACCCCCTTTAGTGTTTTAATCCATTCTCCGGCGGGTTGCTCCCCTCCGAGCAGCTGCGTTTCAGCAGCCGGGATAGGGGAGAAGGAGCCTGTTCTCCAGTGTCCCCCTCACCCCCGGCTGCCACAGAAAGCCCTTTGTGCGGCCACATTCGAGGGGTGGCTGTTCCTGTCAGCAGAGCCAAAACCTGCACAGGGACTCTTCTGCAAGAAAAAAAAAGAGTTTTCACCCAAAAACGTGTGCTGGGGGTCGACCCGGGGGGTCCCATGCGTGCGCTGGGTTGGGCGATGGGTGAGCTTTGGCCAGCGTCTCCCTTTCCTCATTCCATGAATATCTAACCCCGGCCTGTCCCTTCCTCCACCCCAGCTGGAGAGCGAGATCCAGCGCATCTCGGAGGATTACGAAAACCTCGTCAAGGCCTCGTCCAAGCGGGAAGCCTTGGAGAAAGCCATGAGGAACAAGAGAGACAGCGAGATGAGGCGGCTCCAGGACTTCAATCGCGACCTGAAAGGTGAGGGACCCTCCGTGTCCCCGTCCCTGTGGGCGCTCTCCATCCCTGGGTGTTTCCACGGGAAGCCAGGCTTCGCCGGCCAAAATCCTGTATTTAAACTTTAATTTGGGTTTAATTGCCTTCGAACCAGAGCGGTTGGAATCGGCGAACAAGCAGCTGGCCAGCAGGACCCAGGAAAGCCAGGAGAGCAACCAGGGCAGTGTGGCCAAGCTCCTGGCGCAGAGTAAGTCCCAGGGGGGGACGCTCATCCGTGTCACACACCATGGGCACAACGGGGCTCAGGGAGGCAGGCGGCAGCTCTCGCCCTTCCCCGGGGAGGATGGAGCCGCTCTTGGCGCTGGACTCGGGCCATTAATCCTGGCTGGTCGACCGGCCGGCGGCGTGACCCGCATTCCCTGAATTCCTGCCGCCGCGCTCGGCTCTTCCAGCGCCCCAGCCGCCCTCCCTCTCGCGCCTCCTGCTGCAGTTATTTTAGCAGAGAGACACCGTGCTGGTGTTACATGGCAGGGATTGCATCCTTTCCCCTAAGGTGGTGGGATTCACGCTGGGCAGGTTTACACTTCACAAGGGAAAATTTTGGGCTGGAATGCAGCACGTAGCTGGAACGTGGCCTCAAGTTGCACCAGGGGAGACTTAGATTGGATATTAGGAAAAAGTTCTTTATGGAAAGGGCTGTGGGGCATTGGAACAGGCTGCCCAGGGCAGTGGTGGAGTCACCATGCCTGGGGGTGTTTAAAAGGCATTTAGATGAGGTTCTTAGGGACATGGTTTAGTGCTAGAGTTGGGTTATGGTTGGACTTGATCCCGAGGGTCTCTCCCAACTGAAATGATTCTATGAAATGTTGAAGATGTCCCTCCTCATTGCAGGGGGGTTGGGCGAGATGATCTTTGAAGGTCCCTTCCAACCCAAACTATTTGAGTCTATGAAACAGCAGCTTTTGGATGCCTGGCCTACCTACGCCTCATGTGCTGGGGCGGGACAGCATGACCAGGTTTCGGGGAGCAAAATGAACCCGTGGGACTTTATGGTGGGGTGAAACCTCCTCGGCTGGGACTCAAGGGGGTCTCTTTTCCCAGGCTACGAGCACCAGCAGGAGAAGGAGAAACTGGAGCGGGAGGTGTCGGTGCTGCGCAGTGCCCACGAGGAGCAGCGGCGGCGCGCGGAGCTGCTGGAGCAGGCGCTGGGCAGCGCCCAGGCCCGCGCGGCCAAGGCCGAGGCCGAGCTGCAGAAGAAACGAGCCTACGTGGAGAAGGTGGAGCGGCTGCAGGCGGCGCTGGGCCAGCTCCAGGCCGCCTGCGAGAAGCGGGAGCAGCTGGAGCTGCGGCTGCGCACGCGGCTGGAGCAGGAGCTGAAGATGCTGCGGGCTCAGCAGGTGGGTGCTGGGGGGGACACGGCGGGGGCTGCGTCCTCCCAGCGCATCCTCCGCCCGCCTCCTGATCACCAGGGGAGGCTCAGATTGGATATTAGGCACGATTTCTTCCTGGTGTCCTGGTTTTGTTAAGAACGAGACCATGCGCATTAGACAGCAGTTTAATGTCCTCAGTCTCTGCAGCTGCTCTACCAAAAGCCCATCGATACCCTTTTCACAGAATCCCAGAATGTGAGGGGTTGGGAGGGACCTGGAAAGCTCATCCAGTGCAATCCCCCCATGGAGCAGGAACACCCAGATGAGGTTACACAGGAAGGTGTCCAGGTGGGTTGGAATGTCTGCAGAGAAGGAGACTCCACAGCCTCCCTGGGCAGCCTGGGCCAGGCTCTGCCACCCTCACCCCAAACAAGTTTCTTCTCATCTTTAAGTGGAACCTCCTGTGTTCCAGTTTGAACCCATTACCCCTTGTGACCCCTTTTGGGTCCTTAAAATACCCTCTCCTTAGGTAGCCTATGCCAAGGAGCATCTGGACCAGTCAGAACAAGGTGCCTTTCCCACTCATTTCCAGTTAGGCTCACTTCAGCCTCTGATACAGTCAATTCCTTGGATCCCCCAGTCACTCCTTCAATACTGATGGATACTGACCCTTTATGATTTGATGGCATCATTGTACACTCTGCACCAGTGAAAGATTTAATTGGTGGCCCGTACGGGGATCGAACCTGCAAACCTAACCTGCAGTTAGGCTCACTTCAACCTCTAATATGGTCAATTCCTTGGATCCCCCAGTCACCCCTTCAATACTGACAGGGGTTTTGAGACACTGGAACAGGCCATAATTAAGGACGTGCTGCAGGAAGAGCTGCTCTGCACCACAGGGGTTGGACTCCCGCTTCCTCCAGCACCCAAGTTGTTTTTGGGGTGTCACCATCCTGCTCAAGCGGGCAGGAGCCAGGGCTGCGGTACCCAGGGGGATGTGGGAGCTCCCCACCGGTGCTGATGCCTGGGATGAGCCAATTCACACCCTGCGTGCCGCCGTGCACAGTGTCCGAGGCAAATATTTTACCTAAAATCAAGCCAATCTTTAATTTTAGTGCCAGCACAGCTGGGGAGAGCTGCCACAACACCTTTAGTGTGTCCTGAGTGCACAGGAGCCATCAAAAATAAAAGAAGTGATAGGAGGAGAGGAAATGGTCTCAAGTTGCGCCAGGGGAGGATGAGGTTGGATGTGGGGAACAATTTCTTCCCCAAAGGGCTGTGGGGCATTGGAACAGGCTGCCCAGGGCAGTGCTGGAGTCACCATCCCTGGAGGGTTGGACAGACGGACATGAGGTTCTCAGGACATGGGGTAGTGCCAGGGCTGGAGGAACGGTTGGACTCGATGATCTTGAGGGGCTTTTCCAACCAAAACGATTCTGTGATTCTATGACTCTGATTCTCTCGTGTTGTTTTTGGTGCTGCAGAGGCAGGCGGGCGCTGTGGGCGGGGGGACGCCAGAGCTGAGCCCCCACACGCTGTCGGAGCAGCTGCGGGAAAAGGAGGAGAAGATCCTGGCGCTGGAGGCGGACATGACCAAGTGGGAGCAGAAGTACCTGGAGGAGTGCACCATGCGGCAGTTCGCCATGGACGCGGCGGCCACGGCGGCCGCCCAGCGCGACACCACCCTCATCAGCCATTCCCCCCGGCACTCCCCCAACAGCAGCTTCAACGAGGACCTGCTCCTGGCCAGCCACAAGCACCAGGAGATGGAGAACAGGTAGGTCCACCTCGCCGACAAGCTTGTGCTGTGCTCTGGCTGGGCAGTGCCTGTGTCCTCCTCCTTGACCTCCAGCTCCTTTCCCACCTTCTGCCTCTTCTCCTCTCCACCCCGTCTCCTGCCTCTTCTCTTCCACCCCGTCTCCTGCCTCTTCTGCCCCTTCTCCTCTCCCCTCTCCTGCCTCTCCCCTCTCCTGCCTCCTCTTCTCTTCTCTTCTCTCTCTCTTCTCTTCTCTTCTCTTCTCTTCTCTTCTCTTCTCTTCTCTTCTCTTCTCTTCTCTTCTCTTCTCTTCTCTTCTCTTCTCTTCTCTTCTCTTCTCTTCTCTTCTCTTCTCTTCTCTTCTCTTCTCTTCTCTTCTCTTCTCTTCTCTCCTCTCCTCTCCTCTCCTCTCCTCTCCTCTCCTCTCCTCTCCTCTCCTCTCCTCTCCTCTCCTCTCCTCTCCTCTCCTCTCCTCTCCTCTCCTCTCCTCTCCTCTCCTCTCCTCTCCTCTCCTCTCCTCTCCTCTCCTCTCCTCTCCTCTCCTCTCCTCTCCTCTCCTCTCCTCTCCTCTCCTCTCCTCTCCTCTCCTCTCCTCTCCTCTCCTCTCCTCTCCTCTCCTCTCCTCTCCTCTCCTCTCCTCTCCTCTCCTCTCCTCTCCTCTCCTCTCCTCTCCTCTCCTCTCCTCTCCTCTCCTCTCCTCTCCTCTCCTCTCCTCTCCTCTCCTCTCCTCTCCCTCTCCTCTCCTCTCCCTCTCCCTCTCCCTCTCCCTCTCCCTCTCCCTCTCCCTCTCCCTCTCCCTCTCCCTCTCCCTCTCCCTCTCCCTCTCCCTCTCCCTCTCCCTCTCCCTCTCCCTCTCCCTCTCCCTCTCCCTCTCCCTCTCCCTCTCCCTCTCCCTCTCCCTCTCCCTCTCCCTCTCCCTCTCCCTCTCCCTCTCCCTCTCCCTCTCCCTCTCCCTCTCCCTCTCCTCTCCCTCTTCTCCCCTCTCCTCTCCCTCTTCTCCCCTCTCCTCTCCCTCTTCTCCCCTCTCCTGCCTCTTCCACCCTGTCTTCTGCCTCTTCTCCTCTCCCACCTCCTGCCTCTTCTCCTCTCCCACCTCCTGCCTCTTCTCCTCTCCCACCTCCTGCCTCTTCTCCTCTCCCACCTCCTGCCTCTTCTCCCCAGGTTAAAAGCCCTTCACGCCCAAATCCTGGAGAAGGATGCCGTCATCAAGGTCCTGCAGCAGCGCTCGCGGAGGGACCCCAGCAAAGCCCTCCAGGGCTCCCTGCGACCCGCCAAGTCCGTCCCCTCTGTCTTTGCCGCCTCCGCCGCCCCGAGCTGGCCAGGTGCCGGCCAGAGTGACCGGCTGGCCGAGAGCAGCACCCGGGGCAGCACAGGTAAACTGAGGCACATGCCTGCAACTCTGTGGCAACGTCCCCTGTGGTTTTGGAAACAGAGAGCTTGGGGAGGGCGGATTTCTCCGGTGAGCTATAGGGACGGGCTGGAGGAACCAGCAATCGGTAACAGTGACTTCTCCAGCAGGCAAAGCCACCGCCGAAGGGGCAGCAGCGCCCGGCGCCCTTGCGCACGGCGGCAGGGACGGCAGCAGGGACGGCAGCACGCAGACAGACGGCGCGGCCGAGAGCAGCGGCCAGGGCGAGGGCACCGAGCGCCCACCCGCTTTGCTGGGTGAGTCCCCATGGCAGCACTGGGGATGCTCCTGGCTTTGCATGAGCATCGCTGATTTTCGTTTTGAAGGCATTTTATAGGCCCCGGTTGAGTCTGGTGGGTTTGAATCCCTGCAATTGCTTGTTGCTTCCTTATTTTGAAGAGTGTTTTTCATGAACACCTTGCGGATGGATGGATGGGTGGTACGCTTGCTGCCGGCCCTCCGGTGGGGTGGGCGCTGTGCTGATGCTCTTCACCTCTCCTTCAGCTCTCACTTTCTTTCTCTGCAGAGAGCTCGGCCACTTCCAGAGCCCCAGACCTGTCCGACATGGTGGAGATCCTGATTTAAAGCCACCCAAGGGGGCTGCACGCCGGCCCCCCGCCCTCCTTGCCTGCACCTGCTTGGATGGAGGAGCCTGCGGGAAGGACCGAGCCTGGAGCTCAGCGTTGTCCTGTGCACGGGATGGCCACCGTCCCCACTCAGCACCCAGATGGGTCCCCAGCTGTGCGGGGCGCGCTGGACCCTGGGGACCCCACGGCGGTGACAGGGCCTCACCGCGCTTTGTAAATACACCCGGGTTTTCTACGACGAGAGCAAATGTATTTATCATTCCTGCCTCTTCTCCTTCCCAAGGCAGGAGCTTCGGCTCCGTCCGCATCCCAGCTCCATCCCCATCCCACCCTGCGCCGTGGCCACCTGCACCCCCGGGTGCTGAGTCTCCGACTGGAAAAATCCCGCTCTGTTTGCCCAAACTGTACCAAACCGATGTCTTTGCGTGAGGGCAGAGCTGGGAGGGATCTTCATGGGTCCCATCATCACCTGGGTCCATGTGGCGGAGCCAAGTGCCCTAAACCTCCATCACCTGCATCCGTCACCTGCGCCCATCACCTGCATCCGTCACCTGCGCCCATCACCTGCATCCCACCTCTGGGTTGCGATCATGAGCGGGTGATGGGGCGAAGCAAAAGATAAAATGGTGATGGCGGGAATGAAAAGTGGAAGGGAAAGCGGAGGTGAGACACTGGCAGTGACCCCAGGGCGGCTGATGGAGGCGGTGGGACGTGTCACCCCTCTGGTGGCTTCATGTCCCCGGCTATTGGCAGCTGGTTTCTGCCGTGGCCAGCGCTGGTGTCTCGCTCCTCCGCGCTTGGACGCTTCCTGTCCTTGGCCTTTGTGTGTGTATATATATATATATATTTCTTTCTTTATTCTTGTGTGCATTTGCTGGACAACTGCATTTTTTATATTTCTCTCTCCCAGACACGTAAAAAATGCGTTCGGTTCTCGTGCATTGTTTACAAAGTGGAAAACAAACAAACAAACAATTATGAAAGAGGAAAACAAAACAAAACCATGACTTAATATATTTTATATTAATATTGGTATTTCTTTTTAAGTATTTTTTTTCGTGCTGTGAACTATTTTTTTTTCCTGCCAAAGACAATGAGTTCTTGTTTGTGCGTTTTAAGTTATCTGAAGTATTTAAACGTAAACCTGGCTGTTTCGTTATGCCGCTCTATACCGAGATTGCTGTAGCATTCCACTTGGTATAACAATATTTTAATAAAAAAACCCAAATATTGACCCGCGGCTGCTCTTTTTCCCTATGAGATGGGGGTGCCTGGGGGGTGACCCCCTGCCTGGAACCCCCTTCCCAGCTCCAGTGGCAGCGATTTGGGGGGCAACTCAGTGGGAGAGGGGAAATAAATGCTTCAGAGCATCTCTTCCTTCCCCCAAATCTCATTTCCCCACCTCGATGGGGAAAAAGTATGGAATAGCTGGGAAATGCCAATGTAGCTCACATCCTGCATGTTGTATTTCCATAACTCCATCCTGGTGGGATCTTCTTCCTCCTCTTCCTCGTGTGACACGTTCCTGCCACCTGAACCCCCACCACAGGGACTCCTTGGTGGCCACGTCTTCACGCACAGCTGGCCCTGGTCCCCATGTTGTCCCCTGGCTTCGTCACCCACCTCAAGCCCTTCGCGCCCTTCGGCTCCGGGGTCTTCTGGAAGAGCAAAGTTCTGGTGTCGGAGCCACCTTAGCCCTTCCGCAACCACATCATGCTGCTCTGTGGCCCTTCCCCTCTCAGCCTGCAGTTTGCTGCTGCCACTTGGTGTTTATTTTAATAGCTGTCGCATTAATACGTCCCTGGGGACTCTGCTCTGGCTGCCGGGCCGCCGGCAGCCTGGCCGGAGCCATCACCAGCTGGGCTGGGGCTTTCCCTTTTGTGCATCTATTGGCAACTCCGTTTCATTTATTTATTTCTAAATCCCTCCATCCTCGGGGGGCAGGAGATCTTGTGCCAGTCTCTGAGATGGGCTTTAGTTGGGATTATGTGGAATAGGGGGATGAGAAGTGGTTTCGCTGCCAAGTTGCACCTCGCTAGGAGGGTCACCGGTCTTGGTGGGTGCTGAACATTGCCCTCCCCACCCAGGAATATGGAAGGAGGGTGGCTGAAAATGTGGGGCTCCCCGTGGCCTTGGGACTTGTCTCTGTCCCTGCAAGAGCAGGTTAGAGATGGAGCGACACGGGAAGCTCGGAGCTGGGCTCCTCCTTCCACCCTTGTGCAAGCAGGGAAACAAGCTCCCCCATGGGACCCTCCTGCTCTCCCCAAAATGGGGCTGGTAATGGGGGGAACCGGGTGGGAAGCTCACGGGGAGCTGGGAGCACGTCTGTGGGTCCCTCTGTCCGTACCTGCCCGTTTTCCCCGGCTCCCCGGCAGCATTCCTGGCATTCCGCAGCGCTCACGCCCCGGCTTTATTTACCCGGGTCCAGATGCGGAGCGGCCAGGACAGCAGGTCTATTTGCAGGCAGCTTTCTGGGTTCAGGGATTCAGGGAAAGGGCTCCTGTCCAGAGCTTTGCCCACTGCTTCGTGATGCTCCGTCCTGCCCATCGCCCCAGGGGCCCCAATTCCCAGGGACTCCCCGGTCTCTGGGAGCCAGAAAATCTTAAAATCATAGAATTACAGGATCGTTTTGGTTGGAAAAGACCTTTAAGATCATCAAGTACAACTGTTAATCCAACGCTACCACGTCTGCAAATGGGGGAATGCAGCCCTGCATGAGCGAGGCGGCAGAGAAGAGCTGCAAAAAGGGAAAGGAAAATCCCAAAAAACATCTGTAAAGGGGAGCTGGGCCATGGGGAGAGGATGCCCAAGCCTGGCAGGCTGTGGCAGGAGGTCACGGCTCCTTCTGCTTTACCCCCGAGGATGCGGCAACAGCCCCCATGTCCTTTTGTTTTGGTAGGGTTGCCTTCCAGCTGGAGCAACAGCCCGATCGAGCTCGGTGCCTCAGCGCAGGGCAGGTGTGGGTGTGTGTTATCACCTGCTTTATCGCTTTGTCATCACAGGCATTTCCCTCTGTGATTTCAGCACTGTCTTGCTGGGTTTCACCACCAGCATCACTTGGACCCACAGTCCTGTAACCCTGTCACCGTGGCACGGCTGAGGCACCATGTGGGAGCCAAACCTTCAGCTCCTGCTCCCGTCCCTCTGTGATCCCCGTGTCCTTGATACTTGTGTCTCCCTGTCCTCGCATCCCTGTGTCCTTGATCCTTGTGTCCCCCTGTCCTTGCATCCCTGTGTCTCTGCATCCTTGCATCCCTGTATTATTGCATCCCTGTGTCCTTGATCCTTGTGTCCCCCTGTCCTTGCATCCCTGTGTCTCTGCATCCTTGCATCCCTGTATTATTGCATCCCTGTGTCCTTGATCCTTGTGTCCCTCTGTCCTCTCATCCCTGTGTCCTTGATCCTTGTGTCCCCTGTCCTCGCATTCCTGTGTCCTTGATCCTTGTGTCCCCCTGTCCTCGCATCCGTGTCTCTGCATCCCTGTGTCCCTGCATCCTTGCATCCCTGTATCATTGCATCCCTGTATCGTTGCATCCCTGTGTCCTTGATCCTTGTGTCCGCACAGCCCTGTGTACCTGTATCCCCATGTGCTTGATCTCTGCATCCCTGTGTCCCTGTGTCCTTTATCTCTGCATCCTCCTGTCCCTGCATCCCTGTATCCCTGCATCTTTGCAACTCTGTTGTCTTTGCTCCTTGTGTCCCCGCGTCCCCACATCCCGCTCTCCTTGTGTGCTTGATCTCTGCATCCCTGCATCCATATCTTTGATCTGTCTCTGCATCCCTGTGACCCTGCATCTCTCTGTTCTCAGTCTTTGAATCTCTGCCTCCCTGAGTCCTTGTCCCCATGTCCCCATGGGGGACATGTGGAGTGGTTGGAGATGTTGGCTGAGCTGGCACCTGGATGTGACACCTGTGGTCTGCACATCCACAGCACTGGAGACATGGCAAATGGCCAGCGGGCTCTGCACCAAGTGCCACCAGCGTCACCCTGGTGGCTTCGGGTGAGACACCCTGTCCCGGGGTGGCAGCTCCCTCGGGGTGAAAGGGAGATGGCCACAGTGAGTCAGGACCAGGCTGAGGATCTCATTGGGGCTCTGTGGCCATCCACAAAGTCCCATTCCCAGCTGGGAGCATCTCATTCCCCTGGGCCAGCACACAGCAGCATCTCTGCAGCATCGGTTCTGGCTTTTTCTCATTTCTCCTTGGAACCCGGAGGTGGGTCCTTGGAGCATCCTCAGACCTTGGCAAGTCCTTTGTTGGCCTTGGTCCCTCTTCATCATCTCCTCATGTGTCTCCTTTCCCACTTGCCAAATGCTAGAGTGGGATGAAGAAAGCCAAGCTCATCACAACCTCCTCATGATGGAAAACAGCTCTTTGAAAAGCTGAAAAATCCCCACCAGGATTTGGGAGGAAGGGAATTTCACTCCCCTTCCAAATAATCGTGATTCTTGTGGGGGAGGTTTGGCAACCCTGCGGGCCAGCCCTGCAGTGGCTTCCCAGCAAACCAGTCGGGCAAAGCGCTGTGCTTTCTCTCGCCTCAAGTCCCGGCTTGCTCGGCGGGCCGGCAGGAATGAAGCTCTCCTTGCCGGACCTGCCGAACCCTTCCCTTCCCTCTTCCTCATTCCCTCGCCCCATCGCCTGCTGTGGGGTTCCGGGGCTGGTTGGGGGCTCTTCCCCAGCTCCCTTCTGCTGGGCCCAAAGTCTCTGTCCCCAAAGTCTTTGCATTGAGCTTTGCATCACGGTGCAGTTACAAGCCACCTCCAAGACATCATAGAATCATAGAATAATAGAATCAGAGAATCATTTTGGTTGGAAGAGACCCCCAAGATGATCGAGTCCAACCGTTTCCCCAGCCCTGGCACTGCCCCATGTCCTGAGAACCTCATGTCCGTCTGTCCAACCCTCCAGGGATGGTGACTCCAGCACTGCCCTGGGCAGCCCCACAGCCCTTTGGGGAAGAAATTGTTCCCCACATCCAACCTCAACCTCCCCTGGCGCAGCTTGAGGCCGTTTCCTCTGCTCCTGGCGCTTGTTCCTGGGGAGCAGAGGCCGACCACCCTGGCTCCAAGCTCCTTTCAGGCAGTTCAGAGATCAGAAGGTCTCCCCTCAGCTCCTGTTCTCCAGCTGGACCCCCCAGGTCCCTCAGCCGCTCCCATCACACTTGTCCCCTTCCCCGCAGAGCATCGCTGTGCAGCGGAGCTGGGACCTGTGGGGTGGGTGCTGTGATTTAGGGGAGATTCGCGGCCCCAGCAGCATGGGGGCGGCTGCAATTCCCCCCCGGGATGCTCCATCCACCCCGCCATGGAGCCGTGTGAGCATCCTCCAGCACCAGGACCTCCTTGTCCATCCTCCCCAGCCCGTGAAGCGCCGGCAGAGCCGCCTGGCGCTTTGCTGGGCTCAGCAGAAGCGGTTGGGCCGCGGCAAATTCCTCATTCTTCTTCCCTGCGCTGTGCTGCCTGTCTGCCATCTTTGCATGCAAACAGTAAACAGGCTGTTATTATCCTGGATGCTTTGAATAACTGTGGCTATTTTTTCTCTTCCCAGTATTCTAAAAAGGCAAAAAATTCCCTGCGGTTTCTGAGTCAACTTTTTTTTTCTCTCGCTCTCTTTTCTTTCCTTCCCACCACCTCTGTGACCTTGAAAAACCAGGCGGACGAGCTCGCTGGCTCTCCCTGCTCCCCATCTGCCACTCTCGCTGCTCCCCGTGGCCAACATCAGGCGAATTTGGGGCCAAATCTTGTGCTGGAGCAGCCCTGGGCTGGTAGTGGCGGTGGGCAGGATCTGGCCCATTGGGCACCTTGCTGGGGATGCTTGGAGGGGCTGGGGATGCTCAGGGCGGGCTGGGGATGCTCGGGGGGATGAGGATGCTTTGGGGAGATGGGGATGCTTGGGGGGGCTGGGGATGCTTGGGGGGTGATGAGGATGCTCGGAGGGGGCTGGGGATGCTCTGGGCGGCTGGAGATATTCAGGGGGGCTGGGGATGCTCAGGGGGGCCTGGGGATGGATGCTCAGAGGGGCTTGGGATGCTCAGGGACGATGAGGATGCTTTGCGGGGATAGAGATGCTTTAGGGGGATGGGGATGCTTGGGGGGGCTGGGGATGGATGCTCAGAGGGGCTGAGGATTATCAGAGGGGCTGAGGATGCTTGGGGGGGCTGGAGATGCTCAGGGGAGCTTGGGGTGCTTGGTTGGGCTTGGGATGCTTTGGGGGGCTGGGAATGCTCAGGGGGGATGAGGATGCTTTAGGGGGCTGGGGATGCTCAGGGGGCTGAAGATACTCAGAGAGGGGTGGGGATGCTCACAGGGGCTGGGAATGCTCAGGGGGGATGAGGATGCTTTGGGGGGCTGGGGATGCTCTGGGGCTGCAGGATGCTGCCTGTGCTCCTTGGTTTGTGTTCCCAGGGTTGGAAGACGTGTCTGGGGATGATGATGGCAGCTGGGAGGGGCACAGAGCAGCCTGACCACACAGCCTTGCAGGCAGCAGGTATTCCCCGGTCTGGGTGAATTCCCCCTGGCAGGGCTGAGACTCCTTCCTCCCCTTTCCTGCCTCCTCATCCTCTCAAAAGCCCAAAGCCCCTCTCCAGCACCCACAGGTCTCCAGGAGGTCAGAGCTGGTGGCGAGAGGCACAGGACGGGTCAGGGGTCCCATGTCCCAACCGGCTCCTCAAACGCAAGGTCTTGCTGGTGTGCGTGGGCTGGCTTTTTTGAGGCTTCTTTCTCTCCCCCAGGTACATGAATTCACGTGAAAAACGAGCCCGGAGGAGGAGATGCTGCCAGGGCGGGCTCCACGTTCAGCCCCAGGTTGTTTCATCTGGGTGACATTTTTGGGATGTTTCAGATGCTCCAGCAATGCTGAGCCCGGACGGGTGGCGGCGAGGAGGCGAGGAAGAGGAGGTGAGGAAGAGGAGGTGAGGAAGAGGAGGATGGGCAGGACCATGTTGTTCCTCTCATTTAACGCTGATATGCAATGGTGTGGTCAGATGTCTGTTCCAGTCTCTAGCTGCATCCAGGGCTTGATTTGATGAGCACCTGATGAATTCATCCTTGTGCAGCATCTCGGGGGGGAAACCAGAGGTGCAAGAAACATTTTTGAGTGAAACACATATTTTTTTAGCTAAACATTATCTACATCATCCAAATCAGTGTTTGATCTGTCCATGGCCCAAGCTGCCCTTTTATTTCTTCATTTATTCCAACAAAAAAACCCACCCTGAAGTCTTTCACCGTGACATTTTGTAAGCCCATCTTCCCACCACGCAGGCGTTGTTTTCTGAGGCTTTTCATTTTCAAATGTGCCCCTGGAAATATTGAAGCAGAAATTGGAAAGAGAAGGAAAAGAACTGTTGTGGGCTTTTAAAACAATTTTTGTTTGCTTCTTGGGTTTTGCTGCAGTTTTAGAGGTTTGGGGCAGGTCCCAGCGGATCCGGGATGGAGCGAAGGGCACATCCCGTCGTGGGGCAGCGCGAAGCGCCGGGGCCAGATATCCAGGGATTAATTCATTAATAGGATGGAGAAAAATCGTGGTCGTTAAGAAGCTCATTAAGGGGCTCGTTGGGCAAACCCATTGGCGGGATGGAGCATCGCTCGGGGCGGGGAAAGCCTTGAAAACCACAGGACTTCATTCCCCAGGTCTTCACACCACACTGAGTCACGGCACAAGTGAAGCGTTTTCCCATACAGAAGTGGCCTGTTTGCCTCTTTCTTTCTTTCTTTTTATAATAAAAAAAAAACCCTGTGTTCTTCCTTCCAGGAAAAATTGGACGTCTGGCCTCGTTGCTTGTAAAACACATTTCTTCATAATTTCGCATCCCTTCTCACTAAAACTCATCTGAAAAACCAAGCGTGTAAGAACTTTTATCAGTCAATCGAAGAGAAGGTGCCTGTTTCTCGCTGTTCTCTCAGGAAAATCGCAGAAATGCTTAAATTTGGGGAAAATATTTGGCTTTGGGCCAAAGGAAAGTTTTAGCTCCCCACGCTTTAAGTTTTGCATGTAGAAGTTTTCCTTGGAATTTCCCCTTTAATTTCCTAATCCTTCAGTTGGGAAAGTCAGGATTATCTGTTTTGGATTGTAGAGGCAGAACAACAGGTAAACCAAACCCAAAGAGGGTACTTTCAATATCCAGCCAAATGCATCCTCTTGAATCTCAACCGATATGAAAGGTCGGAATATATCGTATAGGAAAACCAAGAGGGTGTGATGTCCTCTCGGCAAGTTTTGCTTTAGACCATCAGTGCACGATGATAATGAAATAAAAGCACCATTTTCTAAGTGTTCCTGAGTTTGGAGTCTGACTCATATGTGTGGATTTGAGACTGGTCTCCTTCAGGTAAGTTTATTTCAGAATTTGGCCAGTTCATCTCAAGCCGACACTTGATTTGGGATGGGGGGGGACTGGGGGTGACCCTGTCCCCGAGTGTCCCCCCTGTCCCCGTCCCACCGCCACAGCTGGAACCAGCGGGCAGGGGGGTGAGAAAAGCGCTGCAGAGCCTTAAACAACCAAAGAAAAACTTGAGTTTCAGGGAGAAAAACACAAACAGCGAAAAGCAGAATGTGAATTTTGGCTTCGATGGAAAATGACACAGGCTGGAAAATATTCCCACCCGCATTTTTACAGCCTGAAAGCACAATCCTTTACTTCTTTATTTTTTTTCCCTCTCGCACAGTGTGAAGCGATGTTACTGCCAGCCTGGCGATCCCTTGGCATGTCCCAGCAGCGCCCTATCTGATGGGTACACAGCGGTCGGTACTGGGGGGACATTGGGGACACATGTGCCCAGAGCCACCGGGGAGCGCGGACCAAACCTCGGCCACCGCGAATGGCCCTGCTGGAACTCCCGGCATGTCTTGGACCCACCGAAAGTTTAGGAGTGTGTTTCCACAGTAACCAAAACATATTATTTTTTCCAGCTGTCCAAAAAGAAAAGAAACAAAACCAACAGAGGAAATTCTAAGAAAATGAAATCAGCAGGAAAACTGGCAGGAGAGTCCCTCTCTCCTGATGAATGCTGGCTGGAGATGGCCAGGGAAGATGCTGGTGATGGGAAGATGCTGGTGGTGGGACCCAGGTCCTCTGCTGGACCCCACCAGGTCCATGCTGTTCCCAGGAGCTCCATCCTGGAACAGACCCATCTTGGAGACGTCACCCCGTGGTGGCTACTTTGGGTTGTGTCCCTGCAGAGTTAAATCTGTGTCCGTGGCACCTGGGAGGCTCCTCCATGGGGGCCAAACATGAGTTGTGTCTACCCCAAAAGCTCTGCTGGGAGGACAGGCTGAGAGAGTTGGGGTGTTCAGCTGGAGAAGAGAAGCTCTGGGGAGACCTTAGTGTGGCCTTTCTGTACTTAAAAGGGGCTGATAAGAAAGATGGGGACAGACTTTTGAGCAGGGCCTGTTGTGATAGGACAAGGGGTGACGGTTTTAAACTAAAGGAGTGAGATCCAGGCTGGATAAAGGGAAATTGTTGTCCCTGAGGGTGGTGAGAGCCTGGCCCAGGTTGGCCAGAGAGGTGGTGGATGAACCATCCCTGGAGACATCCCAGGCCAGGCTGGACGGGGCTCTGAGCAACCTGAGCTGGTGAGGATGTCCCTGCTCATGGCAGGGGGGGCACTGGGGGAGCTGGGAACGTCCCTTCAACCCAAACTGTTCTGTGATTCTGCAATCGCCAGCTCCCCAGCTTATCCTGGCTCTATCACCGGGGAACCTTGGTGCTGGAACTAGAGATCCTTGGCCTGACCACGGTGCAAATACTTAGGAGCGGATTGATGAGCGTACAGGCTGTGGTTGTGCTGTGGATCCCTCACGTTGCACAACCCGAGCACAGCTGCGCATCCTCCCGGCTGCCAGGTCCCGTTCACACACCAGGGAACCGAGCCCTGTGCTGCTGGAGCAGCAGCAACGTGCCCGGCTCAGCTCCGCCACCGCAAAACAAACAGTGGCTCAACCCGCGCCAGCCAGCACGGGCAGAGTGCTCCCAGGCGTCCCTGTTTGGGGTGGGCTGTTCCCACTGTCAGTCCAAAACAAGCTCAGTCACAGAACCGTAGAATCATTGTGGTTGGAAGAGACCCTCAGGATCATCGAGTGCAACCATAACCCAACTCCAGCACTGCACCATGTCCTGAGAACCTCATGTCCGTCTGTCCAACCCTCCAGGGATGGTGACTCCAGCACTGCCCTGGGCAGCCTGTTCCAATGCCCCACAGCCCTTTGGGGAAGAAATTGTTCTCCAGAGCCAACCTCAGCCTCCCCTGGTGCAACTTGAGGCCGTTTCCTCTGCTCCTGGCTCTTGTTCCTTGGGAAAAGTTCCATCCTTTGCTGGAAGAAGGGGCAGTGGCTCTGTTTTCTGGGCTTTTCTTTCCCTTGAATATGTCGTTTTGGGGCAGCGAGTCTCTCTGCAGCTCAGCCCTGCCTCACACCTGAAACGTGGGGTTCATTGCGCTGCCCATGGACACATTCAGGGCTCAGGAACCATCGATCCTCCCTCCCACAGGCAGGAATTTGCCGGGTAACCCTGGATGCTCCCTGAGCTTGGTTTTAAGAGCGTGACTAGAAAGTTACGGCTGGTTCCAACGTGCCGAGGCAAGCGCTGCCTCTTCCTTCAGGTTCTGCAACAAATTGCTGGGGCTTCTGCTCTTGTGCAACGCACCTGGAGATTTTCCAGAAGCTGGGGCAGGTAGGGGAGGTACGGGAGGTATGGGAGGTATGGTGGGGAGGTATGGAAGGTATGGAAAATATGGGAGGTATGGGAGGTATGGGAGGCATGGGATCCTGACGGGTCAGACGGCTCCATCCCAGCGCAGCGGGTTGGGACGGTGCCACCAAATTCACCCCCTTCCCGGGGCAAAACTAGCATGGATTTTGTGATACCTTATTTCATTTTACCCATCTAGTCTCGAAGCAGCTTCCCAGGAGGTGGGAATAACCCTGTTCTCGTATTCTGGTGGTGTTAAAAAATGAGAATTCTGTGAATTCTTTCAAAACTCCCCAACTTTCTCAGCTTCCCTGCAATCTCAGGGCTCTACCGTTCCCTAAAACCGATGGAATGAGCAGCATTTCCCCGGTGTCGTAACGCTGATGTAACAGGGTGGTGAATCAGCGGGGATCTTTCTGTCTGAACCGGGTTGTATCATCGTTATTGCCGAAGTTTTGCTATTTTAAGCCACAAAGCCCCATACGAACCAGTCCAAGTAAATGGCGAGTAGCTCTGTCGTATCCAGTTTCAAATCCACAAACTGGTGAGAACTGTATTAATGCAAAACTATTCCGGTTCATGAGACCCTGCTCCAAACAAGCTGGATGCCACGCAGTAACCCAAGCAGTCTGTAACATTATAAAGTGTATTAATAGTTCTGGGTGGCCTTCACCCGGGTGTTTGAGGGGCAGGGGGAATCGCAACGCCCGTGTTTTGCTTTAGGAAGATGAGCCAAAGGCTGGCGATGGGCTGCGGGCTTGAATTTACATCCATTTCTGGTTTCTGCCACAATACAGATGCCAAAGCAGGTCAGCTTTGCTTAATAAAAACCTCATGGGACTTTCAGCCTGTGCTACCTTTTCTAGGTCGTTACACCCATCAAGGTGGGGTGACTGGTCCCTGAATGGTGGTCCCCACCAACCCACCAAGGAGCTGCCGGCTACGTCAAAACCAGCCCATCCCACAGCCCCCTGTGCTTCTTTTCCGATTTTTCCAAGAAATCACCGGCGTATCTTCAGATTGAGGGGCAGAGGCCACCGAAACAAGGAGAAGCGGTTCCCCAGCCTTGTCACCAAGGGCCTTGTCCCGCTCAGATCCCAGCGTCCCCCTCGCCCCTGGGGCACGAGGTGAATGAACTGGAGTTTGGAGCTGGACACCATGTCCACATTCTTCAGCTCGGGGCTGGGAATGTCAGCTCCTGTCCCGACGCCAGGGGCTCGCATTCCTCCCCCATGCTGCTCCCAAAAAATGCCAGCCCAGAATGGCGTTGGGGACAGGGGTGCCACGTGGTCCAGGGGGACGGGAGGGGACATAAACCCGCAAAGAAGTCTGTTTAGTGCTGGTGACAGAGCCAGGCAGGGGTTGGCATGTGTGTGCTGGCGCGTGTTTACTAAAACGCTGCTCCCAGCAAGAGGGAATGGCTGGAATTCGCTCCTCTCGCTCCCCGTCAGACCCCAAGGACGCACAGGCGGACCTGGGGAATTTGCTCCTCCAGCTTGTTGCCATGGCTGAATATTTTCAAGACCCAAGCAGCCAAAATAAAAAAAGAAGAAGAAGAAAACCAAAACATTTTATTGGGAGGGAAGAAAAATAGCAGAGGGAAAAAATGCAGAAGAGTAATGAGAAGGACGAACGAGTCCAAGAAACGTATTAGATCATCCTTAGAAACTGGTGTCTGAGGAGTTCTCCGTAACTCAGGCTGTTCTAATATTTACTGCGTGTTGTTCAAACTGTAACTCCTGGCACCAGCTGGGGCTCAACGGCACCGTGTGCTGCTCAGAAACATTAGTAAAAACCAGTCCTGGGCTGCAGAGGAGCTGCTGGCAGCAGGGGGAGAGTGTGTAGAGCTGGCAAGCAGAGTAATGCGGGATATAAGCTCTGAGCAAGATAAAAAGATAAAACCCCCACAGAGCCGAAGCGAGGACAGGCCGGTGGCCGGCTGCAGCGTGGGAACCTCGCCATGATCCATGGGGAGAACGCGAGGGGCACACCCGAGGGCAGGCAGGGATCCCTCGTTCCTCTGATCCTGAAGGGACTTGTTTCTATCGGTGTGTTAGGTATTTAAAACCACTCTGCAGGCAGCTTTATTCTGAGCAGGTTTCGGCACGCGGATTGCGAGGCGTCGCTCCCTGCGCTCCGTGGCCATGACGCTCCGGCCAAGCATCCTGGAGGTGTCGGGAGCCCCAAGTTCCCACCCAGGCCCAGATGATGCAAGTTTGGCTCATTTGCCCCCGTGGCACCACTTTAGGTTCGCGCGGCAGTGATGGGTGGATTTAAAACGATGTTCCGGCACCCTCGGTTCTACTTGTATCTCCTGGGGGGAACCTGGTGCTGCAGTAACGTGCATCCTCTGGTGGGATTCCCCATCCTGGGTGTTAATTACAAGACACAGCTGATAAATGAGGGTGCCAGGCTCTCTGCTGACCCCACGCAGGCTGGGTGCCCACTGGAGCGTTTTCCCCAGGGGTGAGCGAAAGGATCAGGGAAAGGCCTGGCTTTGCCAGGTTGTGTTGCAGAATAAAGCTGAACACCAAGAGCTGCTGGCAGCACTTGGGGGGGGTCCCGTGGGCCATGCACTCAGCCTACGGGAAGGGACCCCCACAGCGAGATGGGGCTTCATAGCAACCCCATCGCTCCATCCCGGGAAGAGAAAGCACCGGGAGGGCCGGCGGGAGGCGCTTCCACGGGGTAATAGCCCCCCCGTGCAACCAGCGGGGCCGCGAACACGCGTGGAGGGGGCGGCAGCGGTGGGAGGGACCTCGGCGGGAGGAGGCGCGGTCTGGACGGAGGGGGCGTGGTCTGTGCTGGAGAATACGAGGTCTGGTGGGAGGGGGCGTGGTCTGACTGGAGGAGGCGTGGTTTGAAGAGAAGGCGTGGTCTGGCTGGGAGGGGGGCGTGGTCTGAGCGGGAGGGGGCGTGGCCAAGAGGAGTCGGGTGCCGCCCGCCGGCGGGGGGCCCGTGCGCGCAGCGCCCCCTAGCGTCCCGCTCCGCTCCTCAGCCCCGAGTTCGGCGACACAAGATTCTGTCACTTCGCTCCGAGGGTTGACGCGCGGGGACCTGTCACCCCCTGTCACAGCCACCGTGCTCCTCTGCCCGGGTACAGCACCAACAGAAGACACCTGCCCCCCAGCGCTTGAAAACCACACGCGCGTCTTCCGCTCGCACCGCCCTCCTTGCTGCAAGTATTAATTAGTTGGGAGCATTCTCTAAAAATTGTGTTTAGTGAACGGTTTCCTATGCAATGATGGTTTCCAGCTGAGGGGTTTTCCAGCTGATCTCTTAAGGATCGTTTCTGCCTCTCTGGTTTCATCCTGCGCACAATAACAGGTGTTGGATGCTGCTCTCGTGTGACATAAAGCTGATAAGTTAGGGATAGGGAACCTGTTGCCCCCTCTTATTAACACGAGCTGTGAGATGCTGATTTTACCCAAATAAGCAGTCTTGAAACCTCGTTACTATATTCATGTTTGGTACACCATGAAACATAAATTTCAGCCGCTGTAAATGAACTGAATTAGCTTTTGTTTCTTCCAAGTTGTAATTTTATCTGCAGCTCTGCAGATAAAGGTAAAGAGGTAAGTGATTGTTCTATTGCATTTTTCTGAGGGACCTTCTTTGCAGTAAGAGAAATAGCTCTGGAGCAGGACACAAAATAAAGAATAGACCCATGTTATTTCCTTGGTGCCTTATGAAAATGCCAAATGTATGTGTTGATTTTCAAGTTGCCTCATTTTCTGTAGCACTCCCCCATGTACTCAGTTTATTTTGTTGTTGTTGTTCACGTGTGGACACCTTTTTATGTGTATCATTTATCGAAAACTTGTTTAAAATTACCTGTTGTGTAAGGCTCACAGTGAATGGTTTTGGTTGTTTTTTTAATTGATTTAATTTAATTAATTTGCGGTATACGTCACTAGGTACTGCGTCCAGCCCTGTCACCCATAGCTCTATAAAGAAGCCAAACACATGGAAAATGCTGAAATAAGACCTGTGGAGAGATTCAAGATCAGGCTTTACAGGGAAAGGCCAAGGAAACAGAACTTATTTCACTTACGCAAGAGAAAAGGCTGATCGCTGTGATGACAAAGCCAGAAAGTTCCAGTAAACGGTGATATTTAAAGAGAATGAAAGCTGGTGGCAGGGGAAACTGAGGCAAAATGACGTGGCCCAAGCAAGCACCTGCTTACGGGATCCCTCCTCGCTGACTCTGCAGCCTTAAAAGGTTTTTCAGCGCTGAAATCTATGTGTATTTTATGGGTATTTTATGAAAATACTTTTAAAAGTGTTTTGGTGTTTTCTCGTTGTTGTCGAAGGAAGGAGTTTTCACTGAATTCGGGGAACAAGCAGAACAGAGTCGAAAACACAAGGCATTTTAATGAGGCAAAACATCCTGCGAAGTCTTTCGGTTTATTGGTGTTGAGCATGTTCCAAGCCCATAGAAAAGGACTCAGAAAGAATCTATTAAAAAAGTTGGCTTCTGGGATCTGCAACGTCAGCATGATTAGAATGGATCTGGTTTTATCTGTAGGAGAACGTATCATCTACAGGAATCTGTTTTTCAGAAATAAAATACATTTGTGTCCTATAAAAGGTGTCCAGTTAGGGTGTAACAGTATTTTCTGGAGCTGGGAAGAGAAGCAAATACCTTAGTGTGGCCATGATACAGCAGAGACTCAGACCTCAGGTCCAGCCAAGGAAATTAGTACCCATTCTCTCCTCCATCCCCACACACTTGAGCACCTTCTGCTGTGTTCCTAAGGCCACCAGAAGCCACGGGAAGATTCCTATTGCCCACAATGAGTTCATTAGTATCACCCAGCACTCACCACGGTTTAGTATGTTCAGTTACCGCAATAACTTCAGCACTGCCAAATCTGCAGAATCTAACCATAGATGCCTGGCCCGCAGACCAGAGATGGAGCTCAGGCGTCTCCCCGGTGTGTGCGCAGAGGCAAAATCCTCCCAAGTATTCTTCCTGCATCCGAACTGGGATTTCAGGCGAGAGATTCCATCCACGCGTGATCCAAAGCTCAAACCACTCGCTGGCCAAAGGGTCTGTTCATGCCCTGCACGCAAGGAGTGAGCGGGGTTTGCTCTTTTCCAGATGCTTTCTTGCCTGGTGCCATTGCAAAAATTGTAAAGGTATTTGGCCGGAAAGCGCGAGGCAAGAGTTCGACATCTGCAGCCTGAAGAAATTCAGACTTGCTGCTCCCCAAAACAATCTAAACCCTGAGAGGAATGTGAGTCATGCTCTCCTGTGCATCTTCTTGATGGATCCAGGGGTTCCACAGCTTCTTCTTGTCCACAAGATGGTGGGATTCAGTGAGCTGGGTCAGTGCTTGGTTCTGGTTCTCAGTAATTTTGATCCTAGCGAAAACTGGGATTTTAATGCTTTCTCAGAAAGGAAGTCAAATAAATATTTTCCACGTCCTAGGTAAATACTCCCATTGTACTTTTGTAAAAGAAGGATGGCATACGACTCCTACAACTAATGATCTCCATTCTTCTATCGTGTGGGGGCTCTGAAAAACCCCGTTAAACCATGAAACAGCTCAAACTGCCAGAGCACAGGGAAAAACTGACATAAGTGATCTGTAAAATGTGACCACATAAGTTTACAACTGCTGTTCAGCTGGCTTCCCAAGGGAAAGGGAAAGGCACAGAGAGGAACGAGCTCTCCGAGGACGGGGGCTGCACTTGGAGTCATGTCATTGCAATGAATAGCTATCACGTCTTTAAAATAAAATGTGATGTCATTATTTTTTGGTTTTATTCCTCTATCTCGTCTTTAAACCTCTAGCGAAGCCCATTTCCACACATCATGAATGGCAGCACAAGGTCTGCGTTCTTAGCAGGGACATGAGAAAGCCCCTGAAAACAAATTTTGAAGGTTCATTGGCACTGAAAAGCCAACAAAAGACCAAAGAGGAGACAGAAACGCGGCAGCTCTCAGGGGTGCAGCACCCGTGAGCTGGTCTTGGGTCTTGGCATCTTCTCAGGATGTTTGTGTCGCAGTGATTTAACACTGGGGACTGGCCAACGTGTGGGAGGATTTGCTGCAGCAGTGGATGGAGACCTGGGGGATTCCTCAGGGTTTCTGCAGCAGTTGGTGTGTTTAGGCAGCCAAATCCAGCCTCACTCTTCCCTTTGGGAACAGCGTGAGACCAACAACAGCAGGGTCAGAATACAAGGCCGTGATTGCAGGAATTCCCCCTCAGTTTGGTCATCCAAATGGTTTTCTTCATCATTTTCTGGCCTGTCTAGATAGCAATTCTCACCTGAGTACTAAGCTCTGATGGTCTGAGCACAAAACAAAAAGTAACAGTGTCACAAGCCTTACTGTGCAAGCCGTGCCTTAAAATGGCCCAAAATCCCGTAATCTATTAGCGAGGAAAATGCTCTAGATGACACATACCTCAACCAGCATCCCCTGGGCACCCCATTGAGGGAAGAGGTGAGAGGACCAGCCCCCAGACACAATTTATTTCGTATTTAGCAATATCACGGCGTGCAACACTCCCCTATAAGGCAAACAGAGGAATGGCATGTGCCTTACCAAGCAGATGCTGAAATCCCACTCTGACGCTCTGCTTTCCCCCGGCCGCTGCTTGCTTAATGCCACAGGAGCTCTCAGTCCGCTTAATCTCCCCAGGATGTTTTTTCCATTAAATGCTACATTTCCAGGAACTTGCACAGGGCATTTCTCCCTCCTGCTGCGGAGCGACTTTTCCTCTCTTTATGTATTTCAGCCCAAGCGGTGCGATGCTGCAGTGACCGATCAGCCAGCCCTTCCTTCTCAAGAGCAGCTTTACGGACCTGCCTGCACAATTAGAAAGTAAAATAAAAGAAAGAAATCTGTTGCAAAACAGAGCAGGCTGGAAGTCTGAGGCTTTTTTCTTTGCTTCAGTGCTGGGTCTCTGCTGTTCCAGAAACACGGACACCAGCTTTCCCAGCTAGTTTATGGCAGAGGAGGTGGCATAAAAAGAGTTTGGGGGGGAGTTCTGTATGTTTTCAACCTTGAAATTTCAGCTGCTCCCTCCCCTGGAAGAGTCCATGGGTGACTGCTGATCTGAGAGAAGCCACCTGGCTATTTACTCAATTCGATATGCACTTTGTTCCCTCATTCTCACATCTCCTCCCTGGGCTGTGGGCAAAGGGATGGCAAATTTAGAGAAGATAAATACCAAATAGCTTAGAAAAACTAGTGCTTACCCAGGCTCAGCTGTGACATCTTTTCCTAGGTCCCCTAAAATACCTTTTGCCCCTTTCTAATGAGTGTCCGCAAGCAAAGCCGCAGCTCCACGGCATCTTGGCAAGGAAGCATTGCGGGCAGAGGGCTTTGTACGAGCAATGAGGAGGAGGCTCCTGGGCCACGTAACCGAGGTGCAGTTTCGCTGGACGCCATCCAAGCGCTGAGGTCACCTGCTGCTCGGAAAGAAGAGAAGCTGTTTGAAGGCAAAAAATGTTGGAAGGCTGATGGGAGGAGGCAGAAGGGCTTCATTCCTGTGTCTGTGTGAAAGGGCCAGCTCTCCTCTAGAAGGAGTGTTACACCATCATTTACAACTGTAAAGAGGAGGTGGGAAAAGCCACTTTGCACTGTGTGTCATCCAGTCTGGACATGGTGCAGGCATCACCAAAGCCCTTTGTCCCATCTCCCACCTCACAGAATCCCAGGACGTCAGGGACTAGAAGGGACCTGGAAAGCTCATCCAGTGCAATCCCGCCATGGAGCAGGAACACCCAGATGAGGTTACACAGGAAGGTGTCCAGGAGGGTTGGAATGTCTGCAGAGAAGAGACTCCACAACCTCCCTGGGCAGCCTGGGCCAGGCTCTGCCACCCTCACCCCCAACAAGTTTCTTCTCCTATTTAAGCAGAACCTTTTGTGTTCCAGTTTGTACCCATTGCACCTTGTCCTGTCACTGGCTGTCACTGAGAAGAGCCTGGCTCCATCCTCCTGACACTCCCCCTTTCCATATTGATCCCCAGGAATGAGTCACCCCTCAGTCTCCTCCAGCTCCAGAACCCCAGCTCCCTCAGCCTTTCCTCACACGGGAGATGCTCCACTCCCTCCAGCATCTTGGTGGCTGCGCTGGACTCTCTCCAGCAGTTCCCTGTCCTGCTGGAACTGAGGGGCCACAACTGGACACAAGATTCCAGGTGTGGTCTCCCCAGGGCAGAGCAGAGGGGCAGGAGAACCTCTCTGACCTACTGACCAACCCCTTCTAACCCACCCCAGGTACCATTGGCTTCCTGGCCACAAGGGCCCAGTGCTGACTCATGGTCACCCTGCTGTCCCCAGGACCCCCAGGTCCCTTTCCCCTACACTGCTCTCCAACAGCTCGTTCCCCAACTTATACTGGAACCTGGGGTTGTTCTTATCCCTCTATCATATGTCTTACACAAGGTCCCAGCACATCAAATTCCCATCAGTGCCCATTAATTGTCAGTGAATTGCTTTCGCAGATGTGTTTTGCATCCAGAAATGAACGCCAGCTCTTCCCTGCCCCTCGGGACGCAGCGGTGGTGAGCGCTGACACAAGCGGGTTCAGCGCACGAGCAACAATGCATCCCGCTGCCTCGCCAAGCAAAACTTTGCCGTCCGAGCGCTGCGAATTCACAGCTATTGCTCGCAGCTTTCTGCAGAGAGACTTCGCGTGCCCCTTTGCAATGTAATCTTACCCAGAATGGTTTTGAAAGACCGTGAACGCCATCCTGCCAAAAACAGTCTATGCAGCCAAAAAAAATCTACAGAAGATCTTTAGCATTTGAGTTGCATTTTTTTCACCTTTTCAAATGATAAGTTGCTTGATATCCGTGAAACCTTCATTTGACGCCCAATACCCCCCATTATTCTCCTAAGTGCGGCAGGCTGCATTTTCATTATAACTTCAGGGCTCAGCAAGCAATCAGCCTCATGAACACAATGGAGCAGACACACCAGCGATGACTTTAGCCCTAAAAGCGGCTGCGCACAGGCTGGCAGATGGATCCTAAGAATGTGTTTATTTGCGTTTGGTTTATGCGGTTTGGGTGACCTTTTGTTAAGACCAGGCAGTGACTTCCAGGAGGCAAGTTACATACTCACTGTAAAGAAATGCAGTAAAATAATCTAGTACGGGTCCTTCATTTCTGCTGAATATCACATTTCTGCTGAATATCATACCCTGTGTTACAGGCAGGGGTGGCTGAGGTTAAGGTTAATGTTATTGGTGGATGGGATGGTAACACTGCACCAAAAGACTTAAGTTTCCGCACAACTGGAGGCACGGTTAGTTATTGCTGCTGTGAACAGTCTTTAGTTTATGAAACTAAACGAGGATTACTGCTGAAACCAGGCAATTGGTGCAAATTCATGCTCCTTTAGTGCATTAGTTCTGCGAATGCTTTTGCGATGATTTTTATCAGGCAGCTCAGGAATCCTAAGCCAAAGACGAGCCTTAGTTTTGTTTTCTGATCACTTTAGACACGCGAGTTGCCTGTATGTCCGGGAGTCCCTAAGCGAGGTGCATCAGAAAATACCCAGAATCTGAAATTTAGATTATGTCTGAACAATAAATAAACACACAGACCCAGACTCTGGGTTTAAGGGCTGAGGAAATGGTCTGTGGAGAACCTGTGGTATGGAGGGTTCGCTCTCAGCGTCCTGCGCTGTCCAGGAAGCTCCACATCCACCCAACCAAAGACTTACACGTAATTTGCAACTCCATTTCCAGTTTTGTTTTTCCACAAGTAAGTGATGTTTATTGTGGAGAGGTATGCAAGCAATTTCTCTTTCACCGCAGTGATGAGAGGAGCAGAACATCCTATATGCTTTCCACTGAAAGACTCACTGATTAAAAACCCCTCATGGCCAATTAGCCTGCAGTGTCCTCCTGTCACGTTGTCCTGTGTAGGTATGAAATCCCTCCCGGCAGGTCCGATGGGAGTGTATAATTCAAAGCTATTACCTGATTTAATGGTAATAAACGGATATTGTGACACATCTGCTGAAAAGCTCAATCGAGCAGGCAGCTACCAGCGATGGATTTGCTGAGACCGAAGCTGTTACGGCTCTTGGGGGAGCACGGAGGAGCTGGAAAGCAGCCAGGTGGGAAGGTGGTGATGGAGACGGTTCTTCCATCATCAGCCCGGAGGGGCGAGGGACCGGGTGCCGTCGGCTCAGACGTCGGTTCAGAAACACAAGAGCCACTTGCCAAGCCCATCGCAACAGAGGTTTTGCGTTTCAGGGGAAAGGTGGACATCCCGAAATGGGGTTTTGCGCCAAATTGCAACAGAAAAACTTACTTTTGAAACTCTGCGTAGAAGTGGATTTCGGGAAAAGGTCAGGGATGTTTGTAGAGGAGATTCAAAGTCTCATGCTGGAATTTGATGTTGTTTTCGTCGTTCGACTTGATTATTATTGCATTCTTTCAGAATATATCAGCTGTCACACAGCACTGCTGCTGGCATTTCATACTATAACAAAACAGCAGACATGTTTACAGTTCAAATGTTACTTTAGGATCATTATAGGCATCAATGGCTTGGCTGGCATGGAAATAACCATCCTTGGTAGATCAAAGGCCCTCCTTTGTTACAGTGAAATGAAACGCTGCTGCTGTTTCTTAGCTCTGAAAGGAGCACAAGCACAAGATTAAAGTGAAAAGCAGACTAAAACATTAAATATAGCAGCAGTACACAAAGTTTTTTAAAATTACCAAAAAAGGAAATTTTCTTAAAACTGAAATGCTGGTGTTCCAGAAGTATTTCCAGTTGGGTAACTTTCTGATCAGTGTCAGTTACTTCAATATATCTGTTGTTTTGTTTTTTTTTTTTTTTTTTTCTGGGATGTTTTGGCAGGGTATTCTCAGCCATGTGGAACAGACACCAGTCACCCAGCTGCCAGGCCTGCCTGTGGCTGGGAATGCGGTGGGTGGCCAGGGTGGGGTATTGAGCAGGACAGGTTGAGGAGGGTGACCAGGATGGGTTGTGGTAGATGGTCAGGACAGGTTGGGGTAGATGGACAGGTTGGGATAGATGGTCAGGACGGGTTGGGGTAGGCGGCTGGGGCAGGTTGGGGTAGATGGTCAGGACGGGTTGAGGTAGATGGTCAGGACGGGTTGGGGTAGATGGTCAGGACCGGTTGTGGTAGATGGTCAGGACGGGTTGGGGTAGATGAATAGGTTGGGGTAGATGGTCAGGACGGGTTGGGGTAGATGGTCAGGACGGGTTGGGGTAGATGGTCAGGACGGGTTGGGGTAGATGGACAGGACGGGTTGGGGTAGATGGTCAGCACGGGTTGGGGTAGATGGTCAGGACAGGTTGGGGTAGATGGTCAGCACGGGTTGGGGTAGATGGTCAGCACGGGTTGGGGTAGATGACAGATTGGGGTAGATGGTCAGGACCAGTTGGGGTAGATGGTCAGGACCGGTTGGGGTAGATGACAGGTTGGGGTAGATGGTCAGGGCGGGTTGGGGTAGATGGTCAGGACGGGTTGTGGCAGGTGACAGGTGGCCACGCCACCCCTGTGTCTGGCACAGCCCGGAGATGCCCGCGGCGCGGCTGAGGGCGGTGTGCGGGCTGACAGCAATTGCGCGGGGACCGGCCGTGTGCTCGGGCCGCGGTGTTCCCCGCTTCAGCCGTCCCTCAGGACGCGTCCAGACAGCCCCCAAGCGCCAGGCACCGAGCCCGTGAGGCACCGGCCACGACCGGGTCGTCGATGTGCAGCAACAACACCGCACTCCCCGCGGGCCGCGGCTGCGGCGGCCCCTCAGGCGAAGGGCGGGGGCGGGGTTGCGCGGCGCGCGTGCGCGGGGCGGAGCTTGCGGCGCCGCCGCGGAGGAAGCGGCGCCAGCGGCGGCGTCGGGCGCGCGCAGCTATGAGCGGCGGGGCGGGGCCTGGCGGCCGCGGCGTGTGAGGGGTTCGGTGGGGCGGGGGTCCCGGCCCTCCCCGCGGAGCCATGCTGCCGGGCCGCCGGGCCGGGCGGCTAGAGCCCGGCGGGGGGCGGCGGGGCCGGCCCCTTTCGGGGCTGGGGGAGGCGGGCGCGGGGCGGCGGCCGCCGTCGTGCCGGGTGCGGGGCCCGCGCCGCCATCTCCTCCGTCTCCTGCCGCTGCTGCTGCTCCTGCCCGCCGGCGCCCAGGGCCAGGCCGGCCCCAGCTCCGGCCCGCACGCCGCGGGGCCCCCGGACTGGCCCCCCGCCGGCCCCGGGCCCAGCCTCAGCCTGTACCTGAGCGAGGAGGAGGTGCGGCGGCTCATCGGTGAGTGCGGGCCCGGCGGGGGACGCGAGGCCTATGGGGCTGGGGAGGGGAGCGGGGCCGGGGGAGGGGTGGGGGTCTATGGGACTGAGGTGATGTTGGGGGTGTGGGCGCCCAAAAGGGGCTGGGGGGAGTTCTGGGGGGCTGAGGGGGCGTTTTGGGTGTCTGGAAGAGGATGGGGGAGTCTGTGGAGCTGGGAGGGGTGGGGGGGCTGGGGGTGTCCGTGAAGATGTCCGTGGCACTTGTGTGAGGTGACAAGTGTGGGGTGCAGGGGGGATGGAGGGGTCTGTGAGCAGGGTTGGAGGAGCTGGGGTTTGGCAGAGGATGGTGGCTGTGGGGTTGGGTGAATCTGGGGATCTGTGGGACTGAGGTGGTGTTGAGGGTGCAGGTGCCTAAAAGGGGCTGGTGTGGAGTTTTGGGGGGTTGGGGTGGTGGTTTGAGAGGCTGGAAGAGGATGGGGGAGTCTGTGGGGCTGGAGGGGTTAGCAGTGGCTGTGGGCGTCCATGGGGACATCTATGGGACTGGTGTGAGGTGACAAGTGTGGGGTGCAGGGGGATGGAGGGGTCTGGAGGACCTGGGGCTCAGCAGAGGTTGGGAGCCTGTGGGGTTGGGTGGATCTGGGGATCTGTGGCACTGAGGTGATGTTGAGCATGCAGGTGCCTGAAAGGGGCTGGGGGAAGTTTTGGGGGGCAGAGGTGGTGGTTTGGGTGTCTGGAAGAGGATGGGGGAGTCTGTGGGGATGGTGGGGGTCAGTGGGGCTGGAGGGGGTAGCAGTGGCTGTAGGGGTCCGTGGGGATGCCTGTGGGACTGGTGTGAGGTGACAGGTGTGGGGTGCAGGGAGGATGGAGGGGTCTGTGAGCAGAGCTGGAGGCTCAACAGAGAATGTGGGGCTGTGGGGTTGGGTGAATCTGGGGATCTGTGGGACTGAGGGGAGCAGAACAGATGAGTCCAGGGACCCTGGGAAGAGTCTCTGTGCTGCCTGGTGTGTGTGGTTGGGGTTTTAAGGGAAGAAAAGGGCCCTGGGCTTTACCCTGATGCTGAGGGGCTCCCTAAATTCAAGTGACTGGGGATGATGCCCCGTGGGAGTAGGGTGAGCCCTGGAAGAGATGAGTTCAGGCCTGTGATTTAATTAGCGAGGCAAGTGACATTCAGAGGGCAGAGAGGAGACCTGGCAATAATTGGGTGCGTGCGTGAAAGGAATCTTAATTTCTAGGCAGGCTGACAATTGCTGTGCGAGTACTTGGAGACTGTTTGTGAAGTCCCCCATCTGGCCCGCTGTGGAAGGCGTTCGCAGTAGTTTTTTGCTTGGGGAGTCTCTGAATTAAACAAAGATTTGTTTTCTGTAGGCCTTTGGCTTGCTTAGGCTCTTGTTTAGAGTGGGTGACTGGAGTCTCAAAACAAACACATTGGTATCCTTAGTGATTTGTTTTTTCAATAAGTGTCCTTGTGTGTCAGTGAGCTAAAAAACGGGTAGCACAAGACTTTATTTGCATCAAATGGACAAAATAAAAATATCTCCAGTTAATTTGAACTCTGCAGGCACGTAGCTGACCCAAGTCGGGGGATCTGGGGACTGAATAACACTGTAAACATTTTTTCCCTGATGGCTTGTTCTAGTGATTAGCATTCTGTTCCCATCATTTTTACACTGCATGTACTTGCTGCCAGATGCTCTGTTACAGACGGAGGATAAAAATGTCAGGCTTGCTGTTTAGCTGAGTTTCTAAACAAGTAGTTAATCTTGGAAATACTGAATGGTAAGGTTTGCACTGTCCTCAAATGTGTATTTAGTTGGATTTGCGCAGACTTCCGTGGTCCACTAGCGTAATTATTCATCATTAAGCTAACAACTGAGGGGGGAAGATCTACTGTTGTTATTATTTTTTAAGTTAAATTGCATCCTGGAACCTCTCTTACAGGTGTTTGTTGCTAACATTGTGAAAGTCACTTATTACTCAAGCTGTCTGTAGCTGTTTTATATCACTTAAAGTACCTGACATTTAACAATCTGTTCTGCTTCTGCGACCCCAAAGGATTTGATAACCTGGACTCTAATCCAGAGACATACTGGTGCATTTTTCAGCTAGTGGGATGCAGATCACTTGAAATCTGTTGTAGATCTGAAAGTTTATTTTACCTTGTGTTTTTGGCTTGAGCAGACTTTATTTCAGGAGTATTCTACACCTACTAGCTGTTTTAAGTAAGATGTAGTTTAATGAAGCACCTAGACACAAGCAATCATGTTTCTGATAACTATTAATACGTATTGCTCTGGCAGAAGAAAGTCTGAAGGGCCAGATGCATTTGTTCCAGCTCTTCACACTTCTGGAAACAAGACGAGCTGATTAAAAATAGCCAGTTTTGTAGTATCTGAATTGGGTTTCTGGACAATCAAGTTTATGGTTTCGGCATCTGTAACTTCTTTGAGGAAAGCCGTAGCTCGGGGGATGCTGGAATAGTCTTTCACCGCAGATGGGAAAATGCGAACTGTTAGGTTCAGTGAAGCTTCTAATATAAACACAGAAGCTAATTTCTCTCACCTTTTGTTTCTAAACTAACTTTGTCTCTACTACTGTCTTGCTGTGGTTGAACAGAAAACTCTTCAGCTTTCTGAAGTGCTCAGAAACCCCAATGTTACCTGGAGTTACTACATTCTGTGGCGTGTTTTCATGTTTCTTAATGTTACCCCCATCTCTAGATCACAGATTTGATGTGTCTGTTGAATCAGCCGCAGGCAGTCAGATGGTGCGTCCTCCGTGTAAAGCCGGAGCATCTCCAGTGGAAAATCTGTGGGACTGCATGGCTTCAGTGGAGCATCGAGGTGCTTCTGCTCTCCTCAAACCCAGAGTTTGGTGTCTCATGGAACCATGGCCTGTGTTTTTCATTAGGCTGTGGCTCTTGTAAATGAACTAGTGACTTGCTTATTTGTGGCTCTTCTTTTTGTGGCACAGAGGCAGAACAGATACTATGGTTTGTAGCAAAACTGCCTGCTACTTTCCTGTGTGCTTATGCCAGATTTCCACCGTTAGGCTGTGTGATTCTGACCATGTGTTTGCCTTAGGAGGGGTTGTTTTGAAATCTTCAGAACTTTACAGAGAAGAGAACTAGAGAAAACTGGCTCGTCTTGTCGTGTGAGATGGCTTTTTCTTTTGAAAAGCTGCGGAGTTCTCATGGCCTGAAAGCACGACTTTCTATATGGTGGGCAGATGGTGTCTCTGTCAGAAGTCTCTTGTCATTCTCATGGAAAAGGTTCACAACCATCCAAACTATAAGCCTTTGGGGGGGGAAAAAAAAAAAAAGTGTTTTTCACATATTTGAATGTGTCAGATCCCACTCACACCAGGCAGGATTAAGGGATAGAAGGGATAAAGGTAGAATGAGACATGAGTTAGTCAGGGGGACTTGGCTGAGGTGACTTCAGGGATGGCACCATGAGCTGTAGCTTTTGGGAGTTGGTTTGTGTGGACAATATTTTTTTGGACTTGCACATAAACCTGAAGAAAGTAGTGTTGATCTTATGGAGTTGCTAACTCTGTAGGTATGATAACACCACCTGATCGTATCGCTTTTTATTGACCACCTCATGGTGCTAAACTCACAAGACAGATGGTGTTAAATTAGTGATGAGTTATTCACTTGATGTAGTGACTTTCATTCAAATTTTCCTGTGAAGTCTGAATGTGGTGATTGCCCGATGTTGAAATCCTCTGTTGATCTGTTATTCACAGGATCCTGTGATATAAAGGCACATGTTTCCCTGCTTGGCAGGTAACAAACTAAGCTTTAGAGAATAAGGAAAAAAAATCCATTAATATTAGTTAGCAAACTTTAACAATGAATCTATTTAAAGTAGATAGCATTATTTAGCACGTAATGCATTCATGGTGTATCTCCTAGACCTTCAGCTATGAGTTTGGACAGTTCTGCAGCTCAACCTCACTGGAGACCTTGGGTTACACCCCACAAGGACCAGAGTCAATAGTTGCCTGTGAAAACTTGGCTTCAGCAGGTTTTTTCTTGCATTGCAGGCAGTTCTTTTGCAGCATTCATGAGATAGCACCTAATTGTTCATGGCAGCAACAAGGTGCTTAAGCAGGGAGGACGATCCTGTCTGTTCTTGCAGGGGTTATTCTGCTGTGAAATTGGTCTTGTGGTCTCTCCTTATCACGTGGCTCTGGTTCTTTCTAGACATAGATCTAGTCTTAAATGGTAAATGAGATTTAAGTCCCAAGGGGGGAAAAATACTGTTGTCACAGAACTAGGGGTTATCATAAAGCGTATGTATGGGAGGATTAACTAGAATTGTAGAGAATCTTAAAGTCAGAAGTCCTACAATGCTTGCGTTGAGTTTGCAAACTTAGTATTTTCTGGCCTGCTTTCTTCTGAGTAATCGTATTGAATGTCGTCTTCTGTTAGTTTTTTATTTGCACTTGCTTAATTGAAGAGTTAAATTAATGAACACTTATGTGACATTTTTTTACATGTTCTAGAATTTTATTTGAAGCCAGTGTGCAGCTTACTGAAATGAACTATCTGGTTTTGGGGTGCAAAATCTGTTGTAGCAGAGGGTGGGATGGTTTTTGAAATTGCCCTGCGGTGGAGGTTGGCAGGGGCCTCTGGAGATCATCTGGTTCAACCCCCTGCTCAAGCAGGGCCACCCTGAGCCTTTAACCATCTTGGTGTCCTTTGCTGGACTCTCTCCAGTAGCTCCGTGTCTCTTGTGCTGGGGAGCCCAGTACTCCAGGTGTGGCTTCACCAGAGCTGAGCAGAGCCCTGGTCAATTTTAGGCCAAATGTAGTTTAGTCTCCATCTGAACTAGACAAAACATCGACTTATTGCAGCAGTTGATCTTAATTAAGATTTCATACTGTGGAACAGCTTTCTTCATGGCACTATTTTGGGGAGCTTGCAGCAGGAGTTCACATCAAAAGTGCTTTCTGGGGCTTGCACTGGGTTTGTAGTGACTGGAAATCCTCTTGTTCCGTTGTCTGTCGCCTGGTTGTTTGTCCGTGTTGTGAAAGGGAGCTGAAAACTGATGTGCTGGGATGAGCTGGGTGTTCAAATCATTGAAAGGTTGAAGTATTTCTTGTGATTCTTGAACTGCTTCAGAGCCTTGTTAAAAGCCCACTCCTTGACAGCATCGCAACCCAGTGGGTTTTGTTAGTAGCACCTCAAATAAATTTCCATATGAGGTGGGTAAAGTACAGACGCTTGTATGTGTTACCTCTTCAGGACAGAGAAAATACAGCAAAGAGCCTTTGGGTAGTTGCTAGAGGATGAGATGTCCATGGAAGAGCAGGTGTTTGAGTACCCCAAGGTCTCGAAGCAAGTGTCTGTGATACGTGACCAAGAGTTCAGAATTTTGTTCACTTGTATGCATGTTCATAAATCCTTGTTTTCTAGCTTGTAAGTGCTCACCTCTGAAGAGCAGTAGCTATTTTCATGTCCCATGCAAAATCAAGTATTGTATTGCTGCGGTCCACCCGCTTGCTTTTGCAGGAGTGCGGAAACCTGCATATTAATGCTTTGGTTTACCATTTGAAAGGGAACTTAATTAAAAATTACCGTAGGTGCACCGAGCTGGATGGAAAGCAAGCTTTTAATCTTGCTGGACGCCATGCACTGTAACAAAACCGCATTGCTGATGCTGGTCTAAAAATATTCTGCTGTATTCCACTTAATTGGATGTGTTGTCTTTGGGATAATTATTTTATTACCTCGCCCTGTAAAGCTCTTTAGTCTCAATCTTTAGTGTCACCGGGGAACGTCACTCAAGCCCATTTTGGAGCGGTGGAGGGTTTGGAGGCCGCGCACAGCAACATCTGGCCGCTCACAAGCCACAGCAGGTTGGGACAAGTTCCTTGCGTAGCGGAGCCGAGCAATCTGTTTTCGGTTTGGAGCCTTTTCGGTGCACTTGGATGCTTGTCCGTCTGATTTACCGCGTACCGCGCCTCATGTCAATGTCGTTTTGAGGTTTATGAGAACAAGCTGCATTTGGGGTTCCTCTGCCCTTTTCTGTTAACTCACTTTTAATTTGCAAAGTTCAAATAGTGTGTGGGTAGCTGTTTCTTCAGAGTCATAGAAACCCCCTGCAATATTTGTAGGGCTTGCAAGCCAGCAGAAGAACATGCTTGAAAAGTTTGAAATAGCCATGGGGAGCGATGCCAGTGGAGGGGCAGCTTCTAGCCTGGGTTTGAAGTGCTTTGAAATAATTAATTCTGTGTGACTGCCATTGAGAGGAAAGTCTGGGAAATACCGAAGTCCTTGTGCGTATTGATGGGTTGATTTCTGCCACCTGCTTTATCACGCCAGCCTATGTGTCGGGATTTAAAAAACGCCGGGGGATTCTGTCTGAGTCCTTCCTGGGGGAAGTGATTTGTTTCTGCAACTGGGCCGCGCAGGAGGGACTGGCATGGTCAGCAAGCAGCTCGGCTTCCGTGGTGCAGCATTCCAAATTGTCACTCACTGGGGAAGAATATTCCTTTGCATGAGTCTAGGATGGATTTCATTTAGTAATGGAAAAGTCTAACCTCTGCTGCTCTGTCCTGGGAGGAAACAGCCATTCCAGCTCCCTGGGTCTGTCTGGTGATAATCGCTTGTGGCTTTTGTAACATTTGTGGAAGAAATCTGACCTCTGAGACTGAAGGCTGACCTGATGAGTGGGGGGAAAAGAAAATCCCGAAGCTGCATTCCTCGCTGCTGTGATTTTGACACCTGTGTTCGCTTTGGCAGTATCTTCTTTCTCAGTGTTGATTGTTTGGCCTCTATGAATACATGTTCTTTCTCCCTCCAGTGCATAGACAGAATGGGAACCAGAGAGAGCAAATGGAGGCAAAACGCTCCCTGTACACAGGAGAGAGGGCAGCACGAAAGGCTGGGACTGAAACTGCTCCTAAACAGGGCAGAGGGAAATACAAGAGATAAGAATCGTGGTCGCAGGCATGAAAAATCCCTGAGAGCTGGAGCTGTGCTGGACTCACTGGTGTGGGGGTACTTCAAAAGATGGTGTATTTGGGAAAATCTTGTGTTTTTTCTCCTCCCCTTCTGCTATTCAGAGTCATGTTTGGATACTGGAAAAGCTGAATTAATGAGGCACATTCTGAATGTACCTTGGTTTGTAGTTGTGCTGAGCTGTAGTGAAACAGGATTGCTTGATGACTAATTCCTACCTGAAACTACACAGGCTGAAATATCACCGAGGCTCCTACTTTCCTTGCAGCAGAAGGACCTTTAGTTAGAGTCTATTCCTCTAGTAATTTAGTATTAAAATCATACTTGCGGACTCAACTGAGAAAGTGGAGAGCGCCTGAAGGATGAAGCGCATTTAATGAGTTGTGCCTGATGAAGTGATTTTTTTCCCTTTCTCTTTTTTTCCCTCCATGAATGGCAGCAGCACCAGCAGATCCCGTGTAAGAATGAACGCTAACGCTCTCTGAAAACGCCTTGTGGCGGTACAAAGGCTGCGATAGCAGAGGCTTCAAGCGCATTATTTCTCTTCCATCTCTGCCTTTGTCGTCCTCTCAAGCAGATAACTTGCCTATTTGCACTGACTGCTTTGGAGAGCTGGGAGCAGAAGCAACAGCATGAAACTAATGCGGTGCTTTAGAATTTCGCTTCCACTTACTGGGTGTTGAATAGCCGTAATTAAATTAACCAGTATATTGATTTCACCACGCTGCTTGGGAAAGATAAGAGCAGTAATGTAAGCATTGGAGCTGCTGCTTGGTGGGCTGGAAAAGCTGCAGCCGCTCGGAATATGTGATGCCAGCGGTAGCAATGGTGAAGCCGAGCAGGTTGGTAAACTAAAGATGATTATCCTCTCAAAACTGTTTTAGCCTTTATGAAGTTAGTGAATGGCCATGTAGAATAATCCCTTCTAAAAGGAAAGCCCCAGAGTTTAATATTTCTTATTTCTTAGCATGCAGATTGCCACGGAAGTGAGTAGACCTGGTTTATTTTGTGCGGAGCTTAGTTTTGCGTTAAACAATTCATATCTGTGATGGAAGCCTTCCAGAGCATCTGGGCAGATGTGAAGGGTGCATTATGCCTTTGGCAGTCGGTCGCAGAACTAAAACCATGAATTTAAAGGTTGAGAAGTCTGATGCACTGTGAGAGGTGTGTGTTTTAAATTTTGTTTTAATTTGTACTCAGGTGGTTGTTACAGAACGACTCATGGCTGCTGACAGAGACGCCTTCTAAAGGTGGCTTACACTGTTGTATTTTATTTTGTTTCATGCTGGGATATAAAAATATAAAGCAAAATGAATGGGCAAATGAGAGTTCCCTTTCTGTCTCCTCCAACCCTGTATCTGCCCCATTCCTGTTCCCGTCTGTTCTGCTTGCACTTGCTCATTAGTCCCGATATTGGCTTTGAAGGTCCCTGGCACTAATTTTCTCCTGCCTTCAGGTATCTCAGTGTCACATCTTTCCTTTAGAATCAGCCCTTGGATAACTCATGTGCACTATTCTGGTTACTAATAGCAAAGTGACTGCTGGTTTTGTTGGAGTTTTAGTATTTTTTTAAGTTTCAAAGGGGCAAATTTAATTTAGAAGGTATTTAGAAGGAGCAGAGTTTACTTGTGTTCTGCCCGGAGAAGGGAAGAGGCTGCTCTGACTTTCAAAAAGTGAGAAAAACCCTGTTTGCCCATGGTGTTGAACTTGCAAATTCTAATGAACAGCATCAAGAAGATGAATTGTGAGTGATCTGTCGGTGCTGATTCATGGGGGTTTGCTGAGAGCTCTCATTAAAGAGTTTTTCCTCTTGTTTGCTAAATGTTGGGAAGTTTCCCCCTAAGATTCCCTGCGAGGAAGTCTTAGTTGGTTTTCAAGGATGCAGTCATTGCCTTCAAGTTATGTGGAGTATTTCCTCACATTGAATGCCTTGCGTATTGTCTTCCGTCTCCAGCTCATGAGAAGATGATTTTGTGCAGGTAACAAAGCCCTTTGTGTAAATAACCGCGCTCCTGAGCAACTGTACTGTTCCCAATGAGGAACTCAGGGGGGAGAAACCTTCCCTGGAGGTCAGAATGGACTTAATTCTGGAGCCCCGCCAATCACTGTGATGTTAACAAGGTAACGTTAGCACAATCCCATAGAATTTCAGCATGCTTTGGTGGTAGGTCAAGCTGTGATTTTTATTTCTAGTCTGTTTTCCATGCATTCAATACTGTATTTTTTTCCGAGGTCTGTGTGATACTGGATTATAATCCATCCCTTTCCAGCAAAGCTTAGCCTGAAGTTTAGAAGGAAAGGGTTGAGATAGATGCAAGTAGACAATGAAGAACTTGACGCACAAGTTGGAAGTTGTCCCCCAAAAAGGAGGATTCTTTTGTCTTGGTGTGTTTTTTCTCAATTTTATTTTTTCCTTAAGTGTCAGGCAATGAGTGGAAGGACTATTCAACAATCAGGGAAGAAACATTTCTAAGCAGAAAGTAGAAAGTGCATTAGTGAGTACTGATGGATTAGTGTCTGCTGAATTTGCCTTACAAGCTTGACACTGGACAGCACCCTTTGATGTTCTCTGGCACTGGTGTTTTGAGAGTGAAAAGCTATTTCTTCATCATCTCTATGTTACTTAAGATTTAACTTCTTTTTTCCCCCTGGTACTATTTTTCATCAGTCATCTTTTCCAGATGCTCAGGGCCCGTAAGACATTGAAAAGCAAGTATTTCAGCCCAAATTCCTGAGCAGCAGCTCTAACCGTTGTGGAAAAATAGAGTAAAAAATGCAAGTAGGAGGCTATAATCTCACTTGTTTTATTAAAGGAGAGTTCACTTTGGATATATACAAATAGGATATAAGAAATCTTTTGTGTGTGTGTATTCAGGTGCTTCATATTCCACGTCCAATAGCTTGCTATTTTCTTAAATCAAATTGATCCACGTGGATCAGTTTGTATTTGATTTCCTCATATTTTTTTTAAACTCCCAGTTGTAGTTTTAACCCCGTGTAAACTGATTGTTGAACTAATTAAATACATTCAAACTAAGAAGGCTGGGAAAGACTTCCCTCTAAAATAAAGTATCAGTAGTCAGGAGCTGATTTTTGATTCTTCAGCTGTGTTTTCTTGTTGCTTAGGCTGATGGTGTGAAAATAGAAGAATTTTGCCAGCATGCTGTTGCAAAAAGAAAAGGAAAGCTTAGGGTTTAAAGTCAGTCTTTCAGACTTATGGTGCACTTATGGTAATGAAAGACTTATGGTAATGAAAGGAAACGGCAGGAAAAAAGTAGGGTGGTGGCAAAGGGATGTTGAAGCGTCAGGTTCGTATTCTTTCCCGTGGATGTTCAGCTGCTCAGGAGCAGAGATGTCGTTCTCTAGAGCACGTAAAGCTCTGAACAAATAGAATATTTATATAAAGATAATTACTTGTTTGACTGCAGCTCTTCTCAATGGATTTATTTCAGTGGCTGTGAGTCAGGAGCAGTGATTTGACATTGCGCTGCAGAGATTTCTCAGCTGCTTATGAAGAAACTCTTCCAAATTACAGAGTAGTGTATTGAGAAAACAGACACTAATTTCAGTTATTTCTGGACACAGGAATCTACCAGAGGGTTAGGTAGGCGGCTGGAGAACCAATTATGTCAACCATCGTTAGCAGATTGCTATTAGATTCGCGCTAAAAGCCCAGACTAAGGTAAGGGAATGGTGCTATTTTAGTGTAAGCTCTAAGTGCTGCTGCAGTCTGACCCTTCACATGGGGGCTCCTGAGCATCCTCCTTAATTCAGGGTGTTAAACTGATTGAGGTTTTGTTGTTGTTATTCTCTGCTTTAGTGTTTTTCCAGCTTGACTCCCTGAACTTGGCTTGCTGAGTGTTTAAATAAGGAGCGCTGCAAGGCAGGTGTGAATGTGCAAGTCTGAAGAAAAAAGGTGAAATGCAGAGTTAAAGCAATTCTGAGAGACTCAAACTGTCGTGGTAATGGAGCCTGGTGTGTTTTTCTACAAACTCCTTAGGCGTTTTTACTCCAGAGGGAGTTAATAATAGCACTTAAAGCACTCTGGAAATCGAAGCAATCAGGCAGCACAGGTTGTTGTGTGTAAAAAGGTTCATAGATAACAAGGAGCAAAGTCTCTGATTGAACAGAGGTCGCTCCCAGTGAGATCTGAACCTGTTTGAAGTTTCACCGGCGCTCATCGTTGTCCTGTTGATCCGACTTTGCGGGAAGAGCTTGAGAAAACCATACGCTTCTCTTGGCTAAAACGGACTCGTTGTGGAAACCCAGGGTCCACCCACCATGGAGCTCTTGAGCAATTTCTGGGGGAACTTTTCTCTAAGCGAAACACTCGCAAAAACGGAGGACGCCCAAGAGTGCAGTGAGCAAAGCGACTGGCAGGTTCAACTGCAATTTTTTGGCTTGTTTTACTGGCCCGATTGAGAGAAATTACATAGACAAAGTGCTTCAGGAATTCAGGATCGAGGTGGAGGAGGCAGCGAGGGGATGAAAAATGAGGGGTGGGAGGATGGTCTGGAAGCAAAGCTTAGGAACATTAGATTTTGTCTGCAGTTCACTGATGTGAAACGATGGACTATAGGGGAAATGTTTTAATTATTGATAAAGGGAAAAAAAATACCTTAGAGTGTCGAAACACTGACATTTCCCAAGTACGTATCTGTTGGTTCCCAGGGTTTGTGACAGCGTTTATCCAAATTCATAGAAGAAAACAAAAAATCTATAGGACCTACTGACAAAGACTCACCGTGTGTTTACTTTGGTTTTAGATTAGTTTTCTGTACACCCCTGATAGAAACAGGACATTAAACCACGTGATCTTCTGCTTTTTCTTACGAGTTCAGCGCTGCACTGTTTTCTCAAGCTCTTCCTGCAAATTTGGATCAATAGGACAACGATGAGCATCGGTGAAACATCAGTCTCTTAAATTATTTTACCTTTTAATGAGAGCATAATTTTCTGAAGCAATAAAACCTGATGTTGATTCTCATGCTGCTCTTAGCGCAAAGCTGTTTAATTGATAAAATTAGCATTGCCTGTTAGTGTGTAGCTTTGTATGGCCGCACAGGCATTGAAACATTAGTGTTCTCTGTGATTGAATTACTCAGGGTTGCGCCACCATTCAAGCTTAAAGGTTTGATTGATTTTCTGGAAGGTAATTTGGTTTTGTACAACGTTGGATATTATCGTATGTCAAGATATTTATGCTTGGCAGCTTCAATTAGGATTGCCTTTTATGTTGGTTTTATAAAGGGCAGTTTTTGTAACAGGCAGTTATATTACTGTGCACTTGTTCATTTTCTATGACCGGTTTCTCTACAAAGATTTTATTAAATTAAAGGCTCTCACCTTGAAAATCTCAGCGTTACAAGTTCTGAAACTGTTTTCATGAACGTCTAATCCTTGGTGTGACTTTATCAGCAAAAGAAGGGTTTCTTTGTTTCACCTGCTAATCCTTTTGTCCTCCTCATTTTGTTGTTTTTAATAACTTGTACTTACTGGATTTGATTTCAATACTTCAATAAGTTTATGCCTGTGAATCTTCCCATCTTCTCGACTGGATCTAATGGCAAATGTCTGAGGGTTGTGAGCTCTTCTCCACACTCTTTTTAAAAATCTGAGGTAGGTTTCATTTATAAACATGTACACATGTAAAAATGATCTGGGCAAGCTACTTTGGATGTTGTTTCTTTGTGCTTTCAAAGTTTTATTCAGTTCAAGGTGTGCATCTGTTGTCCCCCCAGCCCCATTCCGTTCATCGATGTGTTTTCTGCGCTCACCATTTATTCTCGAGCGGAAATAAGGACAAATTGGAGAAGAAAGGTCTAACTTTTAAATGTTATTGATTTTACACTGTCTCAGGCTGATTACATTCAGCATGTAGGAATCACCTGCCTCTTTTTCTGCCCAAGATACAATTTGAGAGCGTTTTTCCCTGGGCTGTTCGGTTGTTTTTCACCCATCCAGTCTCGGGTTCTCCTCCTCACCACCCCCTGGTATCTGTCATTATATACTCTTGGGTTTTAATTAAGCTTCAGGACACTAATGAGCCAGCAGGGAATACAAGTGTTTAAAAGCAACCTGAATGAAGAGGAACGTCTCGGCTTCATTTCTATATCTTGTGAAAACAAGGTGGATTAAGTCAAATTCGGGAATAAGAGAATGCTTATCACTTTGCACTGGTCGGTGCCCATTTTTTGCGCTAGGTGGGAGGAATTTATTTCTTTTAAGCTAATTTTCCCTTTCTTCAAATCCAGCTTGACTACAAAGTTCTATAGTTACTTTTGATTTGTTTTTCCTTTCTTAAAAACCCCAATCCTTTCATGATTCTCTAGATTCTTGGAATAACTTCAGGATGCCTTAAACTCTTGGAGTCAAGGTCTCTCCAGTTTGACTTTCTAGCTGTAATAAAAATAACTCAGTTATTTACGTTCCCAGTTGCACAGTGAACATTTGAATTGAACTCAGCGTATCCGATTTACCCAGTTGTTCTTTTAGCGCGTCGATATATTGCTGAGCCTGGATAGCGTTTAATTGGGAGCGATGGGAGAAAAGCAGCACGAGACAAGACAAAACAGTATTGATTCCGAATACAGGGTGGTTTTGTCCTGAGGATATGGACCTGGGATTAATTGTACAGCTGCAGGGAAGGGGGTTAACTTGTAATGTTTATTTTACCACTAATTGCTAGTGACACTGGGGGTCCTGCCCTGTGTTCAGTGTGACCTTGGAACGTGTGCGTTTTAGTATCGTTTAATGTTTTTAATATCAGAGTATGCGTCTTATTTAGGAAAATGCACTTTAGTGCTCTGTAATAGTTTTGTGGGTCTTTTGACTCTCTAGGTTTATTAAAATGTCCGGAAAGCAAAGGGTTGGCATAAAATATTAGTATTATTTGGTGGGCAAATGTCATTCCTCTTCTCACTGTGTGTTATGATCTAATTTCCTTGAAGTTAATTTCATAGCGCTTATGTGTCTCAGGCTCAAGAAATGAGCTTTGCCAGGAGAAAAATACTGAGCTGATAATCCAAAGCAGTTTGTTTTGAGTGTACTTGATCATAAATAAGAGCAAAACTGGACCCGTGATTCCCAGAGGCAAAGGGGGTGCGTTCGGGAGGGTCTGTAATGACTCTTTTGGAGGACTGTGTGAAAAGTCTTGTTTCCTTCCACTATGTTCCAAACCTGCAATTGGATTTATGGACTCGAGGAACCATTTGCTTAATTATTTGAATCCAAGCGGAGCTGAGAGTCGTTTGTCCCCATGTATTAACTGCTGGTCCTGCCCTTCCCTGTCTCACCCTTTTATTTCTCCTCACAGGGCTTGATGCGGAGTTGTCCTACGTGAGGAACGATGTGGTTAATCACTACGCGTTGTCCTTCAACCTCTTGATACCCAGCGAGACCAACAACCTCCACTTCAGCTGGCATGCGAAATCCAAGGTAAGCAGGCGCAGCTTCTGTGTTGGAGTGCTCGAGACACCATCTGTATTGCTAGTATATACCCACTATTATAATTAAATGGCTTTTTTCTTTCCAGAAATTACCAAATTATTTACATGATTGCGGGCAATAAGTTGAGATTCTAGGTAACCAGACTGTTCCTTTCTTCTTTTAGAAAGGTCTAAACCACTTATTTTGAAGTACTTTGATGTTCTGGCAAGCTACATGTGTATATGTTACAAGCTGTGAAATCTTGTCTGGTGGTGCATTGAACACACCGAAGGTGCAGCCGTGAACTGAAGCCTCTGGAAATCAAATGTAGAGCAAAAGTGTTTTAGAGATGTCTAGAAACATATGTTTGGAGACAATGAGAACCTGTAAAAGTAGCATCCAGCGTGTTATTACCAAACACCTATTAAATGGAAAGGAATTTTTATTTTCCTTAATCACGGTGGCTGGAGCATGCAGCAACCGCTGCCATAAAGATTGCATGTGCTCTTACATTTTTGAAGGATTTCCAGGTACTTAACAATTTATGTCTGAAACGATCTGTTTTGTCTCTGCCAGATTCTCCTTCTTTTTTGTTTTAAACTTGAGCGATGGTTATTGTTCTATCCTTAAATAGGAAAGACTGCAGTAGGAACAGTAACATTAATAACTCCAATGCAATTTCTGGAGACTCCTTCAGCTTCTTTTAAGGTGTAACTTATGCGATGCAAATTTTGGCTGTTTGGTCCAGGCAGTTCAGTCACTTGCCATTCAGGTAGGACCTTTGAGTTTCCTTGTTGTTACTACTCCAGCCATGGAGGAAACAGGAAACAGTCACAACAGGAAAATTCACCTTAGAAGCTTCTATTATAATTTGTTCTTTTAAGAAATAAGTTGATGCTGTCCTTGAAGAAACAGAATAAGCGTCAGAGATACGTCAGGGCACTGGAGGCAGAATAAAGAATTAAGCCCACAATTGAGCCACATGACTGACAGGATAATGAAGTGTAAGCAAGCTGGACAGCTGTCCCTGCCATGAGTTTCCGTGGGTCTGCGACTTTAGAATAAGAATTTTTGGGCTCGTGTAGCCCTTCTTTTATTCCTGTGCTTGCACCACTTGACATCCATGCCAGCTTTGTGGGACGGCTGTAATGCAGTTTATAGGAGCTCAGAAACTGGGTTATGTTTCTACCCTTGGCATCGTGACTGAAAAATCAATTGATAACATAAATACATCCTATTATGTTTGAGAAAGAAGAGGGGGGAAAAAAGATATATTAATAGGGCAAACAAAGTCAAACTTAATTCATTCAACTGAGTGTGGATGAATTTCCCACAGGAGCTTATTGACTTAGTTGCAATAGGTCCTGTATTTTATTGAATGGATATTTGTAAAATCAGCTTTTAAGTGGAAAGAAAATCTTGCCTATAGTTGAATAAACTGTTCGTAAGCAATTTTGGCAGGGTAGTTTATCAAACTGACTAAAGGAGGGGGAATTTTTTGAATTCCTATGGTTTTAACAAACTGGCTTTTGAACAGGTAGGTTTAAAACTATCAGCAAGTGAGGTTTGTGTTTTGTTTTTCAATACAGCACTTTAGATTCTGCCCCAAATTTTCAGTAGTGATTTAGAGAGTGGCTTCTATTTTGCCTTTCTTAATTTGAACCACTGCGAAAGTCTGATGTTTAGACTTCACATAAGAAACTTTTGAATCTGGGCACCTAGAATCACTGGTGTTATTTGAATTTCAAGAAGAATCATGAAGTGGTGTACGTACCATTTCTTTTTCCAGCTGTAGAGGTTTCTGACGCGTTTCCCATCTCCCAACTGTTGTTGCAGGTTGAGTACAAACTGGGGTTCCAGGTGGATAATCCCGTGGCCATGGCTGTGCCCCAGGCCAACATTTCCCTCCAAGGAGAAGTTCCTCGCACCCTTTCAGGTAAACTCCCCACCCCAAAATGTGCTTGTAGGGTTGATACTAATAATTCTTTCTGGTGGCACTTTGTGTAATTTTTCTCTATTGAACATATGTTTTCAGGCCTTCTACAATAGTAACAACATTGCTAAAATTGAGACTATTAGAGTAGGTTTTTTATTCCCCTATTGTTTAGGGGAGGATAGAGATTTTCCTGCAAAGGAAACGTGATGTTTATATATATATATACACACACACATACATATATACATACACACGGTTCCCATTCAACAGGAATCATTAGCAATTGCATGGATTTGAAAATCCACGCCTTTAACTTCTCTAACCTATAGACATGACATCTCAAGATGTGTGAGAGTCGTTAATACATTCTGGTAAGTTTAAGGGAAGTATTTTGAATACATATAAACTCCTCCATAGGATTTATACTAGAAACAACTTTATTTGTTTCGGGAAATGTGCCAGTGATCATCATTTCTTGCCCATTCAGCTGGGTTGCTTGTACTCCCTTAGATTTTTTCAAAGGGCAATAAAAATAAATTGATGTTTCGGTTTTGTACCATGTTTCTGTGAAAGCACACTCTAGGGAATTAGGCTCTGTTGGTCTAAATAATAGTGGTATAAAAGCTAGAAAGTAAATAATGTCAGATTAGATTAAGCTTTCATTCCGGTCAGATTTGCAGGGACCAAAATATTCCAAGTTAACTGTTGTGAAATAGGCAAAACTTATCAGCGTTTGAAAAAGAGAGAAGAAAAATGACATTTTCTGGCTTTCTACGACCGTGGAGGTATCTCTTGTGGCAGCAGAGCTAATGGTCACTTATCCACAGATATTATGTGTTTTACTAATCTCTAAGCTTTAAAATAACTTGTGTAAATTTAAAACTTATGCCCTTTAATGCTTTAATAAGTTACAAGGCATGAAGACTAAACCAGCATTTCTTAATAGCAAGTTTTTAAAAAATGTATTTTAAAAACATTGTGTAGAAAGACCCCTATTTAAATATTCTTTTACCACAGTGTCTGCAAAGTGCTCAAATTAAATTGTCATTGTGTTTTGGTTTCAGTGTTCCGCGTGGAACTCTCCTGCACTGGCAGACTCGACTCCGAGGTCACAATACTAATGCAGCTCAACTTGACAATAAATTCATCCAAAAACATCACAGTTTTAAATTTCAAACGAAGGAAAATGTGCTACAAAAGTAAGACATTACATTTTGAACATTGGAAAGGTGTCGGGCTTAATGTATAAGCAGAAAAAAGGGTGGGAAGGTGTATGGTCCATGAGTAACAGTCACTCAGAGGGTATGTTGGAGAGGATGAGAAGAAACCAGGTAAAATTTTGCCTTTCAGAGACAATTGGGGACTTTTAATAAAAGCAGAAACCAGTGGACGAATAATTTCCCCAAGTGTTCTGCATTGACTGAACTTTTTAAATTTATAGCAAAAAGCATTTTCTTGGAAGGAATCACACAGAATCGACTGGGTTGGAAAAGACCTCAGAGATCATCAAGTCCAACCCTTGGTCCAACTCCAGTCCGTTTACTAGATCATGGCACTAAGTGCCATGTCCAGTCTCAGTTTAAAAACCTCCAGGGCCAGTGAGTCCAGCACCTCCCTGGGCAGCCATTCCAATGCCTGATCACTCTCTCTGCAAAGAATTGCTTTCTAATCTCCAGCCTAAATTTCCCCTGGCAGAGTTGAAGCCCATGCCCCCTTGTCCTATTGCTGACTGCCTGGGAGAAGAGCCCAATCCCTATCTGGCTATAACTTCCCTTTAAGTAGTTCTAGAGAGTGCTGAGCTCACCTCTAAGCCCCCTCTTCTCCAGACTAAACAAGCCCAGCTCCCTCAGCCTCTCCCCATAGGGCTTGTGTTCACAAATTGGTTTCCTCCAAACTGTAGCATTCAGAATATTCACATTTCCTAAGCTTTACCGACAAAATCTACTTGGTTTATAAACTGTGATAAAATTGGCTATATAGGGAACACGAGTAGGTGTTAGTCTTTCAGCCTTCGGCTACAAAATACTCTTGGTAGATAATGCAGAATTCAGAAATCCCAGATCGACTCTTTTGACTTGGGAATCTGCAGGTGCGTTTTATTCTTGGATTGTTACCATCTCCTGGTGCTGCTTCCTAGAAGTATTTTCATGGGCATCACAAGGTTCTTTCATCGCTTCTCTTGGGTGTGAATGTCCAAGGATGAACTTCTGACAGTTTTTTTTTAGCGCATGATACGTTCCTCACGTTGATATTCCAGGAAGATAATTCTTAATTTGAAGTGTATCTCTTTTTCTGGTGAAAATGAAGAAGGTCTTGCTGATAATAATCTGAAGGAGACACCTTTTTTTGGTTTGTGAGTCGATTGACGATGTCTGATTTAATTTAGTACATAAGTTAAAACTATGCAGGAACTTGCTGGCGGTTTTGCTCTAGGCGTTTGTAGTAGTTCCTCCTAAAGTTTAAAAAAGGGAATTAAAACAAAGAAAAGGAGGTTTTTTTTTTCAGATTTTCCTTCCCCTGGGTTATTTTTTCCCAAGTTTATCAGACTGAACTGGCTGACCAAGGAGTCAGAAGGGACTGTGCTGGGGGGAAGCATAATGAACATTGATCCCCTTGCTAAAGGACCGTTTTCACACACCAACCCAACCACTGCTCTTGTGCCTTTTGTTCCATATTTTAAATAGGCGTTGCCTTTTTCATCCTTCGGTTTTAAACCATCAGCTGAGAAGACAAAGCACCTGTGGCTGCATCGTTGACTTTTTCCTACAATGAGTAAAATTAGAATTTCTACCAGAGAAATTCTACCAAGAAATCTTCTGTTCTGTAGTAACCGATTCTGCGAGATCTTTTAGTGCCTTAGTGCTCACAAACTCTGCACCTCCTCTTTTTACTGGCTGCTACTTTGGATAAGCCAGAGGGGTTTTTAGGTGGGTTCAAGTGTGGCCTCAAAGGACGTATATATATCAGTGATGAAATATCTGACTTGTGTCTTAAAGAAGAGTGATTTTATATAACGGTTATATATTTAAAATGGAAATCTAGCTCACCTATTTGGAAAAGCAGGTTTGTTTCTCCGTAAATGAGGCGTGTGAAGGGCTACACTGATAAATGTGCACCAAACTTAATGGTTTTCTCTCTTCTCTTTAGAGCTTGAACCAGAACTAAAATCCCCAGCGTCTGACAGGAACAGCAGCAAGGCTATCTGTGAGTAATTCTGAGCTTAGAACTTACTTTGGGTGTAAAAAATGAAAGAACTTGTGACATTCTTTGTTTCTGCAGCGTTCCCTATGAAAATGCTCCCCAGGTAGTCTGTTCTACAGCCAGAATTTTAGTGGGTTTGATTTGTAATTCATTATTTTAACTGGGAATATATACTGGTGAAGAGGAAGAAAACCTATTCCAAGTCACCTAACAACTCTTTTTTTAATGCCATCTTGGGGGCTTTGGTTTCCCTACATGACTCTGATTGATTTTCTCGACTTTAGGACCTGTCTGGTTCACTGTTTGACTTGAATGAATCGAACGAGGTGGTTTCTTTTACTCCTTCCTCTTCTAGCTGGAAATACCGACTGTGCCTCTGGGACACCCAAAATGTGAACAGTTTTGCCAAAATGCTTTTGGAAAGCAATGGATGATTTTGGGACGTTCCTGTCGACATTTCTTCTTCAATAGGAACCTTATTTTGTCCTCCTGCCACACTGGGGTGACAGGAAACATGGCCAAGTCTGGGGACAGCAGCACTGCAGCCTGGGAACTAACTAACTATATATATAACTATATATATATTTTCAATTCTTTTTTTTTTTTTGAGGGAAGTTCAATAACTTTCCACCTTTCTATTCCAGTCGATCCCGTAAACGCAGCTCCCACCACTTCCACCCGCGTGTTTTACATCAGCGTGGGCGTGTGCTGTGCCGTTATATTCCTGGTGGCAATAATACTGGCCGTCTTGCATCTCCACAGCATGAAGAGGATAGAGCTGGATGACAGGTACGTATTCAAGCTTTGCACGTGTGTTTTTTGGAACACTTTTACCCACATTTGTGGGAGTTCTGGTCTCAAAATGAATACTCTGTATTAATAAATTGTAATTTCTGCCCTTGCTGTCAAGCTGTAACGGTTCCTGGGTGTGCGGAGTTGTGGTAAGTGCTGTGCTGCAGAAAAGTGGGGAAATTTTGGACAGATTGTCAGGATTGAAGGAACATTTGATAGATTCTTAGGCAGGCTGAAAATGTTCATTTTTTTTTACTGACTTCCGCAGGGGGTTGAGTTTCAGTTTTCTCTATTTGATTGATTTAGCACTTCGGCCTTAGGGTAAAACGTTGGGGTTGCAACTGGCTGGTTAGAAAGTGGAAAACGTGCTGCTCTCCCAAATGGTTTCAATCCAGATAAACCCAACAGGCACATGCACATGAGAAGGACTTTAATGTGAACCAAGGGCAGCGTGCTTAACTGAGCCGGGATTAAACACCGGGGCAGAAGGGAGGCTGGAAAAGCAGGTGGACCGAGGCTGTTTTGAAACAAAATAGTGTGGCAAACAGTGGGGTTTGTGGGTGGTCACCCCACTGAAAGGAGATCTCCAACACTTTCTGTTCCTGCCTGCAGAGTGGCTTTGTCTTTTCATCTGCCTTCTGTCCATTCACCTGTTTTGTTTGTGGCCCTTTACTCCTTTGGCGTCCCCAGATCACTTGGTTTTTGGGAGGTGTCTGTGTAAGTAGTGATGGCTTCTCAGCGCCTCATTATCTAACCACATGACTTCTTAGCTTTCTTCAGTTCGTGTCCACTGAGGGTTTTTAATCAATAGGAGGCATTAAAGGACGTGCAGCTCGTGTTGCTTCCGAAAGGAAAAGCATTATTCCATTCATAGAGTGTGTGGATAGTGTCATCTCAGAGTTTTTGAGGCCGTCTCAGCCTAGCGCTGTGATCAAACGTCCTTTCATCCACTCCGTTGTACTCGATTTCTGTGGAGATACAAGCTGAAAATTCATCTAATCTTAATACTCTGTGGTTTGCAGGTGTTAAAGAATTTGGCTTCAGGTAATTTCAGTGAAGTTTGTGCAGATAGTGGGGTTTAGTTCTTTAGAGAGCTCTCTGGTGACTTGTTTTGTGAGCCCAAAGGTGCCTGACCTGACAAAACCCTGAGTGGGCTCCTGTGGTCAACTAGTGTCATAGCAAAGGTGTAAAAGGGGCAAAATTCACCTGAAAATTGGGATTTGTGGAGTTTTGTTTTCTGAACGGGCAGCAAAGAGACTGTGAGGTGATATTCCAGTGTTTGGTTGAGAAATCGGTTCAGGGTCGTAATTTATCCTCAATGTTCCGCGCTAGCGTTACCTATGATTAGTGATGGCTTGGTGTAGTCACCAGTTAAGGACCTCATAAGCAAAGAAACACCTTTTGAGTTAGTTTTACAAAACAAGCTCAAAATCTCACTGTAAAAGGGTTCTGAATGGAAGATGATAATGTCATTAGAGTTAATGACCTCCCAGAAGCAACAGAGGCTGCAAACCTCACTGCTGGTGCTCTTAATTTCAAACCCCAGCACTAAATAAAAAAGTGGAAGCTGAAACCAGACAGCTGAGTTTACAGGCTGCACGTGGACTATTTGAGAACATCGCCTTGAAAGTTCAGAGCAAGCGCTCGCATACCTCCTATCAAAGGCACTTGAAAAAGTGCCAAAGAAAGTTGGCGTGGCTCAACAGTGGGATAATGGGGGTTGTTAAATGGGGGTTGTTAAGCTGACGTAGTATTGAAGTGAGAAAACTCATAAACATGAGCAAGTGAAACCTAAAAACCAGAGTGAGGCCAACCCAAAAGGGAGTTGTTCAAACTCACAACGGGCATAAAGAGAATAATTCCTTTTTCAGGCTGCAGCAGGAAGCGAGCCGCAGAAATCTACGGGGCTGGGAGGTGATCGAGTTACAAAAGGAGTTTCCAGCCATAGCAGGAGAACAAAATGCAAGTTCTGCATCGGTTTTTAATGCAGCGGCCGTGCCAGGACGCGTCTTTCCAGGGATCTCGCTGGAGAGCGGATCCTATTGAAGCAGCTTGTAGATGCACTAGTGCAAACAGTTAAAATGAGCAGTGAAGCAGTGAAGCAACACGGTCACCAGAGAATATTCATTCAAAACCTATAAAAGAAGTTAAAGTTGAGTAGTTTGACCACTAACAGTAGCTTTTATCCTTGTGCTAAAAACTGTGCTGGAACCCTGCACCTGGAAGACACTAAGGATACTTTAATAGAATAACTTTACAAAAGGTTTCCAGAGAGATCGAGGCCAGCTATAGATCAGTAAGCCTGATGGTTGTGTTGTGAGAATTAGTTTTCTAATTTCTTCCTGTTTTAAAGAAAAAACGCAGTAGGTGCAGCTGGGATTGTGGGATAATGGGGAAGAGTTGACTTGCCCATCTTCTTTTTTTTAAAGGAAGTTTTGCTTCAAAACTAACAGCAGTCCTTGAGGGCATCACAAACTGGGTCTGTAAATCTGACAGGGGTGGCTGGCACTGTTTGGTCAGTGCTCAACAGGAGCCCAAGAAGCAGATGGAACCTTGATTATTTGGCAAGACAGAGTATACCCCCAAACAATCTCCTCTTTGTTCTCCCAATACAGTCAGCAGAAGTGGAAAAGCTTCTAAGGTTCAAAAAAAGGGGAGGATGTTGTGTGTATATCGGGAAATGTGGGCGAGGAATGAGCAGTGAGATGGATCGTGAAGTGGCTGGATGGCAGAGCTCAGAGGGTTGTGATCAATGGGGCAGTCTGGATAAGGTCTGTGGTTAGTGGGTTCCCCAGGGCTCAGCGCTGGGTCTGGTCCTGTTCAACCTGTTCATCAATGACCTGGAGTTGCACCCTCAGCCCGTTTGCTGCTGGCACCAAACTGGGAGGAAGGGCTGACACCCCAGAGGCTGCGCTGCCATCCAGAGACCTGGACAGGCTGCACTGGGCAGAGAAGAACCTGATGAAGTGCAACCAGGGCAAGTGCAGGGTCCTGCACCTGGGGAGGAGCAACCATAGGCACCAGTACAGGTTGGGGGGACCTGCTGGAAAGCAGCTCTGCAGAGAAGGACCTGGGAGTTCTGGGGGACAACAGGGTGACCATGAGCCACCAATGTGCCCTTGTGGCCAAGAAGCCAACAGTACCTGGGGTGCATTAAGAAAAGTGTGACCAGCAGTTTGAGAGAAGCTGGAGGTTGTTCCTCCCTCTCTGCTCTGCCTGGATGAGGCCACATCTGGAGTTGTGTCCAGTTCTGGGTTCCCCAGTTTAAGAAGGACAAGGAATTACTGGAGAGAGTCCAGCACAGGGACACAAAGATGCCGAGGGGTCTGGAGCATCTTTGTGCTGAGGAGACACTGAGAGAGCTGGGGCTGTTGAGCTGGAGAAGAGAAGCTGAGAGGGATCTGATCAATGGATCAATATCTCAGGGTGGGTGCCAGAGGATGGACCAGACTCTGTTCAGTGGTGCCCAACGCCAGGGTGAGGGGCAACGGGCACAGACTGAAACACAAGAGGCTCCATCAGAACATGAGGAGAAACTTCTTTGCCTGTAGACCCTTACAGCTACAACAACTCTTTTTGTAGGATTTTTATCTATGAGCATAAGACAGAAAACACCCTGCTGCGGTTTAAGCTGTGGTTTGCCTGTCTCTTGGATAGCACATGGTCCTTGTACCTCAAGAAAATATCTCAAATGCACATTTTAGGTGGCTCTGGAAGGGGCAATAATCATCCTCAGAGAGAGGAATGACCAAGCAGAACAGGTACAGGGCAAACAACTGTTTGCAACAGTGGACTCAGGAATGTCTTTTCAATATTTGTTGTGGCACAGGAGCTAAAGGGCAGCAGGTAGAACGAGTAGCTGGCGTGGCCAGAGCAAGCAAGAGATCACCGGCTGGAAAAGCTAATTAAGCTTTGCATGTTGTTAGGGCTGCACTCAGGCTGCTGCTGCCAAATGTTTGTAGTCAGCATTGATTCTTGGTGGGATGCTGGCACCAGAAAGCAAATTCATATGAGTCTTCTCTGGAATATAATCTGTTGTTTCTGGTGTCATAGGGTGGTTCTTGCAATAAGTGAGTTGTCACTTTGTTCTTTCAAAATTGGGAAAAAGTACTGGAAAGTAGAGCAGATTCTGCCAAACAAGTAGGAGGGAGTCGTTAGGTGCAAAGGACAGGAGGGCCAAGTTTTTTTGAGTTACCTGAAATAATGCGCGACTTTAAAAAAAAAAAACGCCATCCTTTCCAAGCCCAGCCTGGAAAATCTTCTGGTTTTAACTTCGAGGTGTTAATTTTGAATTTATTACAGTGGTGAGCAGTCACACTCGTGTCCGTTTCTGTTTTCAAACAGCGTCAGTGACAGCAGCAGCTCCCAGGGTCTGTCCCAACCTTCCACGCAGACCACACAGTACCTGCGAGCGGACACGCCGAACAACGCCACACCGGTAACCAGTAAGTGTTCATCTAGTTACAGACCTTCGTCACACCGGTAACCAGTAAGTGCTCATCTAGTTACAGACCCTCGTCACACCGGTAACCAGTAAGTGCTCATCTAGTTACAGACCCTCGTCACACCGGTAACCAGTAAGTGCTCATCTAGTTACAGACCCTCGTCACACCGGTGACCAGTAAGTGCTCATCTAGTTACAGACCCTCGCGCACACAGGATTTGGTGGCAGGACTTTGGCCCATTCACCTTTTCAACCTGTGAAGGGAACGAATGAGATAAAAGCTTTACGAGCACGATACATTCGTTATTTCTCTTTGTTCGCAGCTTTGCTTGAAAGGGTATTAAATACTTCAGAGAGCAGTGAGTGAAGCGAAGGGTAGCAGTGTTTTCTAGACTATACCCTAGCTATGTTCAGTGTTAATTCTGTAATTACTGAAGGTATGGATTACCCACGGAATGTTTACTCCTCCAATTATTGTCTGTCTTCTCTAGTGGAGGGATATCCTGTAGAGCAAACACATTTTCACCGGGGCCGCATGAACCTTGTGGTTGCCTTCAAAGGGCCAAATGTAATTTTAGGGCGGTATAAATGTAGGAGTAGTTGCATTTATACAGTCCTAAAATGACACTTGTCCCATAGAGTGTCACTCCAGGGAAGGAACACACTCTATTTGCAGTTTTTTGGCAGTTCCATCTCACCAGGCTGACCCTGACCCTTTCCCCTTGTGCTGCAAGATGATTCAAGGAGCTAAACCAGCCAAAACCTCACTTTGTTTGTAGAGTGATGGGTTTTAGGCTGAAATAGCGCCCAGGCACTTTTCAGAAAATGCAAATTAAATGGCTCCTGTTTTCCTCTCCTGCCACCAGTGATTTTTCTTCTTCTGTGATGCTCAATCATTTTGTATTAATTGCCCAAAGAGTTCAGCAGTCTAACGAGTAAAAATGTCAATAGAAATCCTTTATTTAGAGCTAGATAAAATAATGATTAATGCCTTCATTTTTTTTTTTTAGCAATTAATAAGACCCTGAGGTCTCTCCCATTTTGCACATAGTAGTGATGCTGCCCATCCCAATTCACCAGTGAGTGCTGCACCAGTGTGGTGTGTTTTCCTGTTTTCACCACACGTGTGGAAGCAAATGTTCATCTGACACTGAGCTGCTGCAACTTCGAGCAAGTTTTGTCTTTCTTCTAAATTGTACCATATGTCCCTAAAAGAAAAGGGATTTCTTTTGTCATTTGAGTTCATCTTTCCCTTGCAAAAAGCTGACTTTAAAATGTATCTAGTAGAAGCATTGATTTCAAAATAAAAACAAATTCCCTATAAACATATTACAAAAATTCCACCAAGTTGGGAAGAGGTTTTAGCATGTGACTAATTCTTGAGCTGCTTTTCCTTCTTGCCACCCAAAGTCCCTCCACAGCCTTTTTCTTTTCCATCTCTTATCCCAAATATTCTCCTATCGATGTCCTGTCAACCTCAGGTTTTTAGGTTGTGCCTCTTAAGTGACACTGTTTGGTTTATTTAAATATGACCCCTGGAAACTCATTAATGAGCATCTGTCAAGAGGGGAGAGGAGGATCTGTCCCGAATCTTGTGTTCGGTGTAGTTTGTAATTGCTTTTGGTACATATGAGCAGAACTTTACAGCTTAAAATTCTAGCAAATCCAGCTTAGTGAGTAACACGAAGCAAAGAGTATATTGAAAATCACACAACCTTATATCGCTAAATAATCTGTTACATTTGGTATGCATCTATTCAAGCTTAATATTAATCATTTAGCTTAAACTGGGCTCATCCACTGACCTGTGAGTAGTAAAACCATTGCCATACAGCTCACTTATTTAGCAGGGAGAGCTCAAAGTGGCTCATCTAGACTGTCATATTTATAGGATGAAGTGGTCGATTCACAGTTTCAGTAACATTGACATTAAAAAAAAAAATCCAAGTAATTCCCAGGATTTCTCTAACACTTTGTAAACTTGTACAAAACTATTTGGGCATTTCCAGCTGTATTAGTGTATCTAGAAGTGCCAGAAGAGGGCACTGGTCGTTTTGGTTAGTCCTGCTGGATAAAGCATCTTTATTCGCTCCAACAAGTCTCTGCTCGGGATCTTTATTTCCTGGTCGTCAGGGAAGTGCAACGTCGTGTTAATCACCTTTAATACGCAAGGAGGAGTTTTATTTACTCGGTGTTAATAATGAGACTCGATTGTATGACACTATATAGCATTCCTGTCTGATTTTTTTTTTTTTTTTTTTTCCCTGCAGATTATTGTATTCACATGACTTCTCTTGTATGTGTTGTTTAATATGTTAAGCTTTTTAAGATTAACCTGTAATCTGTTTAAGTCTGTGCTGCTTGCCTGGCTTTATACCTGTAGGTGGTGCTGAGGTGAAGCAATGCGCTCGTGTTCTCGTTGTAAGGGTATTTATATTGGTTTGTTTGGCTCTGCTGGCTCCTCAGGTTACCCTACGTTACGGATAGAGAAGAATGATCTTAAAAGTGTCACTCTGATGGAAGCAAAAGCTAAAGTGAAGGACATTGCCATCTCCAGGGAGAGGATAACTCTCAAAGACGTGCTCCAAGAAGGTATTTACAGCACTCAGACTACAACATGCTGTGTATAAATGTATATATTTTATCACTAGATTTTTTTTTTTAAATTAACCATAGATGACATTTCTGATCTTTGTAACTTTGGTGGAGGAGACGAATGATGAATGATGTTTGCGTTTGGGGTGTGAGGGAAGAAGTTTGCGGAATTCATTAGAACAGGGCAGCGACTAATGGTGCTCAGTAAATCATTCAGCTTGTCTGTCTTAATAATCTGGTCCTTTAAATAAAGGTAAGGGTTAGATGGCTGAGGAATGAGGTCATCCGTTGGGTGGCAAAGTAACTCGCTTTTGTAACTGCAGGAGAGCTTCTCTTAACAATAAATAAAGTCCACAAAGATCTCAGTCGTCTAAACTCGTCGTCTCAATTTAATAGATTCTGATTTGAAACCTAATCAGCAGATACATTTATAGCTCTGGGAAAAATTCAGAGATTACCTGATTCTTTTGTCTTGTTTAATGTTCAATTTGGAAGTGTTCGTGCACAGCATTAATTGGAAATAGACTGAAATACTTAGGGGTTTTTTGTTGTTAGTCTTTACCGCTGCAACTTCAAGTCTGTGTTCCCTGAGCCCCTTGAGAAATCAAACTTTCCAAAGCCAGAAATGTGAGATGCTCATCCTTTGGAATTGGAACTGCTACAATTGTGTCTCTGCATCTCCAAAGAGGGATCTTTATGCTCAGCTCCAGTGTAGGTGCGGACCCAGTTAATACTGGGATCCTGCTTTTCAGCTTCCAGTTGGTATTTGTGTCCGTTAAAACCTTCAAAAGTTAATCAGAGGACTAGAGACACATCCTGACAATGTCGTCAATTTTAGTCCGGGACTGTAGCAGAGTTGAGCCTCTGTCATCTCAGAACTGATGATCTTCAGAGGGGAAGAAGTGAATAATAAACTATTTGCATAAAATAGCTTCCATAACGTAGCCTACTTTGACATTTCAATGATTTAGGAGATTGTGGCCTTGCTGTGGTGTAACCAGTTGGGAAATGCAAAGCAGAGGGATCTGTAGGGATTTTTGTATTGCTGGGCTTGTGCAGCACCTGGTTCTGAACCTGTGTAGAGCTCATATTGTACTGGGTGTAACACAAAAAATGAAGTGTCTAATGGAATAGCTACGCTTTAGCAAATGGAACAGGTGTTAATGGTAAGTGGTAAGCTGTACAATTTTCAGGTGATTAATTGGGATGCAAACAGCGTAATCTGCGAAAAGCCCGGAGGAGAGCGAGGCTCAAGAAATGCAAACCAATGAAACACCAAAAATAACCCCATGAAAAATCCCCCAGCAGAACCGTGGGTCATACAGGCGTGCTGTGTTCGAGTCTCACTATGTCTAGATATTTATTGCTTTAAAATAATTTCATTTAAAAATAGGTATCTTGATACTATAACATGTTTCAGTACAAGATGCTGTCTTCCTTTGGACTCTTAAATATACCCATATATTGGAAATACCACAGAAGCACAGAATCCCAGGTTGGAAGGGACCTCAAGGATTATCTAGTCCAACCTTTCTTGGCCAAAGCCCAGTCTAGATAAGCTGGCCCAGCAGCCTGTCCGGCTTAAAAGCGCTTAATGTTGGGGAATCCACCGCTACCCTGGGGAGATTACTCCGATGGCTGGTTGTTCTCATAGTGAAAAATTTTCCTTTTGTGTCCATTTGGAATCTCTTCAGGGGTAATTATGTATTTAAGGCACTCTTAGGATGTCTTCAAGTTTGCTATTAAATAACTCATACTATATATTTACGTTGCCTGAAGTCTCTAGTTAAATAATTTCTTAACGAGATTACAGTTCGAAGATCATTTGAATTTTGGGAATGGAAAAACGTTGAAGAGACTAGAAAAAAAACCCCAACACATTCCAGCTGAGGTGAAACATTTGAATGATGCAATAGTATTTGTTTTCCCCAAACTGTTCCATGTATACGGGTTGGCTGAAACCAGTATTTCCCTGCGAATATCTCCCAAAAAGTTTTGTTTCTGAGAAATATTTGGACTGGAGGATTGTGGACCTGTGGATGAGAAAAGGACAGAGCTGGAGTTTTGAGTGCAGACAGTTGAACTGCCACAAATAAACCCGTCATCAGTATTGATACTTCAATTGGCTGCATTCTGCTGTTATCATTAGTTCACTCTCACGCTTGGCCTCCTGCGTTATCTAAGTTGTCAGAATTTACTGTATATGGTTCTGAATCCAGAATTGGACTCAGTGCTGGAGAGTTATTAATGACTTAGTAGGGCATTTGGGACTTTGTTCCTAATGCTCTGCTGTGGCTGAATCATTTTAAGGTGGTGTTTTCTTAACTTTAACAGAATTTACTATCTGTTATCCACATATTTTTACCACATACTTACAATTTGTATGTTCTCTTCATAGGCACATTTGGGCGCATTTTCCATGGGATTCTAATAGAAGAAAAAGACCCCAGTAAAGAGAAACAAGTTTTTGTCAAAACTGTTAAAGGTACGTTTACATGAAGAGGGGTTTTTTATGTCAAGTTTGGATTGTTTTACATGCTGAGCATATCAAATCCCTTTAAAACAAACTCCTCCTCCCCCAAACATGCAAATGGCTATTGTGTAAAATCCAAAGCAAGCTGGATGCTGCCTTCAGCTGGAGAGAACAGAAATCTTATATGGAAGAAAAATGTGTGTGTTCTCCACCAGTGCCGTCAGTTGTTGCGTCTCGAATACTTCTGCTTATTATCCTCCAAAGTAAAAATAATATTTGTTGTTTTCCCCACACATATCATTGTTCTTTCCATCCACAGCCTTTGCTCCTTCAGATTGCTGGAAAAGGCACCTGCAATGCGTCTTAAAAGTCTTTTATGTGTGGCTGTACAAAAGATAGGCGGTAGTTTCTGCCATCCTTAAACTTTGCTGCTGAAGCACAGGAGTTATCATTTAGAGCTTAATTTATACCAATATAGCATCTTTAGTCAAGAAATATGTTGCTGGAGTGATCTAAATCGTGACAGGTAGATTTAAGAAACAACAAGGTAAGTGTAGGTGAAAACTGTATTACATATGTATTAAATATATCCGACACATATTCCTTCCTCTACACATCATTGGAAGAGTTCTCTAGTAGCTCACAACAGTTTTGCTGAATTCCCTGTACGGTAGCTGCTTCACCAGTTGCTTTTGTCATTTCATTGGGTGTATTATTGCCTTTGGTTTATTGTTTTGCAACTTTAATTCTTTCTTAAAAAAAGAAAAAATTAGGCTTCTATGAGAATTTCAACTTGTTTTAAATTTCAGTTGCCTGGCTAGAAATTGTTAAAGGTACTAATTGTCAAGAGGAAGGTGGGAATTGGTGAAGCTGCTAAATTTTGTTGTTGAATCTTTCCGCTCCCCATTTATTCTGTGCCATTTTTAAGAAAAACATATTGCTTTAAGAAAACCACCTTCTATTAGTCTTGGTTTGTTTCTCTCACAATCAGAGGCTTGTGGTAATAATAATAATAATAATAATAATGATAATAATTTAAAACTTGTTACGAAAGTTACGAAACTTTAAGTTGTTCCCTGTGATTTGGATGCACAGATTTCTGCTCAGTTGTATTCTAACAGAACGCACTATGGGAATACACATCCTATGTGGAGCCAAACGGTCACTCCACACCAGATTTTACTTTGAAATGCTCCAGGCAAAGAAGCCGAGCTCTAGTTAATACAACGGTAACACTTCTTTGCTTTTAGACTTGTGTTTTTGTGCTCTTCAAATTGAGACAGTGATGTTTTTCCTTTAGAGGAGCAGCGTATGTTTAATTTGGATTGTATGGAGAAAATAATCAAGTTGGATAGCATTTGTAAGGCCTGGAAGCATGGGGTTGAGCTGTGATACGTGAGGGAAATGTGCCAAACGGTGGAGAAGGAATGAAGGGCAATGAGAACGTGGGGAGAGATGGAACAGCAGATCAGGAGAGGTTGTGGGTTATCTTGTAAGGTGATGAAGATGAATTACAAACTGCTTCAAACGTCATTAGCAGTGCCATAAGGATGGCCAGTACGTTTTTAGGAATTGTGAAAGGTCATCCTGCACAAAGTAGGTCACTTTTAGAGCGGGATGGAGGAGTGAGATCCTGGATGGGTAAGAAGGGCTGGCTCTTGGCTGAGGTGACAGAATGGATGCAATAAATTCATTTAGGTTGTCGGTACTGTGAGCCACGTACCAGCTGTGAGTACTCTGAGCAGGAACAGCCCCAGGTTCCAGTGTAAGCTGGGGGATGACCTGTTGGAGAGCAGTGTAGGGGAAAGGGAGCTGGGGGTCCTGGGGACAGCAGGGTGACCATGAGCCAGCACTGGGCCCTTGTAGCCAGGAAGGCCAGTGGTACCTGGGGTGGGTTAGAAGGGGGTGGTCAGTAGGTCAGAGAGGTTCTCCTGCCCCTCTGCTCTGCCCTGGGGAGACCACACCTGGAATCTTGTGTCCAGTTGTGGCCCCTCAGTTCCAGCAGGACAGGGAACTGCTGGAGAGAGTCCAGCGCAGCCACCAAGATGCTGAAGGGAGTGGAGCATCTCCCGTGTGAGGAAAGGCTGAGGGAGCTGGGGCTCTGGAGCTGGACAAGAGGAGACTGAGGGGTGACTCATTCCTGGGGATCAATATGGAAAGGGGGAGTGTCAAGAGGATGGAGCCAGGCTTTTCTGGGTGACAACCAGTGACAGGACAAGGGGCAATGGGTGCAAACTGGAACACAGGAGGTTCCACTTAAATAGGAGAAGAAACTTGTTTGGGGTGAGGGTGGCAGAGCCTGGCCCAGGCTGCCCAGGGAGGTTGTGGAGTCTCCTTCTCTGCAGACATTCCAACCTGCCTGGACACCTTCCTGTGTAACCTCATCTGGGTGTTCCTGCTCCATGGGGGGATTGCACTGGATGAGCTTTCCAGGGCCCTTCCAAACCCTGACATTCTGGGATTCTGTGATTAGCCTCCTGTCCTGCCTGACAAACCCTGTTACGCCTGAGCTATAATGTCCCTTCGTGGGGTGAGTACTGGCAGTTTAGTAGTGCTTTGTGGGCAGAGTAACCTGTGAGTAAACCTGTCTCAGCACCGAGTCAGCCAGCAGAGCTTGCCCTGTGCTCTGCGACAAACGCTCGTGTTTCTGCTGGTGGGATTCACGCAGGGAGGACTTGTTGCTGCCCCTTTTCCTGCTCATTCCTCCATTCTGAGCAATACTTACTCTCGCAGTCACAAAATACTTCCATTGTTTCTCCAGGAGCGCCGCTGGGATGGTAACACTTCCATTCTGTAGCACTTTTCCTCCCCATTGAGCCTGGAGATGACCTCTGAAAAGGAGATGTGCTGCCCCTTGGCAGGGTGTTGGTAGCTGTTAATATCATTTAGCAGGGTGCTGGTAGCTAGAACTGTGTCTACTGAAGCAGTCACAGCTGTAACAAAATACTGGTTGTCTTGTAAAGAAGGAGAGTGTTTTCTTGTAGTGACTTCCAGCAAGAAGTAAAGGAGCATCCTCAGTTCTTTCTGGCATTTTGGGAACATTTCCTGAATTCTGCCCTGTTCTGTTGCCCCTCCCCGCCAAACAGTTCTATTATTTTGGTTTTATCTGATATAGTTTCCAATAGACTTCTCACACATCCTGGAACATTGTTCAGTATTGTCACCTTAACCTGGGATCCTATTCATGTAGTTATTTGGTGTTTCTCTGCCCTGTTTTAGAGTCAACAAACGTTCTTGTGAGCCCCAAAATTGTTGTGAGCTGGGGCAGTTTGCCATCTGCACAGCTCAGGCACGCTGGCTTTTTATAACATCAGATTAAATGACAACACTGGTGAGAACAGATCTTAATTTAGCTGCCTCCCGTCAGCGCTTATCAAATTGCTTTACCAAAACGGGCTCTTAGAGCCACGTTTCTCTCTCGTCTTTGTGCACATCTTGATTTCTCCGGCCCTTCCCTTCGCAGCTGTGCTGAGCGGGAGCGTGGTCTTGAGGGAGTAATAATATTCACATAATTGTTGTCTGTAGAGGATTTCTCAGCTTTAAAAAGGATCTATATGGGCAGAGTTTGTAAGGGATTTTTGCTGATACTCGTCTGGTTTGGGCAGCAGAACGTTGCTAGGAAAATAAGTATGAACATCCCCCGTTCTCCTTAGAGAAGTTCATTTGCAGGGCTAATATTAAGCAGCTTCATCTTTATACCCTGGCTGTGATGGCTGTGGGTGCAGCGGGGTCATGTAATAAGTTGGGAATTTGATCTGCTTGGAAAAAAAGCCCCAAAAAACTGCTAAAAATTCTCTCTCAACCAGACTTTTTTTCCTTGATCTCGTTCATTCTGTGACCACACACATGCTGCTGCTTTGGCACAAATGCAGGAGCAGGGCAGGACCACAAAAGCGAGATGGGTATGAGAACTATTAAACTGACTTAAATATCTCTGCTGCTGAAGGTGAGAAAGGACCCTGGGGGTCATGGGAAAGAAACAAGGGAAAAAGGCTTTGTCTGTGGAATGACCTCCCCCAAAAAGCATGGGCTGCTCCAGAACTGTCTTGTTCTACCCAGCAGTGCACTCTGAAATTGGTCAAATAAAGTCCAATGAATGACAGAAAATAACGGGGAGGTGGGGTGAGGTGTTTCAGATCTTCCCAAAAATGTGAACTGAAATTCTTCCAGCAGGTGCTGTGAGGAAGAATAACCTTCTTGAGAGGGAAAAATGCCCCTTTTCACCAGCATCAGAGCTGGAGAACCTTAAGATATTTCCTTGGCTGTTTTGATGTTGGGGTGGTTGTTCTGGAGTTAAATCTGGAATCACCGCCAGAAGACATCTTCTGGAAGGAGAGCATGGCAAATGTGATCAGTACACTTGTGCCCAAAGTAGAATTTCTTATTAGGATCATCATAATTTGGGTTGGAAGGGCCATTTAAAGACCAGCTGGTCCAACCCCCTTGCCCTGAGCAGGAACATCTTTCCATAGATCAGGTTTTTCAAGGCCTTGTCCAACCTGCCCTTGAACATTTCCAGTGATGGAGCATCCACAGCTTCTCTGGACAACCCGTTCTGGTGTGTAAAAAATATTCTTCCTTATATCCAATCTAAATCTGTCTTTCAGTTTAAAACCGTTGCCCTATGTCCTGTCACTGCAGGCCATAATAAAAAGTCTCTATTTCTTATAAGTCCCCTTTTTAATATTGAAAGGCTACAATAAGGTCTCCCTGGAGCATTTTCTTCTCCGGTCTGGATAATCCCAATTGTCTCGGCCTTTCTCCAGCCCTCAGATCATTGTCACATGAGGAAAAGCAGTGCTGTAGATGTAACAGCGGGCGCATATCAGAATAGATATCTTCTTTCTTGTGTCCTCCTTCGGCTCTTGGTGCTTTTACAAGATCCGCAGCCTTTCAGGAGGGGTTGATCCCTAAAAATGTGGCGAGCGGAGAACATGCAGTCAGTTTTCTTGCATCCTGGAGAAGACAAATGTCATGGCCGACATGCTCATCAGCCCATAGTTAGATGTGTGTTTCCCTGCTCTCAGGAGTGTGTTTGCAGCCCGGTGTGTTTGTCTATTTCTGATTTCCTTCACTGCCTCCTGGAGTTGATTCTTTTTTCTCAAAGGATCAGAAACCAAAGACATTTGGCTGTTGGGCAGTACCCGCTTCCCTTTCCGGGTGTTTTCTGGCCCTCTGCTGAAATATTGAGCATTATTAGAAACCACAACAGCGCTGAAATGAAGCAGCTTTGATTTTTCTGAACTTAGCACTTGTTCTCATTTCTAAAGCAATCTGCTGTTAAAGAATCAATAATAAAAACCAAGCAAGCCTGGCCCAGCCTCCTGTTGTCCTGAGAAGCTCTGTAAGCGAAAGGGGCCTTTTCCAGGAATATATTGTATTCCCTGTTTTGCTTAAGCTGGGATTGACCTACCAAGTCAGGCTCTCAAAGGCCAAGCTTGATTCTGATAAAACAATCAGTGCAGGTGGCAAACAGATTGGAGTTTGCTCATTTAATGTTAGTTGGTGAGTTCTGTGCCGCAGAATTTGGCTGCAGTCTTAACCATACATGAAGTCTTTGAAGTGCTTTTCAACCCATTCAGTGACTACTTGTTCCATAGCCTGTAAATTGATACGACTGAGAATTGGAGATGCTTCTCTTACAAATCTCAACGCCGCATCTTTTATAGAGATAAACTCTGCGGGCAGAATTCATCCTTGAACGTCAGAAGTTCGCTCCCTGGGGAGTGACAAAGCTTTGACCTGCATGTTCATGAAATACATTAATTTATAATGGGCTTTTTTAATGTTATACCATCTTAACGCTTTAGAGCGCGTCTGGATGCCTGAGTCTTCCATTACGTGTGGTGCTCTGTGCCAAAGAGGGGAACGTAAAAGAACAAAATGGGTATCAGTTGGCAGAATTTGAGGCAACTTTCTGGAAGCTCTAATAACGTGGGGAGTACAAAGATTGCAAGCCCTGGGCTTGTGCCACCTGTTTGTATTTTCTCTAGATTCTTGTTCTATTCGCATTCAGGTTTCACTGTGTTTGCTAAGTGTGGTTGTAAAAGTAATTCACGTCCATTCTTTCTTTAAACGGACCTTCACAAAGATGAAAGATGTCTTGTTACCGGTAAGAAGAAGAATACGTTATTCGTTCTATATTTGGGCTATTGGAACCTGTGGATCGACACAACCTGAATAAGTTCTTTGTTTGAAAGATCAGACCTCACTGGAGTTTCTTCTCCGTTGCGTTTGTTGCTCTACAGCAGGCTTGTTTTAGGAGGCTGTAATGCTTCACCTTCCCACAGGAGGTTTCCAATCGCTCTCAACTTTGGGAAGTGCCCGTGTTTTTCCAGGCTGGCGTCGCATTCCTTGCCAGCGATTGTCAGATCTCTTCTGCCTCGACACGGCACAGAATGGGAATCTTTTAGATCATCTTGCGTCAGTAGAGGAAGAAAACACACAGTTTTCACCTTTGATTTAAAGAACACATTGTTTAATGGTGCTTTTCCTGTGAAGGAGAAAACTCTTTGCAAAACAAATGGAATTGTGTTATTCCGGGAACACAGGCAGCGAGTTTTGAGTTGTGCAGAGCCCTGACTCACTTAGTACGTTCGGGCCAAGGTACATTTTTGTGCAAAACAACCCATCGTGCCGTTCAAGATAACCTGCCTGCTTCCATTTCATTTTCTAACCACTTGAAATTCTTGTTATGTACGAGGAAGAAGTGCTTGAAAACAAACCACCCATTAAAAGCTCTGGAAACAAAGTTCTAGTGTAAGTGAAGCTTAACTCTTAACACTTCACCATTTTATTAATCTTAACAAAGCTTTGAGTTTTGTTCGTATCATCACAGGTCACTAAATGACTCTTTCAGTGTTCTTGTTCACATTAGACATATCCCGCAACCTGGAGCATACGCAGTTGTTCCCAAGAGACTGTGTTTAAATTGCATTGAATTTACTTCACTCTTACGAACATTGCCTTGGCAAAATATTTACAAGTTTATGCCTTAAATGGATAGTATTAAAGTTAAAATTATTTAACCACCCAAAATCAGAACACAGGATCCTGTTTCTTTAGCAGAAACTTTATGACAAAAGTTTATTAGCAGTTGATAAGACTTTGAAACATTAAATCATTTCTGTCTCTCTGCTACAGTTTCCCTTCACATTTGCTCACAAATTCAGCTTCATCTTAAGTGAAATGAGTTACTGAGCAAAGAGCATTTACTTGTTGCTATTTGCTTTTTCCTATTGTTGTTATGGGGGAAATAGCCCTGTCCTCAACTCATCCATCTCTCTGCCCTTTTCTGTGGTTTAAAATTGCGTGTGTGTTTATACCATAGGAAAACCGAGAGCCACGTTCCCCTTTTTAGCAGTGTCACATCCAATCAACTCCAGAATGTATTAAAATTAAGCTTGGATTTGGAAACGCCGGCTGCCTTGCTTTGGAAAATGAACTTGTGTGGTTACAGTGCGGAAACAAACATTTCAGTATAAACAGCCTTGATGTTGGGGTGGGAGGAGGAATCCTCCCTGTGGAAGTTTTAACAAGACTTAGCGCAGTGTCCTGTGTCGCGACCTCTTTCTGTTGTTCCTTGCGTTCGTATCAGTATATCTGAACATCCAGGAGACGGGGGTTCTGTAGGATGCTTGGTTGCCTTGTAGATGCGTGAAGGTACAACTCTTACCTGAGTGCATAAGTATTTTTGTGTATTTACTTTCTTACTATTTTACTGTGTATTTTACTTTTTAACCTATAAAAAAGCAGATTCAGCCATGACTACTTAAGCTGCTGCTGAAGGATAGTTCTACAAATCTCCACTGGCAGCGTTATAAACGTCGTGTACGAGATATGTGAGTTCAGGATGGGCTATGAGCACTGAATTTTTTGCAAAACCCAAAGATTGGGGGTCCTGGGGACATCAGGGTGACCATGAGCCAGCACTGGGCCCTTGTGGCCAGGAAGCCAATGGTACCTGGGGTGGGTTAGAAGGGGGTGGTCAATAGGTCAGAGAGGTTCTCCTGCCCCTCTGCTCTGCCCTGGGGAGACCACACCTGCAATATTGTGTTCAGTTGTGGCCCCTCAGTTCCAGCAGGACAGGGAACTGCTGGAGAGAGTCCAGCGCAGCCACCAAGATGCTGAAGGGAGTGGAGCATCTCCCGTGTGAGGAAAGGCTGAGGGAGCTGGGGCTCTGGAGCTGGACAAGAGGAGACTGAGGGGGGACTCATTCCTGGGGATCAATATGGAAAGGGGGAGTGTCAGGAGGATGGAGCCAGGCTCTTCTGGTGACAACCAGTGACAGGGCAAGGGGCAATGGGTGCAAACTGGAACACAGGAGGTTCCACTGAAATCTGAGAAGAAACTTGTTGGGGGTGAGGGTGGCAGAGCCTGGCCCAGGCTGCCCAGGGGGGTTGTGGAGTCTCCTTCTGTGCAGACATTCCAACCCGCCTGGACACCTTCCTGTGTAACGTCATCTGGGTGTTCCTGCTCCATGGGGGGATTGCACTGGATGAGCTTTCCAGGTCCCTTCCAAACCCTGACATTGTGGGATGCTGTGATTTGTTCAGAAGGGTTAAAGCGGCACCCGGTTGCCTGTTCTCTTTGAACTGGGATTGAATTCTGCCTTGAGGAGAAAGTTTGCAAAATGAATTGCCCTGTAGAAGCAGTGTAATTAAAAAGGATGTGTTGGTACTAGGAGCTGAACATTTCAGGCAGTTCTAGTGCTACGTGCTCAGTTCTTATGGAATTTCTGGGAGCTGCTCTTGCGCTTTTCACCAACAACTTCACCTTGTGAATTTTGTCACAACCTATTTGGCAAAGCCTATGAGTTTGGGAAGGGTCACACAAGCTCTGTGAGCATATTAATAGAAAACGCATTGTGTAAGCACTCTGATGCTGAGGAATATTAGCTTGCAATATGAGACAGAAGTTCCCACAGGAACAGGATGTTACAAATGGTCCTAAGGTGAGAAAAGCTTTGGGTAAAGCAGATTTTTACATATTTCTTTCAGATATGTTTCTCGGAAGCCTTAGATTTCCCAGCTATAGCGTTGCAGAGCTGCCTCTGATAGTAGAGCCCACAGGAATTGCTATGACAGGGCTCTGGAATGACCTGTGTCGCTTTTGAAACTTTGGTTATGTTGCTTTTAACCAGATTTCAGTGAGCATGCTACGATCTAAAGTCTTCAAGCTGCAACGCTCTGCTCTGCTCTTTGGAGATTCTAGGAGGTCTGACTTAAACTGTTATTCTTGAAAGGCGTCCAGCTGATGGGGTAACCCACTGCCATACCCAGATAATCACTGCTTTTCATCTCTGGTGAGTAATGGGAGGTGCGGAGTGACTCTTTTCCGATCGCGGAGCGTGATGCTCCACGTTCGTTATCAGCACAAATTACCGCAACGTTGGTGTCATTGCTGGCTTCCCGGGGGTGTTTTCACGTGAGCGATGCGGTGATTCAGTCGAGCGACGATGAGCAAAAGCTTTAAAATGCGGTTTTGCAGACGGGCTGGCAAAAATCAAATAGGTGTTTTTCTTTTGTTTTCTCCCCGTGAACTGGACAAGGCCTCGGCGTGTATCCCGCTTGCCAAAATTGTGGGGAGAGATTAGCCTCTTATATAAAAATAGTAGTGCCAAGAGCCCCATTGTGCCTGGCTATATACAAATAACGTAATACAAGATAAACTTGCAACCGTATCAAAGCCGCTGGGAATCGTTCTTGTTCGGTGCCTCAGGGTGGACGTTCACAGGCAGGTTTTTGGCACAGAAAGGGTAAAACCGGAGCTTTGAAAGCATCTTCCTAGTTCTCAAATGCATTTACATCTATTGCAAATAGCACTTTCTGAAAGCTGGATTTTTTTGGTCCGAAATGAACCTGTAGAATCACTCCTGGGTATTAAATCTCTTGTGGCCTGAAGCCTTTGCTGTTTGGTCGCTCAGCTCTTGGTTTGCGATAACCTTATGAAAATAAACGATGCTTTTTCAGGGCTGAGAAGCTCTGACCTGGCTCGCGATCATCAGGCGTGAATTGTTGCGCACTGACGTGTTCTTAATCACAAATAGTGTTAATATCTCAGAGGGAAGTTGAGCTTTCTTATTTTTTGTAGGGCTTTGAAGAAGTTGTGCAACAAGCCCTTGCTGCCTTGCCCTGGAGTGTTTCACTTCACTCGGGGCTGTTTCCTGATGTACAAATTTAATATATGGTAGACTATGGCCTCATTTGTTGTGTCTTTAAGCTGATTTAGGAGGTTTCTGGCTCTGTGGGAGGTTTTTCCCCCCGATTCCCCCTTTTCCAGCTGTGTGTGTGGCTGTTTTTGTATCAAATGAATTCACAGATCTGGTACAGAAGCTGCAAAAGCCCGTGGCCACGGCGAGATTCTTCCCCAGGTCTTGTTTTGTGTGGCTGCGCGAACAATTCCACGAATAAAATGCCCACGTGTGTGCACTCGCATGTAACGCTTAGAGATTTGGTTTGGGTGCAGGACGGCGCTTCGTCCCAAGCAGGAAAATGAGGTTTAGGAGATTCGCTTTGGCGCGTCCCTGTGAAAACATCTCGCCGAGCCGGACCCGCCGGGGCTGCGGGTTTAGCCCGTCAAAGCCAGAAACCCTGCGGATTTTCTGGGTTATTTGTAAGGGTTTTCAGGGCAGGATGGCCAGATTCACCAGGTTCTCCACAATAAAAGGTTGTATTTACCGAAGTCAACTTCTCCATAATCTATGAAGACCTGTCTGTTGGATGCTTGGGAGTGATCTACTAAATGTGACTGAGAGTTTGTTGAAATGTACTTTTCGTTGTGTAACTAAAGAAAACGGCCATAACAGGAAGTCTAATTGCAATGGGGACCTTTGCAATAGCATTATTTTGGTATATTTTTACTCCTTTTACTCAAAGAAGTGGTGATTTATATGCTGTTTTGAATTGTACCTCGTACAAAACCACAATAATCAAATTATGTGGTTGTTCTAAATTGGCACCCGACGAAGCCAGAGGAGGATTAACCTATTGTTTGTTCTGAGTCTGGTGAATTTGTTGGTGCTGTGTAAGTGTTTTCCATCCAGAAAACAAGGAAATAATATTGATAAGAAGACACAATGCGGATGCTGGGACTGTTTCACGAGATAAGATTTAAATTTCCATATATACTTGAATGGGAGTCAATCTTCTTTTTGGGTGCTCAGCGACCTCAGCGTCCCTGAGCTGAGAGAACACAAGGAAAATGACCAGTGACCTGCTGAAAACCACCCTGTGTGATGGAAAGGGAAAGGCAGCGGCACCGGTGTCATCTCGAGGTTTGAGGAGATGAATAGATGCGTTGTCCAAACCAGATGAACTCGTTCTGTCCCTTCTTAAAGCCGGTCTTACATAATCTCCGATTTAGAACTTCAAATTATTGCATGGTGGCTGTTATAATTAAAAGCAAACCAGTTAAACAAGCGCAGGGCCCAAGAGCGCCTAAGCGAGTTAATCGGCTTAAACTCATGCCTGGTAACCTCTTCCCTCCCTTCCTTGAAGAGGTTGTGGCCTTCGAGTTCTATTAATTAGTGCATTTCAACCTGAAGCTCTGGACTAGTAGCCTGTTGGCAGCTCCTCTAACTTCTTATAATTTGCTTTTACACCTTTATTTTTAATTATTTTTGCTCTTCGTGAGTTGGATGCTTCAGGCATTCGTGCCTACTTAACTTCATTTTAAGGTGCTATCTTGGTTTTTATTGTTTAGCAGCTTGTTGAAGTCTTGGTTCTATGTCTCAAATTCATCCCACATAAAACACATGAGTGCAGGTTGGACCTGCTGTTGGAGGCCAAACCAGAAGCTTCAGCTCACCAGTACCTAAATACCTCCTGCACTGCAAGAACCAGACGCACTTGTCATCAAATACACAAGGAAATGCACCGTTTTGATGCATCCTATAATATACCGCAGCCGTAATTGTCACTGAGCTCATTGCACCTCCATGTCTGGATGTCTCCGGAGCGTTGGGTGTTGGCTTTGGGTGGTCTTGGTCCCTCCAGCCTGGGTGGTGCTCCTCAGGGCTCTCCAAGGATGCTGAGGCTTCAGTGCCTCTGCCTGCAACCTGCATCACAGACTCCCAGGCTGGTTGGGTTGAAGGGACCTCTGGAGACCCCCCCAGTACAACCCCTGCTCACGCAGGGTCACAGAGCAGATCACACAGGTGGGTCCAGGTGGGTTTGAATGTCTCAGAGAAGGAGACTCCACAGCCGCTCTGGGCAGCCTGGGCCAGGCTCTGGCACCTCCCAGCAAACAAGTTTCTGCTCCTGTTCAGATGGAGCCTCCTGTGTTTCAGTCTGTGCCCGTTGCCCCTCACCCTGGCGTTGGGCACCACTGAGCAGAGTCTGGTCCATCCTCTGACACCCACCCTGAGCTATTGATCCCATTGATCAGATCCCTCTCAGCTTCTCTTCTCCAGCTCAACAGCCCCAGCTCTCTCAGTGTCTCCTCAGCACAAAGATGCTCCAGACCCCTCAGCATCTTTGTGTCCCTGTGCTGGACTCTCTCCAGTAATTCCTTGTCTCTCTTAAACTGGGGAACCCAGAACTGGACACAACTCCAGATGTGGCCTCATCCGGGCAGAGCAGAAGGGGAGGATGAACCTCCAAACTCCCTCGACCTGCTGGTCACACTTTTCTTAATGCACCCCAGGTATCGTTGGCCTCTTGGCCACAAGGACACATTGGTGGCTCATGGTCACCCTGTTGTCCCCCAGAACTCCCAGGTCCTTCTCTGCAGAGCTGCTTTCCAGCAGGTCCCCCAAACCTGTACTGGTGCCTGTGGTTGCTCCTCCTCAGGTGCAGGACCCTGCACTTGCTCTGGTTGAACTTCATCAGGTTCTTCTCTGCCCAGTGCAGCCTGTCCAGGTCTCTGGATGGCAGCGCAGCCTCTGGGGTGTCAGCCCTTCCTCCCAGTTTGGTGCCAGCAGCAAACGGGCTGAGGGTGCAACTCCAGGTCATTGATGAACAGGTTGAACAGGACCAGACCCAGCGCTGAGCCCTGGGGAACCCACTAACCACAGACCTTATTCCAGACTGCCCTGCTGATCACAACCCTCTGAGCTCTGCCATCCAGCCACTTCACCATTTACAACTTCAGTTTCCCGATCTCCTCCTTTTTGAGTTCCTTTTGGGAAGGCATCCCTGCTTTTCATCTCCCCAAGCTGCCTTTGGAGGAGGTTGCCTTGGGACATCATTCTTTTCCCCATCTTGGGGGAATTTTTTCAATCCAGCCAATGTTTTGTGCCTTGCAGGTCCTGGAGCTGTCTCCACTTCCAGCACATCTGGAAGACTGAATGCCAATTTGCAAATTATGGTCTAATTCGAGCTGATCTGTTTAGTTTTTTGCTATGGGGGGACCCCATGCTCCCCCTCCGGGCTTTGTGTGTCCTTCCCTACCTTGTCCTCATCTCCACTGACCACGTTCTTCACTCTTAACTCACTCAAAAGTCACATTTTCTTTTGCAGGGGTAAAGTTCAATTAAGAAACAGAGTCAGGGGTGGTTCTGGAATGGAGGGGGAACAGAAAACGCAGCTGGGTGGGATTGAGAGAGCTCCGACTTACAGCACCAACAGCACTTCTTACCCCCAGAGGGGAAAAAAGGAAAGAAGAAAACCAACCAACCAACTGAAACAACAAAAAATACAACAAACCCAACAGCAACACAACCATAAAAACCCCCAAAACCAAACCAAGACACAAAGAAAAAATGAACCAAACACCAAAAAATCTTTAAATATTTGTGGGGAAGGGGTTACAGGCAACACTTCTGCCCAGTCGATGCTCTGATTGCTGTGGGTTACTGGGGTTATCGGACTCTTGAATTTTAGATTTGTATTTTGCTTTGTCTCGGTTTCTGTGGCGTTTTTTTATTATTATTTTTTAATATTGTTTTTGAAAGGTAAGGAAGAGAACAGCAAACATTTCTAAGGTTACCAAGAGTCAAGTGTTTTGAGTGGAGAGCAGTGAATAAGTAAATGTAGAAAGGAACCATCTCCACCAGCATGGACACAAACTGCAGAAGCCCATACTGGTAATTCAGCAGCAAACCAGCATCTTTTGGGAAGCGCCCCAAGTCCCGTCTGTCAGCGCCCGGCCCGGCTTCCATTTCCTTTTTCAGCTTCGCCCCGTTCGTTTTAAGCAGAAATGCGCCCTAAAACTTGGCTCGCACCTCGGGGGGGTGTTTTAAATTCCACTTCTAAAAAGTAAGCAAACAAGTTCTGTTTGTGCGCAGATGACCTCAGCTGACTCGCAGATCTGGACCAAACTTTAATTAGCGTGTTGATTTGTTTCCAAAGCTTTATCTGCGGTTCCTTTGTTATTTGTATTAGATCAAGCCTCAGAGGTGCAGGTGACAATGATGCTGACCGAGAGCTGTAAACTCAGAGGACTTCACCACAGGTAAGCCAAACAGTGCTTATAAACTGAAAATATTTGTGCTTAAACCTCCCTAGAGAGAAAGAAAATGAATGATTTTTAAGAACCAAACATTTTGTACATTTGGATTTTTTTTTTTTAAGCCATAAAGAGCCAAAACTATTTTATAAAATACAAAATTCTAGATGTGCTTCTTACTGCAAAAGTGCCTGTAAGCTTTTTCTTTCTAATCCAGCTTCACAGTCAGTAAAATCAAATAGTGGTAAAGTCTTTGGTTCAGTGTTCCAAACCTTGCAGTGAAATATGGGTAGATACTAATTTTATACATTCTTTATTATTGCTGAAAAGGGCGCTGGAGGCACGTGTTGGTTTTCAAATTAACGCCCCAAACAGGTCGACTTTTGCAGCTTGAATTAAAGGCTGAAATTGGCCTTAAAATCTTCATTACTGGCCAGGACATGAGTGAAAAGAAACCTGCGCTCGTTGTTCAGTGCCTGGGCTGGTAATTGATCATTTTACTGGTAATATGAAGGAAATTAGAATAGTTGCAGCAGAATTATTACTTCTACAGTCCACTTAAAAAATGCTTTTCGAAGACTTATTGTAGGTAAGTCTTTGCCTAAAATACAGGGTTATTTTATTAAGAAGAGTAGCGGGTCCTTGGGGAAACACACTTACCATGGAAACAAAAGGAAGCAACTGTCCTCTCATCATTCAAAATCAGGTGTTATCCTCTCTTTTACACATTAAACTCTTTAAATAGTCCAAAAAGCTTTTATTTCTATGCAGCCGGGACCTTTCTCATGGTTGAAGGTGACACCTGACTGAGTGCTCCAAGTAACAACAGGGAAAGTCCCAATTCCCTTTTAAAAAATCATTATAACTCATTGAAAGTTTTCTGAAGGTGTTTTCAACAGAAAAAAGAAATGGAACTATATACAGTTTATTTCAAGCTTCTACACATAGATGTATTGATACTATAGGCCTGTGTTGAAGCGATATAGCACAGGGCTTATCTGACCCATAAGGAGATCAAACTCCTGCGCTACTTCTGCAATTTAATATTTAGTTGATTCAAACCTAAAAACTTCTGACGTGGATCAAATGTGATATTTTGGCCTCTTTTTTTAACCACTCTAGTGGAGCTGTATCTTTTATCTCTCTCGTTGCATTTAGAGTGATACATTTCAAAGTTGAGGATCTATTGCTGCTTAATATAAATTCAATATAAATTGGGAAGGGGTGGAGACGCCATCCCTGGGGGGGTTTAAGAGACGAGGTTCTCAGGGGCAGATTGAGGTTATGTTTGGACTCAAATGATCCTGAGGGGCTCTACCAACCAAAATGATTCTATCAAATGATAACCTGTATTCACAGATATTTATTTTAGCCCTTTTGGACCAAATTGGGCAGTTCTTCCTAATGGGGAGGTAATAAAACATCTATTGTTATTTGGTGACCGTGTGCTCTGTAAGATTAAACGAATGCTTTGCTTTCATGTTGAATCACTTTCATTGAATGTGTTTTAAGGATCAAGAATATTTCTTTTCCAATCTCAGTTTCATTAAATGAGGGATTTTTCTCCCTTTTTCACCAGGAATCTGCTCCCCATCACCCACGTCTGCATAGAAGAGGGAGAGAAACCGATGGTGCTGCTGCCGTACATGAACTGGGGGAACCTTAAACTCTTCTTGCGCCAGTGCAAGCTGGTGGAGGCCAACAATCCTCAGGTACACCCCAAATCCGCGCCTTAAACTTAGGCCTGGCTTATCATCCGGCTACGGGCCTTAAATAAGAAATCATTGTGGTATTCACCTGCTCTGCTGGGGCAAGGGAGGAATTGGCAAACAGGTTCCCTGGCAAGGGTTGTGTTGATTCATAGGAGGAAAATACTCTTGGCCGCAGCATCGCGGGCGTTCGGAGGCCGTGAAGCCGAGTTAGGCCCGGATTAGGGGAGTAGCTGGTATGTCAACACGTATTTAAAGAAAAAATAGAGAAAACGGTATATGATTGTAGATTCAAGCTACAACACAAAGGGAAACATTGTGTATGGGGAAGATTCAGATTTACTGCTGCTTGTCAGGTTTTTTTGTTGTTATTTTGTGGTTTTTTTGTTTGTTTTTGTTTTCCTAAATAGAATCAGTAGATTTTTCCCGTTAATTACTGTAGCTCTTAATTATTTTACCGCGTGCATAAAGCACTCTGTCAAACTTTTAAGGTGCTGCTGTAGCTTTGCTGTTAAGTAAAATAACTGGATTTCTTTAACTTCAGATACTAAACAACGTGACCTCTGCTTTTCTTCTTTGATTTTCACTGCTGTGAGTGCTGTTCAGCATTGGGAACTTTACCGTGTTTCAGTGGAACCTGCCACGTGTTTCGTGAGAAGCCAGAAAGAAAATACTCCTCAATGAGAATATATTTTGCTTCTTGTTTTCCGAGGTCACCATTTGTCCCTTCTATGTACCAGCTTTCAAACCAGCAATTAATTTACAAGTTGCGATAAGCTGCCGGGATCTTTCAACTTTGATTTTTCACTTGTCTTGCTGTTTAATCTGAGTTATAAATTTCTATGCAATGCACTAATATCCCTCTGCAAGAATTTAATGACATTTGCAATCTGTCTTACGTGAAACGACCATACTTAACTATCAAAAAATGGGACATTTGGTGTCCTAGGTACTTATTTTAAGATGGAACTCTTTGACAAATACCTTGAGTTTCCTGAACTAACACATGGCTGTTTTTCTTAATAACAACCTGGTAACTAAGAAGCTGGTTCATTATCATTTTAGTTTAGTATTTAGTTTATTTCAACCCTAATCTTGCAACATCAGTGTGTCCACCTACATGCTGAAGTTTTTGGAAGACTAAAAATGGAAGAGCAAACCCAGGGTATAAATATGTGCAAGGATTTAATTTATTTAGGACTGTGAAGCTGTAAAAGCAGATGCAACACCGGCATTTGATAGTGATTTTCTGCAATAAATAGCAATGAGAACTTTGACTGTTGTTTCAGTGAAACCGACTTGGTTTCCAGCGGAACAGGAAGTGGAAAAAAACATGGTAAGAAGGGTTAAAATGGCCTTTTTTTGGTCTTGCAGGCAATTTCCCAGCAGGATCTTGTCCATATGGCGATTCAGATCGCCTGCGGCATGAGTTACCTGGCCAGACGAGAGGTCATTCACAAAGACCTGGCTGCTAGAAACTGCGTGTAAGTACTTGGCAAGTAAAGTTCTATCAGTAGCAAGGGCTGGGATGGGCTTTCTCCAGTTCACCCCATCCCTACTTCAAAATATGCCACTCGTTGTTTTTTTTCCAAATTTGGAGGTGAGTAGTCTTGTCAGTGAATTTATTTTCCTCTAGTACTATTCAATATATTTATCAATTATTTGGACGAGGGAATAGAGTGACTGTCAGCACGTTTGCTGATGACACCAAGCTGGGAGGAGTGGCTGACACTGGAAGCTGTGCTGCCATCCAGAGACCTGGACAGGCTGGAGAGCTGGGCGGGGAGAAATTTAATGAAATAGAACAAGGGCAAGTGCAGAGTCTTGAATCTGGGCAGGAACAGCCCCAGGTTCCAGTGTAAGTTGGGGGATGACCTGTTGGAGAGCAGTGTAGGGGAAAGGGAGCTGGGGGTCCTGGGGACAGCAGGGTGACCATGAGCCAGCACTGGGCCCTTGTAGCCAGGAAGGCCAGTGGTACCTGGGGTGGGTTAGAAGGGGGTGGTCAGTAGGTCAGAGAGGTTCTCCTGCCCCTCTGCTCTGCCCTGGGGAGACCACACCTGGAATCTTGTGTCCAGTTGTGGCCCCTCAGTTCCAGCAGGACAGGGAACTGCTGGAGAGAGTCCAGCGCAGCCACCAAGATGCTGAAGGGAGTGGAGCATCTCCCGTGTGAGGAAAGGCTGAGGGAGCTGGGGCTCTGGAGCTGGACAAGAGGAGACTGAGGGGGGACTCATTCCTGGGGATCAGTATGGAAAGGGGGAGTGTCAAGAGGATGGAGCCAGGCTCTTCTGGGTGACAACCAGTGACAGGACAAGGGGCAATGGGTGCAAACTGGAACACAGGAGGTTCTACTTAAACTTGAGAAGAAGCTTCTTGCCAGTGAGGGTGGCAGAGCCTGGCCCAGGCTGCCCAGGGAGGTTGTGGAGTCTCCTTCTCTGCAGACATTCCAACCCGCCTGGACACCTTCCTGTGTAACGTCATCTGGGTGTTCCTGCTCCATGGGGGGATTGCACTGGATGAGCTTTCCAGGGCCCTTCCAGTCCCTGACATTCTGGGATTCTGTGATTTTGTAAACATAAGGTGAACCAGAAACTCTTTTTGTTTAACAAAGAGAAAAAGAACGTGCAGGAGCCAGGATTCTGTGAAGGAATTTGTTCCATTGCCACCTCTTTGCTCCCCAGGTCTGTTCTTGTACCCCTGTACTGAATTTTGGGAAGGGATCCAAGGTCACAGTGGTCTTGGCAGGTTTGTTAAGGGGGGAAATACTTTTCATCTCCAATTTCTATGGCACAGTTGGAGCAGACATATGGATTACACAAGTCAGAGCTCTCTAGTCCCAGGAAAATGACCCTTTGTATCGTATTTGTTTATAGACAGCTCTTCTAGGAATTTCTCTCAACTCCTAAGAGTGATTAGATATGGAAGTTTCCCGATCTATAAGTTTTGCAGGTGATCAACCGACCTGAAAGTGCATAGAAATGGGGTAAATAAGAAGGTACTTGAGATAGTGAAGCAGGAAATGCACAAATTGAGCCTTTGATGTTTAATTTCTTCCATCAAAATAAAGAAATAATTGGCAAGATGAAAAGATAGCAAAAGCCGGTTTGTTACAACCCCTTAACCCAGTGCTTTTTCTGTATTGTTATCAGGAGATGTTAAAGTCAAAGTCTCACCCATGTGCTGAAGTCAGATTTATGAGACCATTGAGCTTTATTAAACACTTTTTTAAGTTCAAAAGAATGTGAATTACCGTCCCGGAGGGGGGAAGAAACGAGTAGGCTTTTTTGAGTCATCTTTTGATGATTAAAAATAAGCTTCCCGTAGCCAATATCCTATTTCTGACAACACTCAGGATGAATATCTCTTGGTGAGGGGTATAAATATCTTGCTGGATTGCTTGATTAGAGATAAGGCCACAAATACCATTGGTTGCTTTAACAAGATATGACGAGGTTTTGCTTTGCTTAAATCTTTGGCTCGTTATTGCTACAGAAGTACCGTAACTAAAATTAGTTTAATGGATCTGATAGGGGATCTCCAAGGGAGGGGGAATGATTTAAGGGAGTTGTTTGCTTTAACTGTGTTTTTGTTTGATTTTATTTAATCTGGGGCTGCTCATTTTTATCACGCTTATCTGTTAACGCAGAATAAACACATTTTTGGATGATATTTGCCAATTGCAGAATAAGAGTGTCTTGATCTAGATGAAATGCCCATAGTGCAATTAGTGCTCCTGAATTAAACCCCGGGCCTGAAACTCCAGCTTGAGCACTAATATTTTCTGCAAAACCATAACGCCAAGTTCGCTAAATGCTTCTGTTCTTTTAAATTAGCATTGACGATGCTCTTCAGGTGAAGATCACGGACAACGCGCTCTCTCGAGACCTCTTTCCCATGGACTATCACTGCCTGGGGGACAACGAAAACAGGCCGGTTCGGTGGATGGCTCTGGAAAGCCTGGTTAACAACGAATTTTCCAGTGCTAGCGATGTGGTAAGTTAACTTTTGTTTCCCTTCTCACATTTTATTAATGTATTTTATTGACACGCTTCAATTTTTTGAGCCCTTGGAGAATCAGGGCACTGAAGAGACAACAGTGATGTGTCCAGAACAGCAGAAAAGGCCTTTAAGATCATCAAGTCCAACCATTAACCAAGTTTTTTTAACCTCATTGCCATGATCTCTCTATTAGTGCTCAAGCCACATAAACACACACAAGAAAAATAAGGGAAAGAGTCAAATCTGCTCCAGAAATACTCCTTGGAAAATGTGTGTGGTTTTGTCTTGCACCAAACTTGAAGACAGGGCAGGAAATGTAATAAAACCTTCTAGAAGCTGCCTGTAATAGCATGTTTTTATAATTCTAAATGGGATTGATTAAATGTTGATTTCTTGTTATTTTGCTTTTAAATCCAGCGTTCACTGTTCATAAAGACCGGACTTAGAAATAAAAGCTTAATGTAACACTGGAAATAAAATATAGAATTTTATTAGGCTGGAGGCACCTCAGTATCAGGCATTTCAGGAAATCAGCGCAATTCAGCATATAGTCCATGCTATTTTAACGCAGATCTCCTTTTTGCATTATATAGGGATAAATGCAACTTGGCTTCTAATACCGACTTTGCATCCATAGCTGAGTTTTGCAGTCTACAAAAATCGCCTGTTTTTCTGGGTTTTATAAACACCGTCTGCCCCTAATAACATCTCTGCATTTCCCTGCACGCTTTTGACATATGGTGTCATATGTTTTTGTCTAGGAACAAATCTAGTTATCAGTTTCATGTAACACATGGAACATGCTCCAATTGAGGTGGTGTCTGTTAAGACGCAGTCGGCACCTGTTCCCCACTCGCTTTTTGAATGTATTAATATTTCTTTAAGATGGTTTTGCTGGCTTGAAGCATTTCTAGCGCGTCCCTGCTCTGCCAACTGTTACATCAGTCAACCAAAGCGCAGAAAAACAAAACACAATTCCTGTTGAATTTTCATTGTATTTTTCTCTTTGACGTGAAGCTCTGCGTCTCTTGACGCCGTTTTTGTGCAGTTACTTATGGAATCACAAATAGCTTTATGCTCAAAGTATTTTGCTCGAATCTCTGTTTTTTCTGGCGTTCTAGATGCACCACCACCCGTCCCTCGGTGTTCTATAAACTGCAAATATTAATGATTAATAAAATAATAATGAATAGAAAGGTTGTGCCGCTGCCCAGCTGCGTCCCTGGCCGCATCCCTTTGCCCGGAGGTTCCTTTTGATTTAAAACCAGGGACATTTTTGATGTTTGCAGAACTCTGCCCCTTTTTAATAAACCGCGACGTTTGCGGCACGTGTGACTTCAGCCCTGAATCATCCGCCTGCTGTATCAGCACCATCTCTGTTTTGTCGCTTGGGTCTCTTCATAGCAGCCAGTAAATCATTTTGCACGTACCGTGCTTATACATGCATTGAGTGATTGATTTTTCATCACCTTAAGCTCCTTTTGGCAGGTATTTGTGGCTGAACAACGTGTTGAATGTTGATCCGGCTGTCGGGTTTACATAGATGAAACCTTTATTTTTCATTTGAGTCCTACCTCTGAGCGTGTTCTCAAAATATACAGACAGCTTTGATTTTAGAAAGGAATAGTTTTATTCAGTCTGCTCTTCTGAACCTTTGAATTTCACAGACCTTTTTTGAGAACTTTTGTGGAGCATTTGGAAGAGGTAAAATATAATAATGAAATAATTTCTTTTGAAACAGTGAGTTTAGTGTTTAAAATTCCTTAGATTCATCAAGTGCTTTGAAATTCGAAAGATGCAGTTGTATTATTTTTTGTGCACTTAAAGATTAGTGCATTAAGATTTTAATTTTATTTCAACTTAACACCCATTCTGTGATTCTTAATTGTTCTTATTCAAGACAAAGTGGTATTGTATTGATCTTGGATATATTTAGTATTTATGTAAAGCTTTGTTACTCCGTATAGTTTTATTCCTGACTGATTTAGTGTGATGTCTGAAGGAGCTCTCTAAATTCGTGTTCTCTAATGCTGCACACTATTTCTTTTCAGTGGGCCTTTGGGGTGACTCTGTGGGAGCTGATGACACTGGGCCAGACCCCGTACGTCGATATCGACCCCTTTGAGATGGCAGCTTATTTAAAGGATGGCTATCGAATAGCTCAGCCCATCAACTGCCCTGATGAACTGTAAGTGTGTGTTTGGAGAGAGGATAAACTGCTGGATTGTTACCAGCCTGTTAAGCCAGGCTTATCAATGAAAGAGCCCGGTTTGCCTTCCCCTGCCTTTTAGATAAACCCTCGTGGAGGTGTTTGTTCACAATCCTAGTGGTACAGAAAATCCCAGAATCCCAGGCTGGTTGGGTTGCAGGAGCTCTGTAGATCCCCAGTGCAACCCCTGCTCATGCAGGGTCACAGAGCAGATCACACAGGTGGGTCCAGGCGGTTTGAATGTCTTAGAGAAGGAGACTCCACACCCATTCTGGGCAGCCTGGGCCAGGCTCTGGCACCTCCCAGCAAACAAGTTTCTGCTCCTGTTCAGATGGAGCCTCCTGTGTTTCAGTCTGTGCCCGTTGCCCCTCACCCTGGCGTTGGGCACCACTGAACAGAGTCTGGTCCATCCTCTTGACAAGCTGTACCTTCTGCCTCTTGTGTTCTTCCAAATGCTCTCCATATAAACCTACCACAGAGACACTTGGAACTACTTTTACAAGAGCTGAGCAATTAGCAGTTTCCGATGAACTGTGTATTGCTTCCTCCTGGACTGCCTCCAACTTGTGTCCGAAATCATAGAATCACAGAATCTTTTTGGTTGTAAAAGCCCCTCAAGATCATCGAGTCCAACCGTTCCCCCACCCCTGGCACTGCCCCATGTCCTGAGAACCTCATGTCCGTCTGTCCAACCCTCCAGGGATGGTGACTCCAGCACTGCCCTGGGCAGCCTGTTCCAATGCCCCACAGCCCTTTGGGGAAGAAATTGTTCCCCACATCCAACCTCACCCTCCCCTGGCGCAACTTGAGGCCCTTTATTCTCATCTGAGAGAACAGACCAACACCCTCCATGCTACAGCCTTCTTTCAGGTCATTGTAGACACTTCTGCGGACAACACGTTGTTCCAGGTGTGCGTCCCCTGTTCAGCATTATCTCTCAAAAGATGCAGGGTTCCTTTGCACAGAATCCCAGAATGTCAGGGACTGGAAGGGACCTGGAAAGCTCATCCAGTGCAATCCCCCCATGGAGCAGGAACACCCAGATGAGGTTACACAGGAAGGTGTCCAGGCGGGTTGGAATGTCTGCAGAGAAGGAGACTCCACAACCTCCCTGGGCAGCCTGGGCCAGGCTCTGCCACCCTCACCGGGAACAAGTTTCTTCTCAAATTTAAGTGGAACCTCCCGTGCTCCAGTTTGCACCCATTGCCCCTTGTCCTGTCACTGGTTGTCACCCAGAAGAGCCTGGCTCCATCCTCCTGACACTCCCCCTTTCCATATTGATCCCCATGAATGAGTCCCCCCTCAGTCTCCTCTTCTCCTTTTCTCTCCCCAGTCATCAGGTTTTATAGTAGAAATGCTCTTGTTTCCAGGCTGGCACAGTGGTCACCTGACTTACATTCTTGTGTCTCCTACAGCATCATTTAGATTGGAAAAAAACCCTTAAGCCGTGTGTTTGCCTTGCAGGTTTGCGGTGATGGCCTGTTGTTGGGCCCTCGACCCCGAAGAACGACCGAAGTTTCAGCAGCTGGTGCAATGTCTGACTGAATTTCACGCTGCGCTGGGAGCCTACGTCTGAAACCACCGCAGAAGGTGGAATTCCCGGCCCGGGAAGGAGGCACGGCGCGCGTCTGCGGCTCCAGTGGCACTCGGACTCGCACACGTGATGTGTATAAAGCAACACCAAAGGGAGAAAGCACTTCTTCCAAAACACTGTGCCTTAGGATGCTTTAGTAGTCTGAAGATTTTTCTAAGACCTCTCGATGTCGGATGTTTTCTAGATATCACTTTTGCTAAGTTAAATCGAGACCTTTTTATTTGCCACCGGGATTTTTTAAAGTGTAGTGCTAGTGAACTTAAACACAAGATTCGGATGGACTTTGCACTCTTACAACAGACACATGATGTTTGGTTTTTATTCGAAGGGTATATGGAACTGGTAGAAAAGTGAGGAGACGGGAAATTAATGCAAAAGCCACGCTGCAGACAAATTTCCCTGCTTTTGAAAACAATGTTGAAACGAAAACTTTCTGACCAGCTCTAGTGTTTGTTACTTGTATGTATCTGGAATAGCTTTTTAGTATCAACTTCTTCTATTTTGAGACAACAGCACATTGTGGTTGGATCCACGAGCGGCATCTTCCTTTTTTTAACCCATTCACGAATGTTTTTTGGGAAAGCTGGTCTTCGGGATACAATACAATACCCCTTTTTAAAGCAGTAAGTGACCATGTCAAAGTGATTCCACTTTACCTCATATGGAGAGTAGTAAAGGTGGGGTAAAAACGGTGCCCCTCCTTGCAGATAAAAGACTGATGGGATTTTTAAGATGGTTTTATGTGCTAAATAGAGGCCTTCAGAGAAGCGCCAAAGCAGCCCTTGTGTGGGAGTCTTTCACCTCAGACTTCTGGATCACAGTTTCTCTTGTCCAAAAAGGTACTGGTTGTGGTTTTTTTTAACGGGCTTTTATGGCCTGAAACGGGCTTAAATATATAAATATATATTTGTAAAGACACTTGCAGAGTAAAGAATGTTTTTCTATTACGTCTCATGTGAAAGCTTGGTCCCTCACGCTGCCCCGCGTGTCCAACATGCGGGTTGGTGGTTGTCGCTGGGCGTCAAAACAAGGTGCGTTTCCTGCCCCCCTCCCTCAGAATTCATCCCCGAGGCTTAATAATGTATTATCTTGCTGCCACCTTTCATATCGATTCCACCTTGGGTTACTTGGAGTTGTATGTTACTTAAGAGAACAGAACAAGGTATTTCAGGAAAAAGTGTGGGGACCTGTAGATTCAGCCTCGAGCGTTTGCGCAGCCGCGTTCGCGGCGTTTTGCGAGTTGGAGCAGCTGGATTTGGCCGCATCACACACATGTGGAGCTTTTGTTCTTTCCCAGAGTCCTGAACCTTGCTGGAGAAAATTAATCCTTTCTAATTAGTATCGCATGAGGCGGAACTTTGCACTGTGTTCTCAGTCTCGCCAGACTGAAACAGGGTGTCCCTTAAAACTCAGCAGCTTTGGTGTTAGTTACCTGTGGCTGCTGAGCCAAATCTTGCTTTATCCTAGAAGGAGATTTTCCGGCTGGCACAAGCTTGGGCTTGTTATCGTGGGCTGCGTCTGTGTGAATGAATTGAAACTGGTTTTGTTTGGTTGGCTTTGGAGTCACAGAGTTTAGGGACAGCAGTCAGGCTTCGGTGGTGTGGATTTCTGTGGTTTTATTCCTTCCTGACCCAGGAAAATGACCTGATATCGGTACCTATTCATGATGGCTTGGTTGTTGAAACTATCAGCGACTTGTATCCAGCTCTGCGTTGTGATGGATCTGCAGAGGTGGTGGGTGTAAGATTTACTCGAGGCTGGAAATCGGGGTGACAATGGCATCCGTGCTGTGTGCACCTCATGGGGCAGCAGATGTCTCACTGAGTCACATACAAAATGTATATCTTGCAAGATCTGTCCACATCTGATCGTATGCGAAGTGATATGGCTGTGCAGATTGAGGATGTCTGTGCCTCAAACTGCTCCGTTCAGTCCGCACAGGCTGTGGGAATGCTACACTGTGTCTGTTTTTCCATTGAGAAGCTGTTTCCATCTACTTCCAGGTGAGCGTGTGCATCACTAGAGGCTGACAAGTGATGTAGTGTGGTGTTTGAGTATAGATAGAACCACCTAATTTGAAAATTCAACTGTAAATGTTGAAGTGAAACCTGCTTCACCCACTCCAAGCTAAGATGGGCGTTTTTCTGATAGCAGAACTACCTGGAGCAGGCGCCTTGCAGGCAGGTATTGTAATGAAGGTTGCAGATAGTTTTTATGCTGGCATTTTTCTTTACTGTTGCATGATTCTGTGTGACATATCTTAGCTCCACAGCCTGTTAGGAAAGCTCTTGAGGGGCAGGTCACTTGGGTAGAAGATTGAAAATACAGATTTCGCAGCATGATGTTGGTCTCTGCTCCCAAGGAACAAGCGCCAGGAGCAGAGGAAACAGCCTCAAGTTGCGCCAGGGGAGGTTGAGGTTGGATGTGGGGAACAATTTCTTCCCCAAAGGGCTGTGGGGCATTGGAACAGGCTGCCCAGGGCAGTGCTGGAGTCACCATCCCTGGAGGGTTGGACAGACAGAGATGAGGTTCTCAGGACATGGGGCAGTGCCAGGGGTGGGGGAACGGTTGGACTCGATGATCCTGAGGGTCTTTTCCAACCAAAATGATTCTGTGATCTATAGCTCTGCAAAGCACTTGCCAAATAATTCCTATTTGATAAAAAGGGGCTTGTGTTATCATGCAGCAATTCTGGGGCGGAAGGCAAGATCTGATTGTAAGCTCCAGTGGTTCTGGGGTCAGTTTGGGGCTGAGCGGAGCTTGGTACGTGTTCTCTCACGCCGCCTCATCTCGGTGTCCCACCGCACCAGCTGGTGCTCCGCCTGATGACCGAGCCATCTGCTGTCACGCTTCCCTGGCTGGAAAAGGCAATAACGTTCCTTCTCTCTCCTTCCTTTCATAGCACAGAAACTGTTCCAGTCGCATAAACAAACAAATGTGGCTCATTAACTCTGGGACCAGCTCTACGGCCAAGTCTGATGCTCCAGATAGCAGGTTCCTGTCTCAGGGCTGCACAGCAGCTGGAGCAGCCAGATGTGTCAGCTTTACCAGAGCTTCAAATCAAAACATTTTTCCACTAAGAAACCCAAGAAATACACAAAGTGAAACACAATAACTACCCCAAGTGTATTTCTGATTCAGCTGTTGGCTTCTGTGCATTCCTTGGGTGGGAGAGGCTGGAAGCATCACATAACCCCAGCTCTTCAGCTCAGCCTCATCTGTCACCTGAGCTTCCACCTGGTTTGCTCCTGCTCAGATGTGTTGCACTTCGGTTTAGATTATTCCAACTCTTTATTCACTTAAGAAGTTTTAGATCAGCCTCTTGTGTTGTCTCCTGTTGCGTTACCATCCCCTGAGCTTTTGCCCGGATGAGCTGGAGTACAGAATCGTTTAGGTTGAAAAAGACCCTCAAGATCATAGAGTCCAAGCATTCCCCCAGCCCTGGCACTGCCCCATGTCCTGAGAACCTCATGTCCGTCTGTCCAACCCTCCAGGGATGGTGACTCCAGCACTGCCCTGGGCAGCCTGTTCCAATGCCCCACAGCCCTTTGGGGAAGAAATTGTTCCCCAGATCCAACCTCAACCTCCCCTGGCTCCACTTGAGGCCGTTATCTCTTTCAGTGACCCTCCAGGCGCCAAGAACTCTTCCCGTGCTTTGCATCCATGTGCAGCAACCACAAACCACCGTCTGCAAGCGATGATCTTGAGAGTCTTTTCCAACCGAGAGCTGAGAGAAACCCCAGGTAGGGAAAGTGCAGTTCTGGGGCTGATTCCTGCTCTAGGATCAAAAATTTTCCATCCTCAGTGATGCAAATGGAACAGGTGTTGGCAACATCTCCCTAGGAAATGCTGAGGAACGGGTGGAGTAATAGTGCTTGAGAGAAGGCTTGAGGGAATAGGGTGGTGGCCTGGCTAAACTCAGCCTTGCAAAAATGTCTTACGGGTAAGCCTAGAGGCAGCAAACTGGTTTTGACTGGGAATATTGATGCGATGGGCATGAGGGAAGGCTGGAACCAGCACGGTGAGCAGCGGGACAGTCACACGTGGGGTGAGAACAGGTATGTTGTGCTGGAGAAATGTCGGGAGTTTCTCTTTTTGGGGCATAAATGGCTGTTTCCATGCAGAGGACACCCCCAGTTAAAGACCAGTTCTGCCTGGTCCTGGATGAGGCACAGGACCAGGAATTTTACAATACTGGAGAGCCGCTCTGCACCAGTGACCAAACTGGGTTTAGCTCTGCAGTCCTTGCTGGGGCAGCAAACACGAGAGAGCAAAGCGGGGAAAGAAACAACCAAACAACACCCACAAAACAACATCCCACATCCAAAAACCCAAACAAAACCAGCGCTTAATTTTGAAAAGGGGGACTGTATAAGAACAAAAGTGATTTAAGGAAAAAAGCAAAGCAGGTCAGGAGGGCAGTGTGCTCCAAGGTTCTGCTTTCAGGCCTTCATTCCCGGTTTGAACACTGGCCAGAGGGCTAAAATCCGAGTTTTCAATGCCCTCCTCCAGCTGGTGGAGACTCACCTGCCAACAGATAAAAGCGCAGAGCAAATATTTCTGAAGTTTAGGGGCAGATCGTGCTACCGTGTGGATATCTCCATGTTCAGTCGTGCTGTGATAATTCAGGCTTTCCGCTCCTGTAAAGCTCGTTTTGTCTTTGCGCTTCGTCCTGCTCAGACTGGTAATATCTTTAAGGCCAAAGGAGGGTTTGGGGCAGATTAGAGAGTCTTAGTTTTCCTTTCACTTGCTTTAAAACTCTTTTGAAGAGAGGAGGATTTTGAGAAGGAACCAAGTGCTGACAGACAAACCGTTCCCTGTGTTGCAATGTTCAGGCTCTCGAGAAGCAGCAGTGACTAAGGACAAGGTTGTGGTCTAAAAATGGTATTTTTTCCTTTCTTTTACGTAATTGAAAGAGAAACGTGAGGCTGCCTCGCTGGAGAATCTGTAGGAGGAGGGAGGAAGGAAGGTGGGTCGCACAGCCGAAGTCTAAGGGCAGAGCTGATGTAGCAAAGTGCATCAGCGATAAATTTGCTGCTCAGAGATGGGGAAGAGCAGAAATTTCCATGTGTGCTATAGGCAAAAGGGCAGAGGGGGTGGAAAATTAGCCAACGGGTGATTTAGACACCTCAATTCATTTATCTGCTCTCCTCAATGCTTCTGCTACATGAAATAAGTCGCCCAAACCCTTGAGGCCTTGGTTACCCCTTGGGAAAGCGCCATCCTGTATCACAGGGGTGTTGTGCAAAGGAAGAAATAGAAGAAAAATGGTGGTTTCTCCCAGTTTCTAATTGGGTGGAGTTGTCAGTTAATTGGTGAAATAAACTGCATGAAGAGGGAATTGCTGACAGCTTCTTTTGGGAGTAATGAAAGGGAAAACCTGTACCAAGGGCCCTTCCATAGGGTCCCGTCATAAATTAACCACCCAATTTCGCCTCCGAAACAAAGGAGCAGGTTATTAAAGGGGCTGATGGAGACCATTGGCCTCGAACTCTTAGGACAACACGCTGGGATGATGGAAACCCCATGAAAAATGTGCTGGTAAAGCTGTTTTCATCCAGGTTCATCCTCTCTCCAGGCGGGATGATGCTGGGAGCTATTGCATCCAGCTCAGAAAACACCATTTTTAGCCTGTGTCGGGGCAGCAATTCGGGTGCGAATCGAGGCCACCTCCATCAAAAAAGGCGCTTTTGGTATCAGCGTGTCCAGCAGAAATCCCAGTTGCTTGTCGCTGGTGTTCTTGGGGGACGTGTTGAACTTTAGGTGGCTTCAGGTCAGTCCCCTTTCCTTCTGGGATGTTATTTTAAACAGGGATATTTTGGTCCTGTCTGCCAAGACTGTTCCGACTGTTCCGACTGTTCCTGCAGGGAGTTGTGTTCAGGGAAGCTGTACCCGACTCGGCACTGATGCAGCTCGGGATGATGTTGTCACCTATCCAGGTTCTTTCTGCAGTGCCAACATCTGGCTGTACACACATCTGGAGCCCCAGTTGTTACCTCTGAAGACTCTAAACCAGAAAGATGCGCCTGGGAGCAACGTGAATACTTCATCCTAGAAACAGAAGGATTTCCCGGGTTGGAACAAACCGCCTTCGCCTTGGTGTCGCGGATCTTAAGACTTGTGCTCGCTTAGGCTGGGACTATCTCCATAGCTGACGTCTCCTTCCAGTCAGGACCTCCAGTAAAATAGAAGAAAACTGGTCATTGCTCCCAGTTTCTAATCAGGTAGAATTGTCAGTTAATTGGTAATAGAGCAGGACAAATAAAACACGTGAAGACGGAATTGCTGACAGCTTTTTTTGGGAGTAATGAGAGGGAAAAGCTGTACTGCCTCTCCAAGGGCCCTTCCATAGGGTCGGGGACCTGCGGAAGATGCTCAGTGTTGTATCTTCTGCGTGATTTGGGGTTTAACTCAGCGATGGTGCTGCTGGGGCTGCGCGTTTTCCACCCGCCTCGTGGGGGTGATGCCAGCTCCCCTTTTCAGGTGCTTCGATGCTTTCCCTGGAATATCTTCCCTTTATTGTTTGGCATTAGTGAGCAAATTGTATCAACCCTACCAGGATATGGCAGGAGTCAGAGAATCACAGAATCATTTTGGTTGGAACAGACCCTCAAGATCATTGAGTCCAACAATAACCCAACTGCAGCACTGCCCCATGTCCTGAGAACCTCATCTCTGTCTGTCCAACCCTCCAGGGCTGGTGACTCCAGCACTGCCCTGGGCAGCCTGTTCCAATGCCCCACAGCCCTTTGGGGAAGAAATTGTTCCCCACATCCAACCTCACCCTCCCCTGGCGCAACTTGAGGCCGTTTCCTCTGCTCCTGGTGCTTGTTCCTGGGGAGCAGAGCCCGACCCCCCCCTGGCTCCAAGCTCCTTTCAGGCTGTTGCAGAGTGTGATAGAAGAGCACACTAATCCTTTTGAGATAAATCAATGATAGAGCACTTGCTTTGCCGCTAAGGAGTGAGCTGATGTTTTTCATTGAATGTTGGGAGCGCTCTGAGTCTTTGGGGGTAAATTAAAATACTGTTTCTAGTGCCTAATTGCTGAGCTGTGTTGGGATTGTCCTTTTTCCTTGTGTAACACTCACGTACTGAGGAGCACAGCTCGTCACGAGCAATTATCTGTGCTGGGAAGCTTAAATATGACTCCCAAAGCAGTTAAAGAAAACCTCACTTTTAACAATAATAGTAATAAAAAGCTTAATGACCCTGGTTGTACATGCAGAGCTCTAAGTTTTGCTGCAAGAAGAGACTTGTGGATGTTGTCTCTGAGTCCATAGAAAGACATAACTCTTTCAAACCTCCTTTGTTCCTCCAGAGAGCCAGAGCCGTTCTGGGTGTATTTCTCTAATCTGGAAATCTGGGAGCTTTAAGGAAAAAAAGTTTAAGTTAATTAAACCAGTTTTTCTATGTATTCTTATGTGGTGCTTCTGAGTGCGGTAGCAGGCCCCATGGCTGCCCGCAGAACCCCTGCTTTCCATCCTTATGTTGTGATGGCTAAAAAAGCAAAGATCTTCTTTTTTTACCACTCCCTGAAATGTGTTCGATTTGGACCGGAGCAGTTTGAAACTCCAACGTTCGGCTTTTAGTGGATTAAAACCCCATTTCTCAGCGTGTCTGCTCGCTGATGCTGAATCCCGCGGGGACAATCTGGAGCCATAGGAAGGAGCGGTCGTCGTCCCTCCCACCCATAGATTTCCTCTTGGCAAGCCGGTGAGGAGGTGCCGCGTGGTTGCAGGAAGCTTGAGTGCTACCGCTTCTTTTTTATCTCCTTCCTGCGCCCTGCCGAAGTTCATCTGATGCGAATTGGCACCGGGCTCGTGTTTTCCCCCAGAAGCTGTTCCCCATCGCACCATTGGTGCTGGTGCATCTCCAGCTGACCCAAGTGTGGTGGTTGGTGTCCCGTGGATGGTGCGGAGCGGCTGGATGGCTTGTCCTGTGCCCCGCGCTCTCCAGCTGTGCTGCTCCACAGCTGGACTGTGTCCAGAGCTGATACTTGGCTGGTACGTGCAGACACCTCCTCGTGTTCATCCTGGTTGAACTGGCCTGGGGAGAAACCTGCTGCTGGTTCCTCAGTCAAGCAGCATCGCCTTTTACTGCTTTAAAAACTCAATTTGGGCTTTTTTTTGCATTGTACCAGCACTGGTGTGGCCAGCAGGCCCAGGGCAGTGACCGTCCCTGTGCTGGGACCTGGGGAGGCCAAACCATGAATCCTGGGAGCAGTTTTGGGCCGCTCAGGACAAGAAAGGCCTTGAGGTGCTGGAGCGAGTGGAGAGAAGGGAACGGAGCTGGTGAGGGGCTGGAGCACAAGTGTGATGGAGCGGCTGAGGGACCTGGGGGGTTCAGCTGGAGAACAGGAGCTGAGGGGAGACCTTCTGATCTCTGAACTGCCTGAAAGGAGCTTGGAGCCAGGGGGGGGTCGGGCTCTGCTCCCCAGGAACAAGCACCAGGAGCAGAGGAAACAGCCTCAAGTTGTGCCAGGGGAGGTTGAGGCTGGATGTGGGGAACAATTTCTTCCCCAAAGGGCTGTGGGGCATTGGAACAGGCTGCCCAGGGCAGTGCTGGAGTCACCATCCCTGGAGGGCTGGACAGACGGACATGAGGTTCTCAGGACATGGGGCAGTGCCAGGGGTGGGGGAACGGTTGGACTCGATGATCTTGAGGGTCCTTTCTAACCAAAACGATTCTGTGGTTCTCTGTTCATTCCTGACAGGTCTCTGTGCCTCAGACTGGGTGGTTTTCTGTCCCCCTGTGCTCAGGTCACTCAGGAACAGAGCCCAGATTGGTGACCTGGTATTACTGCCCATGGCAGTAATGTTCCCGTACCTCTGGTGGCACTAAACCCTCTGCAGCAGGACAGGATGCAGCTCAGCGGGGCAAAAGTGAAAAGCTGAGACTGGGCACAGATGTGAGCTCTGCATAGAGCAGAAGGGAAGCTACAAAGCAGCAAACTAAATGATGCTTTTTAGTATTTCTTCATATCTGCTTTCTTAAAAATCCTGAGGTCAGGAGTTCTGCCCTTACAAGAACATCTCCTCAATGTGCTGCAGCAAGTTTCTGGCCCTGAAGAAGTAAAAACTGGGGAGACATCTTAATTTCAACTGTAAGCCTTCATTTTGTTGTTGTTTTGTCTTTCCGTGTTAAAGTGTTTTCGTTCACGCGTGGAGCAGATACCGGTAACACGTCAATCCTTCGCTTGGACAGCACCAGCACAGGAAATCAGGAAATTGTTGCTGCCCCGTGTTCAGCTGCAAAAATACTGTAATCTTTGCTACCATTTGGCAGAGGAAATTGTTTTAAATGTCAGCTAATTGCTGTCAATCTAATTTAGTTTTCCAATCTCAGCTTTTCACTTTTGCCCCGCTGAGCTGCATCCTGTCCTGCTGCAGAGGGTTTAGTGCCACCAGAGGTACGGGAACATCTGCAAAGTTTGCTTTGCCTTTGCAGCCGTCCCTGTGGGTGACACGTGCCAGCCCGGCGGCTCCGGCCCTGCCAAACCTCCTCGTCTCGCTTGTTCAAACAAAGGCAGGTGGTTGGTGAAGGAAGCACTTGCCACGCTCCGAGGTCAACCCAGAGAAAACAAAGGGATGGGAGCTGTGACATTTATGGTAAGGGCCACCAGAAACAAAACAGCTTGAAAGCTGGACAGGTCCTGGAGAGAAGCCGGAGGAGGTGACGTGTCTCCAGGGACCCACAGGACAGGTCCCCCATGCCCTGAGGATGGTGCCACGTGCCCTGGGCAAACAAAGCACCACCTACGTGGCAGCATCTGAGGGACGTCTGGGGACAAGATGACATCTTGGGGAATAACCTGTTGGAGAGCTGCGTAGGGGAAAGAGACCTGGGGGTCCTGGGGACAGCAGGGTGACCATGAGCCAGCACTGGGCCCTTGTGGCCAGGAAGGCCAATGGTACCTGGGGTGGGTTAGAAGGGGGTGGTCAGTAGGTCAGAGAGGTTCTCCTGCCCCTCTGCTCTGCCCTGGGGAGACCACACCTGGAATCTTGTGTCCAGTTGTGGCCCCTCAGTTCCAGCAGGACAGGGAACTGCTGCAGAGAGTCCAGCGCAGCCACCAAGATGCTGAAGGGAGTGGAGCATCTCCTGTGTGAGGAAAGGCTGAGGGAGCTGGGGCTCTGGAGCTGGACAAGAGGAGACTGAGGGGTGACTCATTCATGGGGATCAATATGGAAATGGGAGTGTCAGGAGGATGGAGCCAGGCTCTTCTGGGTGACAACCAGTGACAGGACAAGGGGCAATGGGTGCAAACTGGAACACAGGAGGTTCCACTGAAATCTGAGAAGAAACTTCTTCCTGGTGAGGGTGGCAGAGCCTGGCCCAGGCTGCCCAGGGGGTTGTGGAGTCTCCTTCTGTGCAGACATTCCAACCCGCCTGGACACCTTCCTGTGTAACGTCATCTGGGTGTTCCTGCTCCATGGGGGGATTGCACTGGATGAGCTTTCCAGGGCCCTTCCAACCCCTGACATTCTGGGACTCTGTGACGTGGGCTGAAGGCACCTTGTGTCTGTGCTCCTGGGACTGTACTGGCCAGGAGCAAAGCTTGTCTCATGTCACCTTCTGTTTGCCCTTAGAGTTGACCTGGCTTTGCTTCCTAAATGTGCTCTGGGTTCCAGCACAGTGCTGGGTGTCCAGGGCTGCTCCAGGTCCAGCACGGTGAGGATGCAGCAGCATTTTCTGCATGTCAGGTCCTGGACTGTCCTACAGCTCTTGCAGCAGGGCAACAGCTGGGCACAGCCCCCTGTGCTGCGAACACAACCTGAGGAACCCCTGCGAGAGAGGAGGGGTGGTGGGACTGCACGGAGACAGCACATCAGTCCCTGCTCTGCAGGGAGCTCAGGAAACGCTGTGTCCTCCCAGCATCTCTCCCAGCTGCCCCACCAAGCAGAGGGGTCATAGAATCACTTTGGCTGGAAAAGCCCCTCAAGGTCATCGAGTCCAACTGTTCCCCCACCCCCGGCACTGCCCTATGTCCTGAGAACCTCATGTCCGTCTGTCCAACCGTCCAGAGATGGTGACTCCAGCACTGCCCTGGGCAGCCTGTTCCAATGCCCCACAGCCCTTTGGGGAAGAAATTGTTCCCCACATCCAACCTCACCCTCCCCTGGCGCAACTTGAGGCCGTTTCCTCTGCTCCTGGCGCTTGTTCCTGGGGAGCAGAGCCTGACCCCCCCTGGCTCCAAGCTCCTTTCAGGCAGTTCAGAGATCAGAAGGTCTCCCCTCAGCTCCTGTTCTCCAGCTGAACCCCCCAGGTCCCTCAGTCGCTCCCATCACACTTGTGCTCCAGCCCCTCACCAGCTCCGTTCCCTTCTCTCAACTCTCTCCAGCACCACCAGTTTTCCCGCTCCTTCCCAGCAGTGTTGGGACAGTCAGCTTTGGGGTCACAAGAACCAGCAGATGTCAGCTGGATCTCTGATCCAGGCCCAGGGGGTGACCCTGGTGTGTCACAGTAGGTGGTCCCACGGGTGTGGGTGGCGCGGGAGATGTGCACCGAGCTCCATGTTCCTGCGGGACGGAGACGGGGCTCACGTCAGCGGGAGGGGTTCGCTGTGTGCCCAGGGGTGAGGAAGAGCTGCAGATCATCCTCCGCGCTACACTCTTTGGCGGCTGCTTCGTTTATTTGCTGACGAAGATAAGCCTGGCGTGAGCTCACCAGTGTGGAGACATCTCTGTGCACGCGGGGCTGTTGTGCAACTCCTGGGTGAGTTAAAGGAAACTGTTTTCCTTCTTCTATTCTCCATCCCTTTAGTGAAAATGCTGGTTTGTTTGGGTTTTTTTTCTTTTTGGCCAAAGTCAGTGTTACCACAGACCTTGGTTAAGCTTTTTCCTGGAAAGCTGTGCTTTTGGAAGAAAAGGAGGGCTCAGGGAAGGCTTGGGCTCTGCAGAGGTGCTTCAGTGGAGGTGGTGGTGGGATCTACTGCCCAGGGCTGGAATGGGCCCATCTCCTGGGGCCAGTAGGGAAACCCCAGCCTGGAAGATGCAAGACAACTCGGGCGAGCACAAGCCACTTGTAGATGTATTTTTGTGGGGAACACAGGAGGGAAACGCAGAGTCGGACCTGGGAGAAATTCAGATAGCGCCAAGGACACGCAGGGAGGGCTGGGGAGCAGCCAAGGTCCAACACGGGTGACACGGTGGCCCGACACAGGTGACGCGGTGGCAGCGTTTGGTGGCTGTCTGCCACCTGTCTGCACCACGCCCGGGCGGGAGCCTGGTGTTTGCTCTGCTGCGGCGTCAGGATGGGGCATCGGTCCCTCCCTGCGTACGGATCTCCATCCAGGCACGCAAAGTCCTCTTGGCTGCGGTGCTGGTGGGGAACATGGTCTCCTGGGGTGCTGAGGACCTTGTGATGACCCAAAGCCGAGGCAAGAAGACAGAGCTGGGCTTTGCGCGGTGGCTCGGTGGGCACAGTGGGGCTTTACTTGCAGCTCGGTCTTGGTGGTGGGTTGGCATGTTCACTGTGTCATGGTCTGCAGGCCTGGGGATCCTAAATCTGTTTTTGCTGTTATGTGTCTGTTATTGAGGCCTGTAACTCCTGGGGGGAACCCAATGGGACGCAGTAACAGAAAATCCCAGCCTGGTTGGGTTTCAGGACCTCTGTAGACGCCCCAGTGCAACCCCTGCTCACGCAGGGTCACAGAGCAGATCACACAGGTGGGTCCAGGCGGTTTGAATGTCTCAGAGAAGGAGACTCCACACCTGCTCTGGGCAGCCTGGGCCAGGCTCTGGCACCTCCCAGCAAACAAGCTTCTGCTCATGTTCACATGGAGCCTCCTGTGTTTCAGTCTGTGCCCGTTGCCCCTCACCCTGGCGTTGGGCACCACTGAACAGAGTCTGGTCCATCCTCTGACACCCACCCTGAGATATTGATCCCATTGATCAGATCCCTCTCAGCTTCTCTTCTTCAGCTCAACAGCCCCAGCTCCCTAACATCGGTGGGACTGAGGCCCTGGTGAGGAGCAGCAAAGCACCAAGTGGTTAGAGAAGCTGGGGTTCAATATGGACACTCCAGGTTGGTTGTCTCAGCCAAAATGTTACAGACCACTGTGTGTGGGAGTGACAGAAGCAGCCTGACCCATTGGTGCCCACCAAGCCTGAGGTGTGGGGCACAACAGAGCTCCTTGCAAGGCCACCCACGTCACTCCAGTACCGTCTCCACTGACACTTGCAGAGGGGTCTGCCAGGAGGGCTTCCAGTGGGCACACATGGGGCTTTGGGGTTATTTTTTCCTTCTTGGTGGGGGTGATGTGAAGCGTTTAAGGTGTCTCACCAGCCATGGGCAGATGCTCCAGGCAGGTGGGTGAGATGTGGTCACGGTTGACTGGACTTCGGGTTGCTCATTCCATCTGAGGCTCTGGTCTCCTTGCGTGGTTGCCCTCAGCGCAGCCCCTCCTAACACGAGTCGCACTGGATGCCCTTGCTTGATGAAAATAGAACAATGACCTCAAGGGTTTTCCTTTGAGAGTGTCTGGAGGGAGAACAACTGGGAAGGACTTGAACAGGCCATCTGCTCCCCTCCCATCCGGCCGTGCTGGGCCAGGCCCTGTGATAAGGTTGGGTGACGGGCAAAGTGTGCCAGAAGGTTTGGCTTGAAGGGCGTGAGAAGGTGCAGTGTGCAGGGCAGGGGCCTCTTGAATCCCACCAGACCAGGGACTGATCCTGGGGAGCAGAAGTCAATGTGACAAACTGCTGTCCCCACAACCTGCTGCCCCTTGAACATATCCTGCCCTGGGCACCTCTGCCTTCTGCTCTTGGTGGACCTCCTGAAGCCCACCCCAGCTGGGCTGTAGGGCAGGGACTCCAGCAAAGTGACCACTTTAGATGGGGTCTGACTTCTCCATACCTTGTCCTGGTCCCTGGAGGTGGAGAAGGCCAGCCACGAAGAGAGGAGCATCTTCTGGGACACAAAGACCAGCTGAGCCACCAACCAATGGCTTCTCCAAGCCGCGTGCCTCATTAAACCCTGGGGTGTGAGGCCACTGTGGTCTTCAGGGCTGCTCTTGAGGGACATGTCCTTCATCCTAAGAGGCTGGGGTCTTTGGGTTTGGCGCTGCCTCACCGCCACCACCTCCTCTTCCTCCTTGAGGAAGCGTGAGCCAGTGTGTGTCACGCTGCGATGTCACCGTCATTAGCGTCAGGGCCTTGTCAAAGGGTGTTCCCGTGTGTGACAGGAGCCCTGCCCAGTGCAAGGAGACGCAGCAGCTGCCCCAGGATCTGGGGGTTCCCAGCCTGGTGCAGAGGGAGGGAAAAGGACCTGGACTGATTGTCCATATCCATGCTGTGCCCTCGTCCCCAGGGCTGTCTCACCTGGGGAACCAGGTGCTTTCCTGGTGAGATGATGCTCATCATGGAGCTCCTGCCGCAGGAGCGGGTGCGTCTCCTGTGCTGCAGACACCCCAGCCTGGGAGATCTTCCCAGTGAACAGGGCACGAGCCCAGCAGGGTTTGGAGTTCCTGCTGGAGCTGTCGAATCTGTGAGCGTTCATATCTCCGGGCGTTGTAGATTGTGTTGCTTTAACCTCAGGTGCCCTCTTGGGTTGGCTTGTTTGAAGTTCAGGTTGGGAGGAAAGCTGCTGCTCTGCTCCTCGGGTTCAGCTTTGGTCACAGGGATGTTTCTCCTGTCTCTGTCCCGGCCACCAAGGACCCCCAGCTCCAACCAGATCCAGGTCAAGCCCAGCCTGGGAGCTGGGTGGTGGGGAAAGGAGTTCCCATAGGCAGTGCTGGCTGTTCTCCCACTTCTGTTTTGGGAAAAGACAGATCCTGGCAGTGCCAGCGGCAGAAATGGGTGAGTTTGTGTCCAAAGCCAGGACCATGGGATGGTCAAGCATCTCTGATCCCTTTTTCAAGGCTCCAGGTGTTCCCCAAAGCCGGTGCCAGCCTGACCATGTCCCCTACCTTCCCCAATGCTCCGGTCTTGCTGTGGGTCTGCACTACAGGTCCTGCAGACCCAGGAGAAGGTCCAGACCCCTGGCGCCGAACCTCTTGAGCTTTGGGTGGAGCGAGGGCTTGTCTGGTGCTGAGCCGCAGCTCTGCAAGAGGCAGCATGTCATCCATCGCCCCTGTCCCTGCGATGGGCAGAACGGGGACGGCTGGCGCCTGGGGCCTGTTCCCGGCACTGACATCTCTTGGCAGGAGGTTTCACCTCCTATGTGGGCTGGAGCCATGAGCAGCCAGTGCCAGGACTCTGCCCCTGCCCAGCAGGGGTGTCCTCGCCCCGGGGGGGTCCCACGGGGCGCACGGGGGTAACTGGGGGCCCTGGGCTGCCCAGGCGTGACTTGGCCCCTGTCGGGGATCAGGTTGCGTCTTGTGTCCAGGTGCAGGGTTGATGCAATGTGCCTGTTCCTGCTCGGCGGGGAGCGTTGCTCACCTGCCCGGGGAGGCACGGGTGCTCGCCAAGCCTTAATCTCCGTTGTTTGACAGCTGGCGCTCTGCTGACGTCAATCCCATGGCTTAGGGGGCTTTTTGGGGAGGAATGGGCAAGTCTCCGCGGATGCATGCTTGCAGGCTGAGCACAAAAACATCGTGCTGAAACCACAGAGCGAGAGGGGGGAGAAGACGCAGAAGAAAGGACAAGGGGGCCCGGCTCCCGGACGCTGCCCCTCTGCTGCACGGCCCAGCCCCAGGAGCTGCTGTTTCACTCACACCTGGGTCTACCTGGTCGGGCAGCGTCCCTGATCGGGGGGAAAAATGCCACCATATGCATCCAGCTTGCTGGGAAAGTGCTGCTCGGTTCCCCTGCCCATACTGAAGGTCTGTACATGCCCCATAAGCATCTCACCTGCCTTTCTGATCGCAATCCCGTCTCCTCCAGCCAGCAGAGACTGCCAAAGTTGGCTGATAGATGTTGTCTCTACTGCTGGGTGCCTGCTGCTCTCCTCTCATCTCAAAGCCTAGGGTAGGCATGTGATTTTGCCCCTTCTTTTATTATAGATCATTAAAGAAGCCGTTCAGCCCTGTCCGGATTGTGCCAGCTCAGGATATCCCCGTCCTGCCTCAAGGGACCATTTCAGGATGCTCCCTGGAAGCCGGGCTCAGGTCACTTGTGTCACTGGCCAACTTCTGCTCAGCTCTGCTGCTTCTCTCCCAGAGAAACAGCTCTGGAAATTATTTGAGCAACACCCCGTGTCTCCCATGGACTGATCTCTCCTCTGCGCATCAGCAGAGATGAAGGGTGATCCATTGCGCTCCCTGCACTGCGGGGAGGCCGAGCTGAGCATCCCTTGATGCTGGTTGTAGGAATGGTCCAGCTCATACATGTCAGTCTTGCAAAGCCTGGCTTAGCTGCGGAGCCTGGGAAGGGCTCTCTGGGGAGCCTTGACATGGAGACCGCGGCTTCCAGGCTGAGCCGCCGGCACTTCGGCTTCCACTGGCGACCTTAATGACACATCCTGGTGGCAATTGTTCTCCAAACCTGGAAATCCTGTCTGCCCTGACTCGCGCTCCCAAGCAGCTCGAGGTCTTTGCTCAGCGCAGTCGACCCTTCCCGCAAGGGAAACGGCTCTCACCCAGCTCTGGCACAAGCCGCTCCGCGCCCTGGGCTCGGCCGCTGGGCAGGACTGGCTTTCATGTCCTCAAATATTTTTCATTAAAAGAAAAGGAAACTGAGGAGTGAGGAGACAAAAGAGGAGGAAGCCGGGAGTTGCCATAAGTAGCTTTGAAGGGATTCTTTTTATTTCTTTGCTTTCCTGGCTTAGAAAGCAACTTGGTGGAAACTGTCCTGAAGATCAACTTGGGTCATACCAGGGAAGTGGAAACCCTGAAAGCCAGTTCAGTTCAGTGCGTAGAGCTGAACGCCCATGGCCAGGAAGGTCAAAACTCTCTAAATCTGCTTTGACTCCTCAAACTGAGTTGTTTTATTTTGCCCCCCACCCCTGGATAGTGTCAAAGAGTGTTAGTAGCTATCTGAGCAAAGTACTTAATATCTTAATATGTTACATTTGCACCACTGTTGTTGGGCTGTTTTCCTTCCTGGCTATGCATTTTTGAGGCCTTGGAAACTAAAAATTGGCTAATATCCACCAGGCAAGAGTTTTAGTGAAGTATTTGAGTTTTCAGATCTCTGGGGAAATATATTGACTATTTCTTGGTCTGGGGGAGGGGAAATAAGAGGTTGTGCCATGGTGAGTTTTTCTGGAGAAAGCTGAATTCCTCGGTGCGATTAGTCAAATCCTGTGATTCAGCCCTCCCCCAACAGATGAGCCATCCAGAAGTATGCAGGGAGTTTCTCCTGCTTGAAATTCTGGCCTGGAGGGTACGTTTGGGCTGTACAACTCAAGCTTTTCTTCGTAGACATAAAAACCACACTCGATCACCAAAAAAACCCTTATTTGATCGCTTAAGAAAAACAGCACGTGAGTTCATCACCCTCAGAAAGACGACGTGAACCCCCAGCATCCCCTCGTGTATCGCGGTATCTTCTTGCCTGACCCCTGTGCATCATCTGGCGCTACAGGGATCCAAGGCAAACCCAATGTTTTTTAGCTAATATAGCTCTGGATTTCTTAGAATAGTTTTTGAGGATGGGTTCCCCACCTATTAACGAGTACTGGGGTGCGTTCCCATTGTGGGCACACGAGGTGGGACGTGGAGATGCTGTGGGACAAAGAACAGATGTACCCAGATGACCCGATTCCAAACCGGTGTGGACATCACACCCACGCCGAGGCTGTAGCCGGGGGGATGAATACTGCCGTGGGACATGCTCCAGCTGCCCAGCCTAAGCTTTGGAAACCCATGGCCATCCAGAAAACAGCTTGATGGATATCTCGGCATAATTAACAAATTGGAAGAAATTACCAGGAGTGTGCCAGAAGCTTCCCTAGCAACGAAACTGGGGAGACTTCTGGGAAGTTACGTGCGCACCTTTAGCAAGACAAGGCTTAAGGGAAGAGGAGAGGTGATGTTTTGTTTAGAAATATTAATGAAAGATGTTGTTTTCTTCTCCAGACCTGACCTCACTGCTCTGATGACACCGGTGTCGGTAAGTGCTGTTATTTTATCCATGATTTACATGGTTTGCTCTCACCTGAAGCATCAGGGAAGCTGATACGGGGACCTGAGCAACCGCATTGACCAGGCGCAGCCAGCCTCATGGCACAGGAGCGACGGGTGATGACGGGATCAGATAAGCGTTTTCAAAAACACCCAAGTAAGCGATCGGTTGGTCTGGCTTCGTTTTACATCCTTTTCCCTCAGTTTGAGGGCCAAGCTTGTGGGATTTGCATGCTTGGGCTGGACATGGCAATGATAGCTGGCTCCTCTTTGCCTGTCTGCAGCCGTGTGAGGCCACCACATTACCCACACAGGAGCTGTAGAAGCTCAGCCCAGGTCCTCCTGCCTGTCCCACCTTGTCCCACCTTGTCCCACCTTGTCCCACCCTCCCTTCCAAGCTGCTTCTCTTCACAGACAACTGCAGGCCACGATGCTCATCCCCAGCTCCAACACTGCTGCAGTTCCTCCGTGAACTCGCGTGGTCGTCTCTTGAATCCCCGCGAGCCCCGTCATTCGTTGAGAAGTGGGATCTGTGCTTCGCTTTTCTTCTTGGCTCTTCTTTTGACGCCCCATCGAACGTTGCAGGGGATGAGTTGATGCTGGTGCAGCCGGGTTTGCAGAGTCTGAGGGGATCCTGGACTGTTCCCTCTCCAAAACACGCCCCAGCCTGGGTTTGGGCTGAGCCTACACGTTTCCCAGGAGGAACACCAGCCTTGGCTTGATGATCACACAGGAGGCAGAATCACTCCGTCGCTTCTACCGCTGAATAGCGGGGGTCTTACCAGGATTTGGCTTTTCCCCTGAGTCGCAGTGGCAGGTGCCATCTCCCTGGTGGTCCCAATCCCCTCTGTGAAATGCTGGCTGCCCAAAAGCTCTCCAAGATGCCTTCAGCTCTACTTGCAAAGGAGCTGCCAATGCTTCTCTGGCCCTGGGAGCCAGGGGGTGTCTGGCTGAGGGTGGGTGGGTGTCCAGGACTCGGGGTGCTGGCTTGGGCAGGCAAACTGCGTGGTGGCCATCCAAGCCCCGCCTGTCTTGGGAGAAGCCTTCTCAATGGGTCTGTAGCTGGCGCTGGTGAAGAACCCGCAGCAAGGACCCACTTCACGTGGCTCGGAAGAGATGCTGGAGGTGCGCGGAGAAGCTGGGTCACCATTTGTAAAACCAGTCCTGCTGAGGAAAGCCTGTTCCTAACAGCTGAGGTGTGGTGGGAAAACGTTCTGCTTTGCCAGCTGCTGACAAATGCCTGGTGGCTGTGAGGACCAGGACCCACCGATTTACCAGGGGCCTGGGGCAGATCTCTACTGGGAATGAGACACTGGCCTTGCTTCAGGTCTTCTTAGAGCCCAATAGTGGACAGAGCCCAAGAGGAGGTTTGGCTTGGCCATACCCTCAAGAGCTCCATTGCTTTCCAAGGATACAGCAGCTGGTCCAGAGAAGCCAGATGGAAGTTGCTATTTGTAGTAGTATTAGAAACTTGATTATTTTTGTGATTTTCACCCATTTTTAACTGGGCTCTCAGAAGCAAGCCAGCATGAAACTCTTGCAGAAGCTCATCCAGTGGTCAGTAGGTGCACATATCAATGGGTCAGATGGTTGGAAGTCCTTGGAGCAGTAACCAGGGAGGCTTATCAGAGGAGGGAAGAGAGGATGTGCCATGCTGGAGCATCATCTCCTCCCCTCTGTGGACGTGCTTTGGTGTTTTTGCTCTGAGCAATGGTCAAGGAACAAGAGGCTTCTCATGTGCACAACTGTTGTGAAGCCTTCAGGAGTAGATGAGGAGGAAACCATGGGGAATTGGCCACAGTTTGGGTGGTTTCTGTGACCCAGAGAGAGGGAAGTTGTGCCTGGGGTGAGATCAGATGGACAGGAGGAGGCAGTGGCTGCAGGGACATGGGGACAGGGTACTGGTGGCCTTGGAGGGAAGGGGACTGGGGCAGCTGGAGACCTCTGGAGAAGGTGGGGGGGTAGGTCCTGCCCAAACCAGCCATGGGTGTTGAAGTGGTGGTGACTTCGGGCTTCTTTCCATTAAAAATCATACATTTTTCATGGGAGGCAGATTGTGAAAAGCCTGAGATCCAAGAATCCGTGGGTTTGGGCTCTGCTGCCGCTCGCCCCCGTCCTGGGGTCTTGCTGGTCAAAGCCTGTCCGAGGCCGGGTCACTCTCTGCCCACGCGTGATGGTGGTTTTGCAACACGCAATTCCTTTTTCTCATCATTTCAGCTCTGGGAAGAGCAGGGCTGGTGCTGGGAACCCAGCCCAGCCTTTCTGCTCATGGTTCCTCTGTTTCGGGCAGGCTCTCTCTTTCATTCCCCCTCTCCTTGGCCTGAGCTGCCGGGCTCTCCAGCACCAACCCCATCACGTCACACTTGTCCTTCCATCGGGAACACGGGATGTGGTTGTCAAGAGATCCCCTTGATGGAGTTGCAAAGGGCTTGGGGATAATTCAGCCACCCAAAACCAAGTGGGTGAGTGGCGGGAGGAGATGGAGAAGCATCCCAAGGAGAGGTGAGGAGGATCTCACCATCATTTGCTGCCCAGATGACCAACCGCTGCTGGTCCCTGCTGCTGATCCAAGCAACATAGGGCAGAGCTGTGGGATAGCAGAGGAGGAAAGTGATGTATATAAACACAGATTCGTTGAAAACCAGGCTTCTTAATCCTTCTAATAACTAATCGCTTAGCTCAAGGCTCATCTGTTTCTCCAAACTGATGGCTCCCTGGCCTTTGGTTTCTGAGAAATGGCCTTCCCTGTAAACTGAGGTCATCTCATAAAACCTACTGATTTAGTCAAAATGACACCATTGTGGCTTATTGTTTGCGTATCTACATAGTTCTTGAGTTGTTCTAGCAGAGAATGTGTTTTGGGAGGAACTGACTGGTTCTAAAAAAGACCCCTCCCATTCACCCCAAATCCAGCAGAAAAAAATGATACAATTCTCCAAACCCAGTTTTTACCTGAAAAGGAAAAAACACAAGGTGGAGATGAAGCTGTACCACTCACTCTACCCACTTTTCTTATTTTCTAGGGCCGTGAAACTGTGTGGGAAAGCGAGTTCCCTACCACCAAAAATTGGAGGCTCGGGTTGGTTGTGCAGACTCGTTGCCAACCTGATTTCGGTAAGTATTTCGGTGCATGAAAAGCCCTGGTGAGAAGCCTCAGCCACCGGAGTAACCGACACGAAGAGCTGCTTGTGGAAAAAGTGCTTTCTTCCTGCCTTTCCGTAGCCAACTGCAGGGTGTTCCTGGTGGAGCACAAATATTTTCGACAGGCTGAATAATTACGTTTAATTAGTTTTCATTAAGGTGATGCCAATCCACCCTTCTATTTGGAAACTCGCTTGGCTTCTGAAATGGCTCGAAAACAATGAAGCATGGAAAATAGCCTACTTGCACCATACTTGTTTCCATCCTCCACAGGAAAGAACGGGACCACCAGACTCCCTGTGCTGCGCAGAGATTTTCCAGACTTGGCAAGAGGGGCTGGAGTGAGTTTAAAATATTCTGTCTGCAATATGTTTTCATCTTCCACCCCCCCAAAAAACCCATAATGCTGGGATTGCTTCCAGGCCTTCGCTTCTCAGAGGCGGCAGCATTGCAGCCTTGGTCCTTGGGGGATGTCTTCTCCTGGACTACGTCCCTGTGGTGGCCCATGGCCATCAGGGCCACCGGTGGTGGCAGAGGAAAGGCTGGAGGAGCTGCTGGGGACTCTGTGTCCCCTCCCTGTTAATGGCATGCAGATATTTCTTATCACATCCCTGTGTGTCTTCCTGGCCCTTACCTGTTGGGTGAACATCGAAAGTTGAGTATTCATTTACCTCTCCACTCTTTATCTTTTTAACTAGAAGATGGCCATTAGCTTATTTTAGAAAGCTGAAAGCCTAGTTCTAAATGCAAAGTTGGGGTAAATTCATGAATGAATACATCTTGCCTACATTATGTTTATTTCAGTAAATTTCAAAGTATGTGTTTATCTGCATCTTCCATTTTTGTTTGTCATGCTGTCAGAGAACCTAGTGTATGATATGGGGTTGCCATACACTGTATTTATAAATATTTCTGATAAAATTGGTTCCAAATGAATCTCAAGTTTTGACATAGATATTCTAAATATTGGTTCAGCAAGGAGATCTCAATAGCTAGAAGTGTCTGTGCAAAGTTCACAGGGTGAAGGAAAAGGCTCTTCCCCCAGAGGTGCTGGACACTGAACAGGCTCCCCAGGGAAGTGTCACGGCCCCAACCTGACAGTGTTCAAGAAGAGACTGGACAACGTCCTCAGACACATGGGGTGACCTGTGGGGTTGTCATTGCAGGGACAGGAGCTGGACTCCATGAGCCTTGTGGGTCCCTTCCAACTCAGGACATTCGCTGGTTCTATGAAGGATGGGGAGGTGACCTTCTCAGCAGCTCTGGCAGGCAAAACTCAAGCCCTATATGGAATGAGGCATTTGAACAGCGAGTGTAATTGCCAGCTGCGCAACACAACCGAAAACACGGGGACATCCCTATCGCTCCCTCTCTACGTCAGGAGCTCACACCCTTGTGCATCCCCTGCATGTTCCCCACTTGTGGGGCTGGACCAGCTGGGTGGGACATGGGCAGAGCAGGTCCAGGGTCACGTTTCTGGATGGAGCCACCAGTGTCCAGCACTGGGAGGTAAGACCAGAAGGTCCTGGAGCCCCATGGCATGGAGGTGTGAGAGGTGCCCACCCTGGTCACCCTACTTGTGGACGGGGCTGTCCCTTTGGGCTTTGGAAGCCATCAGGTGTTCTGCTGGGGACAGAAGGGATTTTCCGTCTGGTATCTGTGTTACCCTGGGTGGACATCCAGCTGGCACAGACATAACTGTGGTGGTAGATCCTTGGTCCTGTCTCACTCTACTTCTTGGCTGTTGGTTTCCATCTCCATCCTCCCTCCTTGAATGTACGGCACTTGTTTCCAAATTATGTGTGCTCACGTTGGTTTCCTTAAGTTCTGCCCCCATTGTTTGTTTGTTTCTTTTTAATCTCATTCCTGCAGTTTTCCAGCACATTCCCATTTAATTGGGGAGTTAAACTGGGGATGGGGGGCAAAATGATGCCTCTCCAGACCTGCTTCTGCCTGGGTGCACCCGTGGTTTGGGTATCTCTCTGCTGCAATCATGGATGTTTGCCCCATGTGCCGAGTCCTTCCCGAGGAGCACCCTTCTCACGAGTGTTTATCGCACACATGTGTTGGTGAGAGAACATAAACCCAACCCCCAGCTGCACAGCTCCAGCTGTGTCTGGTCCTGGTCCAAACCCTGTCAGCAATAAGGGGAAATTCCCCCATCAGACGAACAGAGGAAACCATACCAGCATTCCAGTCATCCTTTCCAAAATGTTTTCTGATGGGGGGCACACGCCCTCTGCGAGAGCCCGACAAGTGTCCTGTTTACCTTCCTTCATGGACTCTACAGCAGAATAGTGGGAGATGTCCCAGCATCACCTGGCCCGAGGAGAAGGGGAATCACTCTGAGAAGACTTGAAGTAAGACCCTGTCCTGGCACTTTGCTGAGCCGAGAAGATGCCAGCAGCACAGGTGAGGCTTTCTGAGATGAGCATTGTGAAAGAGGGTGAGAAACATCTGAGACTTGGCACTGCGTGGTGGGGAAGGCTCTACGGTAACGAGCTGCAGTTCTCCTTTCCTGCTTCTCACCCTCTATACGTCGGGTTTACTCCATGTCATACAATGCTGCCTCTGTGGATAGTTGTCTAGTCAGTGGGAAGGGTCTCTGTGCTGAGGGAAACGTTGGCGTGTGGAACCCACTGGAGATACGTTGTGCTTCTGGCTGTATGGAGTAGGAGAGGGGCTGGATTTGCCAGGGTATGTTGTACAACAAATGAGAAATTGCTTATAAAAGAACCTTCTCAGGTACAAATACAGAGTACATTAAATCAAATGGCACGTACGACTCCAGGTCTTACGTCTGTGCTGTCCATGTGCAACACTCAGCAGCGCTTGCAGGACCAAGCTGGCAACCTACGTACAGTATCTTGCACACTCCTCAGTCTGTCTGCAGCAACCCTGGGATGCTGTAGCTACACCAGACTTGCCCTGTTAAGCATCATCAGACTGTCCCAAAGATGGCTGGAAGAGCACACGCTCCTGTGCGATGCCAGCCCAGCACTACGTGCCCAACACGGTTGTCCTTTCCCTGCAGAAGAACCCAGGAGCACCCGGGGAGGTGGCCATGAGCTCCTGGAGGTGAATGACCCAGTGGGTGCAGGTGGGAGAAATGCAGCCCCCAGCTCCACGGCTGGTGCCCAGGAGATGGGACCTCACCACAGGCACAGTGAAGGGCACAACCCAAGGGATTTGGGTGCTGAAGGTGAGGTTGCCATGGCCGGTCCCTCTGGGAGAGATGTTGGCTCTTGCTCAGTGCTCAGCAAGTGGCTTGGCCTCTTATCTCTGGCGACGGAGGCTGCATTGCAGAATGGGGAGTCCCGGGCCAGTTTCCAGCTGGGGATGCAAACATCAGGCCGTTTACAGAATTTCTCCCGTTTCGGCACTGCCGGGTGCTCTTGTGAAACGTCTTGGCTGAACCAAGCCTGGGCTGATCTGGTGAGGGCTGGCTCCAGGGGCCAGGGAATGGCTGGGGGCTTCTTGCCTGGGGAGCAGAGTCCTCTGCAAGGAGTCCTCCTGCCCTTCCAGCACCTCTTGTGCTGATGACATGTGAAGTGGATGCCTGGTTTCTTATATCAGGGATATAACACTTATTTTCCCAAACAACTGTCTTTGGACCGTTACATGGTGGACCAGGACACACCACCACCCCATGACTGCAGGACAACCTGGATACTTTGTCCATCTGGATGGTACATTCTGCTGTGCAGGGAACCTGCTGCCTGTACCCATCACGGATGCTCATTCAAGGGGTTGTGTTCCCACCAGGCTGGAACCTTCCTCCTCTTTCTCCCAGATGTAATGAATTGTTAAAGCCTCTCTAGTTCTTGCCTATCCCCAGATTTTATTGCACCCTTGGTGTCTCCTCTGAGAGTTTTCTTGGCTGGCAGGGCAAGTCCATAACCAGGGTGGTTGATGTCCCTGTTCTTGGGTGTTCCCCCACCTCTTGGAGGGGCAGCAACATTCAAGGCAGGACACTGAATCCTAACCAGAGACTGTTCTGCCCAGCCTGGTTCAGGCTTTGGATGATGGTTCATGTGGACAGGACCAGGAACCAGGGCCTTGTGACTGGGCTGGAGCTCAGCACCAGGGGACTGGGACCATGCATGTGGTGGCCGGTTGATACTCCATTGACCAGAAATAGTCTCCTCTTCTCTTTCAGCAGGATGTTAATCTGTGTTTGTGCTCCCCACCAGCAGCCAGTGCCAGCAGCCTCTGCAGGGGTTAACTTTTCTTAGTTTTGGGTGAGTTGGGAACCTGCTTCCTGCTGCTTGGATGGCCTGAATGAGATCTACACTGCTGTTTGTGGAAGCAGAGAGGGGCCCAGCCAGTCTTAATTCCTCCTGGCATCTTCTCCTCCCACCACAGCTGCTTCATTTGTGCCTAGGCTGAGTTTAGAGTCGGTGCTGTTCATCTTAGAGCAAATCTCCTGGTGATGGAGATGGGTCTCCAGGTGCCTTTGGCCTTCTGTTGGCATCAGGAGTCATCGAAGAGGGCAAGTTGGGTCCCTGGAAGACCCCAAACACCAGGGCCTCTGGGGATGGGAGGAGGTATCCTCACAGCCTGAGTCATGCGAGAGAGGAACTGTTACTGGGCTCCACCTATTCCAGCTATGCTGCAGCCCCTGCCTCGCTCGGGCGAGCGGGGGACACGGCTCAAGCCCAGAGATACCGCCTATGAGCGATGAGTCAGTCATTGTCCAGAGAGTCTCTACGGGACAGACATCATGAGGTCTTCTTTCCTTGGCTGTCTCCTCAGCAACTGCGTCCTACAGCTGGCCTGGCCTCCCCTGCTTTGTTTGCTTCCTCCCGTCGCTGGAAGAGGAAGCATCGATGGTGCCTCTCGGTCTATTCTACCTAAATTTAAACCGCTATTTTTGTGTTTGCAGTCTGACTGTGTCTTGTTTTAAATTAGGAACAACAAAAGCCACACGAGGAAAGGTGTCATCTGACGTTTGGTGAGACAAGCCATCGTGTGATGAAGACCTTGTGCCAGAACAGCCCCATCCCACCCTTGGTTGGTCATCCTCTCTGCGAGGGACGAGTTTTTGTTTCGTACAGCAGCTCCCCAAAGGAGCAGGGAGGAGGCAGGAGCGGGATGGGATGACCCGTTTCTCTTCCCAGTTGAGCGTTTCCAGTCAAGAGGCTCTTTGAGAAGCGTGGCACAGATAACACAGACGGACGCGTTTCGGGAAGCAGTTCCCAGAACTGGGTTGACATTTCTCACTGCTGCGACCTGGACCAAGGGCCGTCCTTGCAAAAGAAAGAAAAGTGAAGGCCAGGGGTCAAACAACAGGAACAGGCATTGAGGAAACGATCCCTTGCTGAAATTAATGAACTTGCAAGGGTGAGATGCTGTTCGGCGTGAATCAGAGATTTTCCTTTCGCGGTGCTGAGCAGGAGGGTGTGGGGTTTCTGGCATCTCTTTGGCCTCATGGAGGAGGGGGATGAGAACTTCAGTGGTTCTTCATAGAAGGAAGGACAGCATGCAGGACAAACCCCACTCACATCATCCCAAAGGCTGTATGTGGAGGGCTCAACAGCTGGCCCCAAGAAATGCGTTGGTGTCCATGCAGACTTACATCATTCTTACCAGGCATTGACCAGCCCTGCCAGGTGAAGCTACTCCTTCTTAACACCAGCTTCATGAGGAAAACATGAATAAAAAAGAAAGCTACACAAGCACTGTGCAATTCTAAATACCCCCTTGGCCTTTGCCATCCCACCCATGTGGTGGTGGTACATGGTCCTCCCTTCAGGTCAGGAGCTTAAGGGAGTTTCTTGTCTAAAGAAGAGCATCTTGTGTCCCTCTCCTTTTGTTCAGGGTGCAGGGAAACTATTTAAAATGCCACTTGCAACCACTTCCAAGCGGGAACATGCAGTTTACTCCCTGAGCTGTCAGGTCACTCTTGAAATCACAGAATCACAGGATGGTTTGGGGTGAAGGGACATTCCCAGCTCCCCCAATGCCCCCCCTGCCATGAGCAGGGACATCTGCACCAGCTCAGGTTGCTCAGAGCCCCGTCCAGCCTGGCCTGGGATGTCTCCAGGGATGGTTCATCCACCACCTCTCTGCCCAACCTGGGCCAGGCTCTCACCATCCTCAGGGGCAACAATTCCTTCCTCATGTCTGGCCTAAATACGATTGACTTTGGGTGGTTTTCAGTGAACTGCCGTTGGCCTTCTACATTGGAACATACCTCCCCTTAGGATTCCTCAAGCTCCCAGCTCTGTGCTGAGATGTCAGAGGGCTGCAGAGGGGTCTCTGTGCGGCCAGCCAGTGTGGGTCCTCTTGGTGGGATCTCAGCCGTGCCTTTTGCTCTGGGGTTCAAACTTAATGGCAGGTCCTCTACCTAATGTTCAGCCACAGCTGTCAGATACAGGCTAGGAACACAATGTTCCCGATTCAAAACAATGAATTTCTAAGGTGAGAAAATTCAGCCCTGTCAGGAAGTGGTGTCTGTCTTGGCCAAAGGATTTCTTTCAGGTAGGAGTGGTCCATCATGGCTGTCAGAACAATTTACTCATTTCCCCATAAAAAAATAAATATTTATCTTGTGTTTTAGGGTGAAGTTAAGCAGCCATGGCAGAGACATACCTAACTGAGAAGTCAATCAGTCCTCCGATGGGATGGATCTGAAGCAAGCACCAGTGAAGTGTGAAGACGTGCTGTGAGTATCACCAGAGCTGACAGCTCTTCACCAGACGTGTTTATCTCTTGATGCTCAGCTTCCGTGTTTGTGTGTCAGTCAATGATTGTTACCCCTCTTGGAGCAGCTATAAATAGTCAAGTTTTCTCTGCTGATTATAAATCTAAGCTCGGCTGGTAGTGCTGAAACCCAAGAGGTTGTGTTGGCTGGACTCGGTCCAAGGATGCGGTGGCTGAGTCACTCGTGCCACAGTGGGACGGTGGTCCACGAGGCACGAGGTGGTCAGGGAGCAAAAGCAGTTTCTCCATCAGGCTGTTCCTGGAGGGATGTTCGAGTGTGACGCACCCGCCGTGGTTTTCAGGGAACACTTGGGGCAGCTTCTTCTCAGGGGTACTGAGAACTTCAGACGCTGGCCAAAAACCTCGGTCGTCTGCTTAAAAAAAGGAAAATGAAAGTGGGAGAGGAAGCCCTGCTGGGGCTCAGATCTCTGGTTCTTCACGAACAGCAGCACGCCAAGGCTCAGGTCCACCACTTCTGCAAACCCCGCTGTGATTATTCTCCATGGGGTGACACACATGGCTGTATCCTGCCATCAGCGTGCCCTCAAAGCATCCAGATCAAGAGTTGCTAAGGGGAGGGAAGTGCTGGCTGTGGCAACAGGCTGGTTTGGAGCCCATAGCAATAGACCCCAAGCATCTCCCCAGCCTGAGGTGCCTCTGGGAGCTCCTTAGCTTGTCCTCACAAGATAAAGCAGAACAGGAAAGAAAGGATCCTGTTTCCAACCTGTTGGACTGTGAAAGCCTTTTTCTTTTTTGTCTTGTATTTAAAAAAATAAAAAGGCACATTTTGTTTCAAATGCAAAACTTTTAGTATGTGGGAAATAAAAAAAAAAAAAAGACATTTTGGAATCATCAGACCATTTTTTAAAGGAAACAGTGGCAGATTAGTTTGCTCCGAAATGATTGTTTAGGAATGTGAGCTAACCCTACAGCACGAAAAAAGCCATGATGGAAAGGAAATGTTTTGATATTGTGAGAGGGAAATGTTGCAACTGACCTGAGATTGAAACTTCCCTCTGTTGATGAAGCTTTTCAAGAACAGGGTTTTTTGGTCTAGATTTGGAATGAGAGAGATTTGAGGTTTATCGAGCTCTCCAGGTACGAGAAACCTGAGACTACAGCAAAGCCGGACTCAGAACCTGAATTACTTTATTTTTTGCCCCCACTTGGACTAAACCGGATCTCACTGGATATCTTGCCCCTGCATTTTCATTAAAACAGGTTTTTTCCTGACCTGTATCTATGGTGACTATTAGGTTGGCACAAAAGTAATCGCTGGTTTGGACCATGAATTTTAAGTCATTATAACTAGGCTCAAACACATCTTTATTAATCAAAATAGGAACCATTAAAATCAACACCTTTTTGCCAATGACAAATAAGTTTATTTATTCCTGTAGTGTAAAAATCCGTGCTTCGGTGTTCAATGAACTCTTGGAAAGCATTTTCCGCATCCTGCTGGTTGTGGAAGTGTTTTCGCTGCAAGAAGTTGTTGAGATGCTTGAAAAAGTGGGAGTCAGTTGGCTTTTTGTTTAACATAATTTCCGTAGTTGAAAATAAATATAAAATAAACAGCAAGTACGAAGTCAGTAGCAAAAAATAACATAAAGCGAGAAAAGCACAATAAAAAGATGTATAACATAACCACATTTATTTAAGACTATGTTCCAATATCAAGCGGCAAATTTCAACAATGCAAAAACCGCAATTCCTTTTGCACCAACGTAATTCTTGGGTTGGTCTCCATCACCCTGGATGTGATGGTTGGGGGTCTCTCCATCCCTCTCGGTCCATCCATGTGTGTGCTCGGTGGCTCCTTCCCTGCCATGGGAGCGGCTTGAGAAGGATGGAAACTGTGATGGGATGAGTCCCATGTGCATCAGCAGAAACAAAATGTCATTTCCATTGGAAAATATTTCAAGGTGTTTCAGCCTTTCAAGATGAAACAAAATCTTCCCTTGCAAAGTGTCAGTTCCAGCCATTGTTCCATTTCGACTCGACTGTTCCAAAGAAAACAAACACATTTTGACTCGACATGGCTAATGCTGATACCAGCTCAAAACCAGCCCTTCCTACCACACAGTCAGAGTTGGGAGAGGATCTTGTCGTGGTCAAAAACCTTCTTGCTGCTTTTATTCCAGCTTCTCCAGAGTTTCCAGCACTTTTTGTAGGACGGGTGTTGCAGGTTTCCATCCTGCCCTGGGTGACGCCCAGGTCCTCTTCTTGGACTGCAGACTGACATGGAGCCAGAGGTGCCAGCAGGAAGGTATGGCCAAAACTTCACCTTAATTTGGGCTTCTATCTGTTAAATGCCAACGCTGAAGTGAAGCCCATGAGAAGAGGAACCCTGCAATGGTATTTTGGTGAAGCGCATGTGGCAGCGGACTCTCCTTGAAAATGAGGATGAGGAGGGGGATGAAGAGATCTGACCCTCTCTGGGCGCGTAAAAATGGTTCTGTCAAAGCAAATTATCAGTAGAGCTCCACAAAACATGTGTCAGCAGGAGCTGGGGGCTGCTCAATCTCAGCATCTTATTCACCGCCGCCCCTGCCTCGCTTCCAACCAGAGAAGAACAGCTTTTATTGGTTTGTTTTGGGTTGGCTGCTCGTTGAAATTCAGGCTGTTTTATGTAGTGGGTTGACCCTTACACGGCGACAGCCAAACCACAGGCACATGGCCTCACAGTATCAGGGAAATTTGGAAGATTTTGAACCAAACAAGGAGTTTTTATGAAAACTCTGAGTAGTTGGAAAAAAAAAATAAAATTAGATGATTATGCAACTTTATTGGCACTCTCGTTGCATCATCGTTAAATAAGTCAATATAGAGTATAATAAAAATATTTTGCTGCATATTAGCAGAGATGGAACAATCTTCCTTGCAAACACATAACTCTCATTCCGTATTTAATAGTGCCCAGAGCTTCAGGACTTGCAGTGGTATGAGCACAGTCTTGTGGAACGAGATGTGCTGAATTCACTCTCTTTTATCCTCTTTTTATTGAATTTAAACTTTTTTTCCAGAGGGAAGTGGACAAGCATCCAAACTTCATGGTTTAACTGTCCTTACCGCAGTGTCAGGAGGGATCAGATCGGAGCCATGATCTCTGCACAACATTTGGACCAGATCCTTTCATGTAATGGAGTAATATTCATTAAAACTTTTTAGTACTTAATTTCTTGTTTTAATTCCATTCAAATAGTGGCTCCTAGAGCCCTCTCATGTCTTTTTAGAGGTGGCAGAGCTGCTAAATGATTTCCAAAATGGTCAATGTATCCAACAAACATCAGCTCTTCAAGGAGGTGAAGATTTCCACTGGGACATGATGGATTTGGGTCTCCTCATCTCCAAAACCATGAAGCCTGTCTCGGTCCTTTTGTCCCATCACGGGGCTTTTGTGGGAACTCTGGTCGTGTTCATCTCTTGTTTGTGAGAGAGTAGAGACTCATCACCAGGAGTGAATAAGTTAAGAGGGTGTCTCATCGCTCATGGTGATGCATCTCACCCATCTTCTGCCAGAATTTCATAACAGAAGGAGGAGGCTGCAATGGGAGCCATCCACCAGCTCTTCTCCTGGAGGGCATGTTACGACAGGACAAGGGGTGATGGTTTTAAACTAAAGGAGGGAGATTCAGGCTGGACATGAGGAAGGAATTGTTGCCCCTGAGGGTGGTGAGAGCCTGGCCCAGGTTGGCCAGAGAGGTGGTGGATGAACCATCCCTGGAGACATCCCAGGCCAGGCTGGACGGGACTCTGAGCAACCTGAGCTGGTGAGGATGTCCCTGCTCATGGCAGGGGGGGGCACTGGGGAGCTGGGAATGTCCCTTCACCCCAAACTGTTGTATGATTGTATGGATTGCACCCAACAGAGCAGTTCTTGAGGTGGGTGATGCTGAGATGTTGCCTTATTCTTCTTCATGCTGGGATGTGCCACCATCCAGCAGCCAGGCCATGGGACATCCCTCTGGATGGGAGCCTCCTTGAGCTGCTCCGGATCTGATTCGGTTACACATCTCCCTCTCGTCCCTTAGGATGGTGTCTGTGTAGACCTGCTACCAAGGGTTTAACAACACACCTACGAAACAGCAGGATTTGGTGCTGCTGGACGGAGTACTTTTGGTGTGAAATAACAGATTTGCCCCGCAAACAATTTCAAGCCTGGCAAAGTCTCTCTCTCCTGGCTATGTACGTCCATGGAGGAACCAGGGTTAAGGAATTTTACAAAAATACTTGACTCTCTACCTTCTTAGGCTGCAGAAGTCTTGCTTAGGGGCACTGTTCCTGAAATATTTACCAACTGCGCAGTTTATTGGCAGTGGGCAGAGTTAAATTAGACTGTCTCATCATGATCACTCAAAGCGATTTCAAGGAAATATAACCCTGCTTTGAATGGCGCAGTCAGATCCTTGTCTGCCCCATTTAATTGCTTTTACTACAGGATACTGATGCTTTAGATTGCAAATCCTTCGAGGCAAGGGCTGTCTCTTTGTTCTGGGTTTGCAGAACACATCCTGCAGTGAAGGCCCAGGGCTCTGGCCTGACTACAAACATCTGGTTATCTTAAATTCTGTGCTCGGTGAGTGCCAGGAGGGCTTGAGGGTGGTGGATGGAGGGTGAGAAGGTTGCGGGGTGCTGGGTGCTGACCCCTGGTATTGCCCAAACCCACACGGCTCTGGGGGATGCACGTCATCTTCCACCCCTGCGGTTGCTCTGATTTATGGTGGGACAGCCCTTGTTGTGCGTGCAAACAACAGTAGCTGGAGGGGGGGTGTGTGTGTGTGCGTAATAAATAATCTTAATTCCAATCTCCCATCTCTTCCTTCTACCAACCATCATGGTTTCTGCGCTGCAACGTGATGAGCAAATGGCCCCAAACGTGACACCTGGGGGCTGGCGTCCCCAAAAGCAGTTACAGACAAAGGAGAAGGCAGGAGGGGTGGCTGGCTCAACAGCGACCCACCAACATAATCCACACGTTGGGTCAACTCCAGGTGAACTGGGGAGCCTGTGGTGTGTTACAGCAAAGATTCAATTGATGGTGAAACTCAAGTGGCTCAATTATAAACAAGACTCACTTAAAAAGGCAGAGGAAAGGAAAGGGGCTGTTTGAGTGATGTGATGTGATGTAAAGCCTCACCAGGGCTCATTTAAAAGCATTTCCTTGACTCCTCTGCTCGCCTATAGTGCTTTTAGAAGTGGAGGAGCTCTCTGCTTTCTTCTCTGAAAGGCTCAGCCTGCCAAACTCGCAGCCTCCTGCTTTCCAGGCTCTGCAGTCATCCCTGCAAGACTTGCCTTCCAACCTATTCCTCCAGAACGCACTTTTCTCCTCCTCTTGCCCTGCAAGAGTCTGGATTAACTGGGTTTGCGCATGGGATGCAGAGCACCACAGAGTTGCTTAACGCGTGAGCTAATCACCCACGCAGACAAATATCCTTCACTTCGGGTGAGCTGGTTGTGGGCTGGTTAGTGCTGACACGCACCTCTGCCATCATCCTCAGTGTGAGTTACCTGCTGTCGCGTCCCATTAGACCTCACTCCTAATCTCTGGGCACAGCTGGCTTCCCCGCAGGGCTGGCAGTGGCCTCGGACAGAGGGTGGGCAGCGTCTTGTCTTTCTCTGGGACTCAGCTTGCTTGTCCCAAGAACCCCTCTCCACTGTGGGAACAATGGTGTCCCCTCCTGAGGGCTGGATCACCTTTTTGGGTGATGGTGAGCCACACTCCATCCTGGGCTGTGAGCCAGCCAAGCCTGTTCTTCAGGTACGGCTGTGTACCTCCCTCTGACCAGTATTTCTGCTCCAGATCAATTATACCTTGCTGGTAAATGAAACCCGGTCTGTCATGGGCTATAATTTCCATCTCAACCACGGGCATTGGCAGGAGCCGCTGGTGCATGCTGCCCGTCCCATCCCCATCGGTTCCCAGCCCCGGCTGTGCCGCAGCACCAGCCCGGAGGGATAATTGGAGCTTCCAGGGGGTGGGTTTGGTGTGCTGGTCCTGCAGTCCCAGGGGCCGGCTCTGGGAACACGGGAGGGGTTTTGTTTTCCATCTGCATTCCCAGAGCGATGTTTGTACTTGCAAGTCTGAAACCCTCCAGGAGCCCTGGGGCTCCGTCTTTGCTTCCAGGACCAGGGTGCAGCAAGTAAACTGGGGCTCAGGTGGCTCTGGGAAGTTTGTTTTTAAGTGGTGCGAGGTTCCTTTCGCTCCCTTCCTAATCCTGCTTGCGGCAGAACATCTCAAGATATAACCTTGAGGGCTGCTGGTTTTATGAGCTGTATGTCTGGCTCTGATCCTGCCTTTGTTCCTTCTTCTCTCTTGTGAAGCCTCCACAGGTCTTCCCAACACGATTGTTTGTCCATCCTCACGTCTCCTCCCATGGCTGATGTCTGTGGTAGGATCTTCATCGCTGCTATGTTTGAAAAGACCAGAAATTTGCTTGGATCACATCTCCCTCCCTCCTTCTGCTGAGCCAGGGGGTCCTGAGGTCCAGGTCCCTTCTCCACCTTCTAGTTTTACCCAATAACAGGGTTTCCCAGGCTGGGGGATGATACAGGCTTGCTGTGGGCTTCCCTGTTATTCCTGCCACCAAAGGGTTTAGTAGGCAGCTTAGTCTTCTGGATCCACACCTTTGGATCTGGGGAAATAACTTCTGACCTAGCAGGAACCAGGTTCTTTGGGATGTCTGACCACACAGTTCACATTTTGCCAGCTCCAAGATAGGACAATGACTTCCTCAGCCCATCGTTCCCTTGGCTCCAGGCAGTGGATGGTACTTCAGGCAGGTCCGTCTGAAACAAAATACCGAAGGCAAAATTCCAAGTCTCAGTCCTAAGTCATTGATGAGGAGGCTGCTGGGAAGGAAACACCTTCCTTTAAGAAGGATCCGCTGGTCCAGCTTTAAACATAGCAGGGATTGTCCTACTGTGCATAGCACAGTGAGAAATCATCTTCCATGCTGGGATGCAATGTCTCTTCAACCAGTAACAAGCCTTCCCGGGATCCAGGAAGATCCCAGTTGAGCCTCAGTTGAGACTTAGTTGAGTCTCAACTCCCAGTTGAGTCTCAGTTGGACTTGATGATCCTTACGAGTCCCTTCCAGCTCCAGGTTTTCTTGATTCTCTGGTAGAAAGAAGGAGAATGGTGCGGGGAAAAAGAACTGTGGTCATGTTGAAAGAGTTTGACCCAATCACTTCTCCAGCAGAACAAAAAGTGGCTTTTGAGGGTTCTGATGTTCTGCGAACAAGGTGAGCATCCCCTGGTAGCAAAGAGGGACCTGCCCCAGTTCCTGCATAGCTACACGAGTGTAAGTTTGATCTGCCCGTGGGAAACATGCCCGGTGTCAATTGCTGGCTTGTTTTGGATGAGGTGGTGGGGTAGAGGAGGAACTCCTGATGTCCATGGAGACCCGTGGGCCTGGTTCAGCTTCGCTGGTTCCCAATCAGCTAGTGACACTGAGATCTTCTCCTTCCAGCCAAAGTCTCGGTCAGGGGAGCGTGACTACTGGAGGGGGAACTCATTTCAAAGGCTGAGAAAGAAATGCAGCACCAGGAGCCATGTAAGAGGAACCAAGCCCTGTTGATGTGTGATCTTTCCTGCCAGGCACATCAACCGTATCATCCTAACAGAGCAAGATGAGAAGAATTTAAAACTAAACTCGCCTCCCCTTGTCAGCGCCACCATAAATCATTTTCCTCGTGCACGCTCGTCTGCAGGACGAACCCTTCCTTGCCAAGGCTGTAACCCTGCGGGAATGAAAGTGCAGCAGAGAATCCTCAAAAAAGAGGCAAGAGTCCTGTTTTTTCATGTGCAACTCATTTTGTTAATCCCGTTGCACAATCTAGTGTCTAAGGTCTGTAATCTAAAAGCGATGTCAGTATAAGAAAGCTGGAGCTGAATTTGTGTCCAAGGGCTGGAATTTCTCTTCCAGCAGGATAAAAGCTTGGGAGATGTCAGCAGCGCTCGCTGATGGTCCCATCTAGGTGGACAGAGCCTGCTCAGGATAGACCTTTGCTGTTCTGCAAAACAAAGTGACTGTGCTGGCCACGAGGAACCTCACAGAGATGCTGCAGAACACCAAGTGCTGGAATTGTACCTTAAATTGTACCTGTCTTAAATAGCCAAAACCATCATGACTAGACTTTAAAATTCGGATTTCTCAGCTTTTATTTTATTGTTTACTACAGCTAGACAAGCTGCCAAACCTTGGGCAATGTTCCTTGCTTGGGAAAATGTTCACTGGAAGGTTATTGACCAAGACGCTGCATGGCGCAGGTACGCAAGGTGTGCAGCCCCATGGGGATGTCCCCAGCGCTGTGAGTAACCCCCAGCTGGATATTAAGTTGGTGTTCTCTTCCCTTAACTATTGCAAGAGCTGCAGGTTGAGAATGTGGGTTGCCAGCATGATTTCTTCATGCCCTCTACCAAATCGGCCCCGCTGGGGCATCTCTCTGTGTTGAAGCCCTAGGAGGGGTTTGCTGGGGGGTGGCCAGGTGTGGGGGCTGCTTGGAGACCCAGGTCCTTTGGTTTGGAGCACGTCAGGGGCTGCCCCAGCCTCTGTCCCTTCCCTGGCCAGCCAAGATGTGGGTCGGTTCCCACCAAGGACCCACATCCCCATGGGCCAGCCCATGAGGGTGTTTCCCAGAAGCTGCACTTTGGGAGCTCTGATTCCTTTTTGACTTGTAGATTTTTTTCTTCCCCTTGCAGGGGGGAATAACCCCATCGGCACAGGGTCTCCAGCCCCATCCATAGGATGTGGCATCAGGGCAGGGGCATTTCTGCCCGTCCAGGCACCACACCAGCTTGTCGGGCATCACGCCTCTTCCCCGCTACGTTTTGCTGCGTGGAAGATAAATTTGTATGGAAAAGTTGAAGTTAGTGGCTGAAACAGCTGCTGCGTGGAGGTGGTTGTTATAACAAAGTGAGCGTCATGGGTCTGTGCAGAATAAACTGAGAAGACAGGGATGTGAGCGAGTGGGTCAGGCATCGCCTGAAAAATGAGCTCAGCGGCACGTCGGGCTCACGGGGAGGACGGGAGATGAGCAGAGATGTTGGCTTGCTCAAGCTTTTCTGTCGGTGAGGCTGAAACTCTCTGTCTCTTGCTATTGAGTGGTGGATAAAAGGGCTCGGCTAAATCTGACAGGAGAAAAGGGACTTTTCACATCGCGTCCTTACCCCAAATCTAGGAAATTTGGGCATGGAGTGGAGAAAGAGAGATGGGAAAACAGGTTGCTTTTCATTTTTTTCTCCATTCCTAGACCAGTGATACCTATCTGTGCCTTCCAGTGGTGCTTCTGGGACAAGGTTAGGAAACTGGGAAGCTGACAGCCAACATCAGCTCTTTTTATCTTATCAAGGCTAATGGTCACATTGCTATCAAGACAGTGCTGGACCCCCGAAGATGCTGAGCTGGGGGTCCTGTTGCAGGACAGCTCAGCAATGCTGGAGGAAGGGAGCACCCAAGGAGCCTCTCCCATGGGTGCAAGGCACCCTCTCGTGGTGAGTGGCCCTGGGCAGGACACGGGTGTGCCCATGGGTGCCCATCGAGGGGGACTTGGCTCCTTGGCATCATACCGGGCTGTGCTGGGATTTGCCTTCTCCAGGTTCAGGGCAACCACTGTTTCCCATGGGTTGCCCCCACCTCTCTCTCCTCTCCCTGCTTTTATGCAAGGGAAATAAATAATTTTGACAAAAGAGTTGAAGCTGGCTTTCCCCCCAGCTGGGATCAGCCTGCCCTTCTCCCTCTGGCACTTTCCCTCCCTGTGAGGAGCCTGCAAGATAAATCAATGCTTTGCATAAACAAAGCCCCAGAGAGGTGTTTGTGAAAAACCAGCACTCAGGAGGTTTCACAAATGCTGGTATTTCCGTGAGAGGAAAGCAGGAGAAGGATTTTTCTCTGTAACCCCTTACCCCAGGGAGGGGTTTCTCTGTCTGGCCACCGAATTTCCCCCTCTCCCACCACCTGGGAGCCAAATCTCGGTTTGCTGAAAGGTGCCTCCCCTTCCTCTCGCCCCTCCAAGTCTCTTTTCCTGCGGGAAGGCTGCGCTGCCTGCGCCTTGTCCTGCAGCCTCGGATGCGAGCGCAACAGAGGGGAGCTGGGTGTCCCTACGGGTGGGCGAGCACTGTCACCCCACCACTGTCCCCATCCCCAAACTGGCGAGCCCCGGCTCCCACCTGCTCCCGGCATGCTGGTTTCCTGCGACTTTAAAGTTCCCTCGGCACGCAAAGCAAAAGAGGGAGGAGAAAGGGTTTCATCATCGCTCCTGGGAGCAGACTTATAAAAACTTTGCGCTCCGGCTGCCCGCCTCACTTGCGGGCTCGGAGAGTTTTCGGCACGGACCGTGTGTGCTGCCGGCGGTGGGACCGGCTGGAGAGGGACGGCAGCCCAAGCACAGCCCAGCTATTCGGGGCTCCCCAGGAAGCCGCCACAATGGGAGTCCACCCTGAAGCCAGCAAACCCCCAGCTGACATCCCCAAAAAGTCCAGCACCTGCTCCCGGAGTATCTTCTGCAACATCAAGGTAAGGAGCGGTGCCTGGCAGGGATGCACCACGGCCCCGGTGGGGAGCAGGATGCTCATGCAGGGAGCGACCCCCATCCCATCCATCCCACAGGTCCCCACATCCCCGGTACGAACTGCCAGTAAAATTACGGGTGTTTGCTAAGATGCAGAATTTGAATCCCAACTCCTCGGGCAGTCCTGGATAACGCTGCTGAGGTCCGTCCCGCTCGCTGGGTTTTGGGGTGGTACCCTGCGTGGTGCGGGGCTGTTGTGCCCCGTGGAAGCGGCGTGGGTGGCTCTCTGTGGGCAGCTCTCCGTGGGCTGCGGAGCTTCTTACCCACGGCGTCCGGTACAGAGTGTGCTGCTGCTTAGGGAATGATTAACCACATCCTGGTGCAAAAAGAAAGCACTGCCCTATAACAACACTGACCTTGCTTTAAAAACCGGGGTGAGCAGGGCATTTGGAGGGACAGAAGCGAAATCTTGGCGGGTTGAAGTGGGTTTTCTGGTGTTGGTTGCCCAGTTACTCACCTGCCCCTATTAGCAAGGCAGGAGTTGTCACCTTAAAACCGGTCCCTGCCCGAGCTCCAGGCTCCTGAGATCACCGCCTGCATGAGAAAACACCAGCCACCCAAGTTTTAAACCCTGCTGACCATTGCGCTCTTCACCGCATATTTTTTCCCCCATGCAGCACAGTTTGGCCCATTTTTGGATGGGCACCGAGTCTGTTGCGCATGCTGGTTCCCACCCCTGTGATCTCTGCCTGTTTTCACCAGGATTACCCAGGCTGGGGGCGATTTTTGTGCCTCGTTCAGCAGCACTGCCGCATGTCGGCATCCACAGCAGCCAGGCGCAGTTTTGGGGAGCAATGGCTCCCGGCAGCATCTGCCCATGGGCAGAGCAGCTTCAGCTGTGCCTGGAGCCAGGGTGTGATTTGCCATCGGTGCTGGTGAATGTAAGCCCGTGTTTGCCACCAAAGAGGGTTTGCCAGCGTGTCCCAGATGACCGAGTTTTCAGGAGTGTGCAGCATCGCTGTCTGAGGTGGCTTTGGAGTTCATCTGCCACCCGTCTTTCCTCACCGTGCATGGAGGACAGCACTGCCCGCCCCTCTTTGGGCTTTGCTTTCTTGGGCTTGGAGTCTGGCTTGGAGATGGAACAGCTCTGCTGGGAGGACAGGCTGGGAGAGTTGGGGCGTTCAGCTGGAGAAGAGAAGCTCTGGGGAGACCTTATTGTGGCCTTTCTGGACTTAAAAGGGGCCAATAAGAAAGATGGGCACAGACTTTTCAGCAGGGCCTGTTGAGCTAGGACAAGGGGTGATGGTTTTAAACTAAAGGAGGGAGGTTCAGGCTGGACATGAGGAAGAAATTGTTGGCCCTGAGGGTGGTGAGAGCCTGGCCCAGGTTGGCCAGAGAGGTGGTGGATGAACCATCCCTGGAGACATCCCAGGCCAGGCTGGACGGGGCTCTGAGCAACCTGAGCTGGTGAGGATGTCCCTGCTCATGGCAGGGGGGGCACTGGGGGAGCTGGGGAGGTCCATTCAACCCAAACTGTTCTGTGGACTGGATGATCTTTCGAGGTCCCTTCCAGTCCCTAACATTCTGTGATTCTGTGACTCTGAGCAAAAGTTTCAGTGAACTGTGTGGCTGCGCACTTCTGCTGGGTGGCTGGGGGCTGCTGAAGTCTACCATGGTGTAGCTCCTCCACACAGCATGGTGGGGTGAGCAGCAAAGCTTTGGACTCGCTGGGGTGAACAGGTGATATGGTGGGGTGTCCCAGGGCTGGGAACATCATTTCAGATGATGTCTTCCAGCCCTACATCCCTGCAGGTCCCCACTGCCCAGGCTGGGTTATGCCAGCAGGTGACCTGGTGGCCCTTTCTGGCTGTGAGCTCCAGGAGGAAGGGCTCAAGATTACTCTGGGTAATTTAGGGCTGCTTCTGGGCTACTCTGACATGCCTCTGGGGGAACCTGGTGACCTGACCCCTTCTCTGCTGGGGGTGCAAAAGGTGGTCCTGACCCTGTCTGGGCTGCTGCAGTAATGACCATGGCTCAGGGTGAGTAAAGTCACCCAAAACCAGAGCGCTTTTTGCAGCTCATGCGCTTCCCTTCAGCTGCGCGCTTAGAGGGCAGCATGCAAAAATACCCTGGAAATGCAAAAGCATTGCCAAACTCAATGCCTTTTTCAGGACATAAAGCTTAAACGTTTTAAAATGTCAGCAGATTTTTGCTAAATCGAGAGCAACGACACAGCCCGACACTGGCGCTGTTGAGGAGCACTTCGGGCTCTATCAACATATGCTTGTTAGCATCAGGTGGGCGATATCCACCCTCTGGGGTGATGGGGAGTCAAGACACCCATCCCTTGGTGAAAAATTCTTGCCTTTAAGAGCAGATGTGCATAAATTGACAGGCAATGACATCCCCCACCCTTTCCTGACCTGTTCGCTCTTCCTGTGCTGTGACATTTGTGTTAAAAATACATATACATTAAAAAAAACCCTGCTTCATGGTAGGAAAGCAGGATCCTGTGCACAGTTTTTAATCCTCTCAGTTCCCCCAAATTAGTAGCGAACCGAAGTGTCATAACTGGATTTCCAGGTTTGGGAAGTTGTGTTGCTGTGAATGTGTTGTCAGAGGGCAGGGTGTACTGTCAGGATCTCATTCTATACGGCTTTAGAGCTCTCATTTGTATGAGAAGCCCCTGGTGCTGCGAATAACAGATGATATAAAGTTTTCCTCCAACACTTAATTGTGTGGGAAGCTGCTGGCATCACTCCACACAGAGACAGGTACTACAAAAGGGTTTAAATTAATGAGACACAGCGTCCTCTTATAAGTGATGACAGTTTCTGGCCAGGACAGTATTTCCAACACAACAAAATCTCCTGGTTGCAGCTGGCTCCAAGTCCTAATTATGAAACTTGTATTCATTCCCTCTCACATACTGGGATCATTTGCAGGGCTGGGGCCAAAAATAACAAATTATTTTTCCATGCAAACCATCTTTCTCCTCCATGTTCCCCATGACAGGGACCACTGTCTCCCTGCACTGGTTTCCATTGCCCCTGAGGTGGCTTTCGGCACTGGCCCCATTACTGCTGATGTTTGGAGGTGGGAAGCATGATGGGCATCAGAGGTCCTGGTGGAAAGCAGTGGTTTTAGTGGGTCTACAGGGATATGAAGAGCAGGATGGAACCAGCAGGTCTGGGAATGTGTGGTGTGGAGGTGTTGACGGGATGCAGGAGGACCAGGGATGGATGGATGGATGGATGGGGGGATGGATGGATGGATGGATGGATGGATGGATGGATGGTGTGGAGATGCTGGTGGGATGCAGAAGGACCAGGGATGGATGGATAGATGGTGTGGAGGTGCTGACAGGATGCAGGAGAACTGGTGATGGATGGATGGTGTGGAGGTGCTGGTGGGATGCAGGACTGGTGATGGATGGATGGGTGGATGGATGGATGCATGGATGCATGGATGGATGCATGGATGCATGGATGGTGTGGAGATGTTGGTGGGATGCAGGAGGACCAGGGATGGATGAATGGTGTGGAGGTGCTGGTGGGATGCAGGAGGACTGGTGACGGATGGATGGTGTGGAGGTGCTGGTGGGATGCAGGAAGACCAGTGCAGAAGCAGGTTCTCAGGCAGGTGATGCCCTGCTGGCTCATGTCCATGCTCTGACACAGCAGGATTTACAGCTGCTCTCTGTATTCCGTTGGAACGTAGTTGGTAACAGTTCCGCATTGCTGCTGTAGCAGTTACTCCCTGTCATACGTGGTTATTACCGACTGTAGCCAGTCCTGCGATTACACTGGCCGGCACCACGGCTCTGTCTACACGGATATTTCAGGCACCACCTGGCTCAGCCGACCAAGTGTTTGCTGTCTGCACCGTATCTCATAGCTGGAATAAACCAGGTCATTGTGCTTGTGCTTGTGAGCGCCCTCTCAGAAGGGACAGGGTTGCTCAAACCCTTCCAGAAGTTGACTGTTTGTCTTGAATCACCTTGAAGTGAGAAAGCAGGATGCAGGAGGTTTTCAGTCTTTGGGGCTGGGAGGTTGCTGCTGAGCACTGTCCCCTGCGAGAAGCCTGGAGCATCTTGGTCATCCCACAGCTGTGGTGGAGATGGGTGAAGAGCAAGGACAACCCCAAACCCTGACATTCACCAGAGCTTGCAGGGTTGTGCTGATTGGCACTGGGAGGTTGTAGTTGTTCTGCTTGGCAAACATAGGATGAAACCAACCTTCAGGTGGATCCCAGCACCCACTGCCACTGGGGACACTGAGGACCTCACTGCCTAGAGGAACAAAACAGCTTTGGAAGGTGGAGAAGTGGATGGTTGGTCTTTTTGATACCCAAGCATGGCCGTGGATCCTATTGATGCCCCCAGTCCAGAGTCCTAACCATTGCCTTCAGTCACCATGTATATACCCATCTTGCCCAGACAGACACTGAAAAAGGATTATTTCCAAGGTGTTATATCTGTGTTGCCCAAAATGTTTTGGCTTCTTCACCTTTATTGTTTCTTTTGTGGTTTTATGCAATTTTCATTGATAGCTAATTGCTTGTTTGGGATCTCTGCAAACACGACAAGGAGGAGAGCTTTGTGAATGTTTTGTTGCTGAGTTGGACTGGTTTCAGCTGGAAGCCAGTTAGCTGGAGAGCGCAGGGGAGCAGCGCGTAATGGTTGGAAGCAGGAGGATAACAGAGAGTTATTGTCACTTATGTCAGCTGGAGGGAGTCCAGAAGGAGATTTAAAAGCCTTAGGGATGGATTTAACTTGGGTGCTGTATTGGGGCAGGGAGAGGGGTGGTATGGAAGAGTGTAGGGGAGGGGACAGCAAGGTCAGGAGGAGACTGTGGGCTCTCAGGGTGTGATCAGGATTTGAAGCATCCCAGGGTGAAGATGTTGGGGGCACACGGGCTGCAATGGCCAGGAGTGGGGAGCAGAAGAAACAGGAGCCTTGCCTTGGGGTCTGAGGTCACAAAGCATCAGGACAAGGTTTTTGTCTCTTTCTTTAAAGAGACTAAAGGAATTTGCTGAGAGGGGAGTGTATTTCAGAATCCCAGAGATGTAACAATTGTGCTCTCACATCCTGTTGGGAAAGATTATGAACTGCTTGATTTAGCTGGTAGCAAGATCAGGAGATTCAACATGTCAATGTCTGTAAGTTTGGAGGGGGAAGCACTGAGAAGAGACAGTCATTGTTGATTAGGACTATTGGTTTAAGCAAGAAAATCAATATCAGGCACTATGCGAGGAGAGATGATGAGCTGGATGAGCGTTTGTAGCAAAGAAACCAGCAGGGTCCTTAGGACAAGTGGGGTGGCATGGGGACAAGGACCTGCTGTGACTGGGGTCTTCCAGCATTTGTGGTGATGGTGCCAACATCAGAGAGCAAAGGTTGGGTTTGGATGGATCCATGGTTATGTCTGGTTTTGTTAGGATCCTGTTGCTAAAGGGAAGAACCACTTGGTGCTCACCAGCAGCACCAGCAGCGGGATGAGGAAGAAGATGGGGAAGAGCCAGACGGTAAAACGAGTTGGAAAGTTTAGTGGGATCAAGGTCTAGGAGACATGGGACAAGGCAATTTTATGAGGGGCGAGGTGGTTCCATGCCCAAACACAACCAAGGAGTGGTCAGCGTAGATAAGATTATCAGGAGGAGTGTCGCTGATAGGGAGCGTGCGGGAGGAGTGTGTACACACACTTGCGGGTCGCGGAGAACAGAGCCGAGCTGAAGGTACCTTCAAGGAAATCCTGATGCACCGCCAAGCCAAGAGAGCTGCGGAAAAACAAAGGAGCAAAGACCCAACCGCTCAGCACCGCTGCGCACCCTGGTTGCAGGATGAAGAAAGCTGCTTCACCGTGCGCATCGTGTTTTGCAGGCAGGAGAATTTTCTTAGCAGCTTGCGGAGCAGCAGACCCTCACACCTTACACACCGAGGGGCTGGTCTCAGCAATCCTCTGCAGCCAAAAACCTCCTTTCCTGCTGACATCTGCCACGGGCACCTGCACGTTAAGGCAGGGATAGGTTTTTACTGAGCAAAGCAGGGTTTGCACAGACCCTGCAAGGGCACAGGGGTAACTGCAGGGAAATCCCACGTGTACATTCATTGCAAAAAGCGCAAACATTGTTTTTGCAATTGGGGGTTGTAAAGCGAGGGTTACTCGGCAAGCAGACAGTCATCATTGCAAGTAATATTCTGGGCAGAGGCGTGCTTCAGGCAATCCCTAGCCATTTTAATTCTTTTATTAGTTTTTTGCAGTAGAAATAAAACTTAGGAGCCAACTTCTGCCATTGGACCATCCTCCAGGCTCAGAGGTTTTGTGCTAAGGGACGTGCTGCATGGCAGGGTGTTTGATTTCTTCTGTGGAAATGTTGCTTTTTTTCTTTCATCTTTCATAGCACGTTTTGATCTATAAATCTAGGCAGTTACGTGTAGGAAAGATATGCCAAGGAGGGATGCATTTCCCCATGCATGTCTATATACTTCCCATTTCCAGCTGATATTTTCCTTTTGGATTGAGTGATCTCAGCCATCCCTCTGCAGGAGAACCTCTTAGTGTAGTGAGTGTTGATCATATACCAGCTCCAAAATAAACAGCCTATCTTCTCCCTGACTGTTATAATTTTGGGGATACTCTTATTACTTCCTAAAGTTCCTCCTTCCCCTTCTTTTTGTCCCTTGCCAACTCAGGAGAGTAAAGTGGAAGAAGTCTACAGAGATGGGCAGGTTGGGGTCTCCTGCTTGGGGCCATGACTTTCCACCAAGGTCAGACAATTTTGCTTTGGCCCCCCAGAACCCAGAAGTCAACTCAAACAGTACTGTGCAGAGGGAAAGGTCTGACAGCGCGTCCTTCCTCCTAGTCCTTTCCAAACATTTACTCCAGACAGATTCATTTTGCATCCTCCTGCAACAACAGCTCAAGGTTTCCACCTTCTCTATCTCCAAGCAGGGCTGCCAAGGTGGAGATACTGATAAACGAGGTGAGGGATGACTTTGGACATGAGTGTGGCTGCCATAGCATGAAGCTGGGGAAGGAGGGCAGAGAGTTAACCCTTAACTCACCCCTCCGTGTGGCAGAGAGAACAGGGCAGTGGCAATGCCACACGTAGCAGCATCTTCCCAACAGAGGCAGTTCACTCCTTGGAAACTAAAAGAACTTTGTTACCTGGCCTTGATTCTGACCTGTGTCCTGCACATGCATGCCGGGGTTATCAAGCACTTCAAGTTTGGCTTTTTGTTCTTATTTAGCCCAACTTGCTGAGCATTTTATTATTGGCTGCCTTAGTGACCAAGGGATGGTCCCCCACTCTACCTCCTAAAAAAACCTCTTATGAAATAGCTCATCTCTCATAATAAACTTCCCTAAAGTCCAGTCTCTGTGTACCTTTAGGAACTGTTTGTTAAGGCCAGTGACAGTGGATGATCTTACCTAAGCAACAGTGGAAAGAGAGATAAGGGACTACAGATGCCCACAGCCCTGTCTGCTCCCGGTGCACCCATCCAAGAGGTGCAACCAGCAACCTCTCTCTGACTTCAAAAGCTTCCAACCCCGGGAGCACTCACCTCAAGGATGGTTTTCCCCCTGACTCTTTCTTTCTCATCCTTGTCTGTTTTTTGGCTCTAGGAGCCTCCCTCTCCCCTCCCAGAGCCTTATTTTATTCCCCGTGAGCTGGAGAAGGGTGCGAGTGGGTCTCGCGAGGTGGCTGCAAGGACTGAAACACCTTCTCAGCTGTTCCCCAAGAGTGGCCCAGCCATCATGGCCATACCTGGCATCTCACGGGGATGTCTTGGTGCCAGGAGAGGATCCTCGTGCCCGGGGACTGCCTGCAGCCCAGCCTGCCCCCCCTCAGCCCCACCAGCCCTCTGGGTCGACTATTTGTTGAATGTTTCCTCCAAAGGGGGTTTGGGTTGGTTCGATCTGATTGAATCTGGGAAGCATTGTCCAGGCCATGGAGGGGCTTCCCTGCAACGGGGTGGGTTTATCTTCCTTACAAAAAAGCCATTGCCCTGGGAGGTGTCAGCCTGTCCCCACGAACTGGGTGGGGGGACCAGCGAGGGACTTTCCCCCAGGCATTTGCTTCCCTTTTAAATGAAGTGGGTCTTGGAAAAGAGTCAAGTGTCTTGTATAAACAGCCCGGAGCCGGGATCGCTCAGGCGCTCCGAGGGAAACGTGGGGATGATTAAGAGGGGATTTGGTATGCGGGTGCGTGTGGGTGCACGCCTTTGGCTGCCCGGGACCGCTGCTGGCCTGCAGCTCCAAAAATACACCCAGCTCCGATGGGACCATCTGCTCCGGAGGGTCAGCGCTTTGTATTCGTGGGAGTGTCCCCGATTCCTTAACCTCCCACCGTGCCTTCGCCTTCGGTGCGTTGTGCCTGCTTTGCGTCAGCAAAACCTCCCTTTGAATGCGTTTGGCTCTTCTTTAAAACCTCCTTCTCCGTTCAGTGTTATGGAAGATGGATGACAGCAGCTCCTTCCCCTGCTGGGGCTGCTCGGTGGGTGTGTGGGGCCAGCGCAGCACATCTGGTGCTCTCTGCAGCTGGAAGGGACCAGCTTGGCGCAGGTTTCCATGGACCGGCAGGTTGTGGGTGGTCAGCAGGAACATGTGGGGATGGGGAAGCATGGGGAGAGCGACAGGGATGGGAGAGACCCATGAGGACCTCCGAGGGGACACGTGGTGCCCTTCATCTCCACCAGCCTTGGAGATCTGGTCTTCCCAGCTGGAGCACCTCAGCTTGTGCCAAGCTCAGGGGGTGCATGGGCTCCTTTTGGGGAGCCCTCTCCCAGCTATTTGCACTCAGAGCCTTCAAGGTTTGCGCCATCATTATTTTAGTTAGAGCTGAGTCTGCTGAATGCAGGGAAAGTCTGAGACCAGGCTCATCTCTCACTTTCAGACAGTCAAAGTGCATCTGGAAAAGCCGAGCTCCATCTGTACAAGTCCTGGAGCAAAGGCTGTTCTGCTTTGCTCAGGTTGTCACCAATGCTCAAACCCACCTCCTGCCAGCTCTGTCCCACCCTCCCTGTCCTCTCTGACCACAGCTTGTCCCTTCTCCATCCTTTCATGAAGCACAGTCAGTGCTGGTTCCCCATGGTCCATCCATGCCTTGACCTTCTCCCCATCCCCTGCCAACCCCAGCATTCTGGGGACTCAATCTGCCTGTCCTCTTCCCTCCCCGCCAGCACCCTCTCTCTCCCCAGCACGTCTCATCTCCCCGTCTGCCTTGGGATTACGCTGACATTTGCTGCGCTAAATTCAGCCTCGATGATCCACCCTCTTCCCTCCCGGTAAACAGCTCGGCTCCTCCGGCTCCCGCCTCGCGCCGGGAGGGCTCCCCCTCCAGCTGCTCCGCGTCTCGGGCGGTCCCGGCCCGCCGATGTTTAGCCAACGCTTCCTTATTGCAATGACTTCAGTAGGGTCTGGCCAAAGCTGCGGGAACAAAAATTAATGTTCTCTGGCAGCAAGATCCCCCCTCCACTTCTCATCCATGCTGGAGTCACCTCTCTGCTCCAGACCAGCCCAGCGGGACTAGTTACATGGTGATCCCAGGTCAGGACTGGGGAAGAAGGTGGTGGGTCCAGCTGTCGCCTGCAAGACCATATGCTGAGATGGGTGTTTGAATGTAGGAGCTGATAGCTGGAGGGTGTAGAGGTCATTCTGCTTCAGGAGTTTACGTTCACATGTTTCACTTCCACTTTGTCCGTCTGGGAGGGTTTCCCACGTTACACCCCACGTTGTCATTCGGCGGCTTTTTGTCGTGGCAAAGTCCCAGCCTGGGACTTCGTCCTCTCCTGCTCCATGACTGCAGTGGCAGATGTTTGGCTGATGTCAGCCCATCTGCTGACACCCCTCCAAGATGTGTCTGGAGACCCCATGATGGCAGCTTCCCTATTTTTTAGTCTTTGTCTTTCTACTGGTACTTTTCTGTGCTCTCCAAGTTGTTCCCAGCCAGTCCCCATGCTGCCAGGGCCCCACTTTCTCCTTCCCCTTCATCTTAGTCCACCTCTCCCCCACATCTGTCACCATCTCTCGCATCTCTTACACTTTTGGATACCCAGCTCTGGTTGGTGCTGTCCTCCCTTGCAGGAGAAGCTTCCCAAGAAGCCATCTTCTCGGCCGTCTTCTCGGCCGTCTTCTCGGCCGTCTTCTCGCCCATCTTCTCACCCGTCTTCTTGCCCATCTTCTCACTCGTCTTCTTGCCCATCTTCTCCTACCCAAATTCCCTTGCAATTCCTTAACCTGCCTCTGCATCCTCCCCTTGTCCCCAAAAAGCCACTCCACCCACCTCTGGCATTTGAATCCTCCATGTCGGGTAGACAATTTAATTCTTTTTCTGGTTTGGGTGGTGTTTTTTTCTTTCAGACAATGGGTCAGGGCTTCTGGACGCTACTACCATTTCAAAGAAATACTAATAATGAGTACTGCTGCTCTCCTAGCCAAGGACATAAGGAATTTGTCAGCCCTGAAGTACCTTTGATCCCTCATTCATCATCTTGGGCTTCCCGCCATTATCTTTGTGGGACACGCTTCCGGTATTCAGCAAATATTTGATTTCCTCTGAATTTAAATAAAAATACCTTTTCCTTTTTTTTTTTTTTTTTTTTTAAATGATTTTTAAATACTTTTGGCACCGTGTGGATGCATTCCATTCCAATAAAAATAAAGGAAAACTGTTCTCACTAAATATAGATCAAAAGACACTTGTGAGCTGCTTCTTGCATCCCCGGCTGAGAGCACTTTCCTCTCCCAGGCCACCCGGGCGCTTTTGACCACATTTCTGCCCTGCCCCATAGTATTCCCTCCTCTGCTCCAGGCAAGCTCTGCCTCCATTAGGCTTGGTTTCTGGCTCAGCTCATAACCTGGCTCAAGAGAAAGACGCTGTTTTTAGAATACTACAGAGGTCCTCCGGTCGTGAGACTACATTGTGCATATTTCATCTTTTCCCTCTGGGACTTTTAAAACCCTTTTTTTCCACTTTTTCTTGCAACACCCCTTGGAGCAGGTTCTGTTAATTGGCTTTACAGCTGAGTGCGTCCAAGGGGACAACTGGAAATACTGGATCTCAGGTAGTCTAAACCGGTATGGGTTCCTTTCCGCGGCAGGGTTGGCCCTAACATGGTCTGTGAGTGGACCAGCTGGGTCCATGCACAGTCAGACCTGTCTCATTTATCACCGTACAACTCCCAGTGCAACAGGTCCTGCTTGGGTTGGAGAGTTGCTTTTGAGGGTTGCACAAGGGTTGCCACAGTGCAAATACCAATTAATATTAGAACCATGGAATAATTTTGTTTGGAAGATCATTGAGTCCAACCATAACCCACCCCTGGCATTGCCCCATGTCCCGAGAACCTCATCTCCGTCTGTCCAACCATCCAGGGATGGTGACTCCAGCACTGCCCTGGGCAGCCTGTTCCAATGCCCCACAGCCCTTTGGGGAAGAAATTGTTCCCACATCCAACCTCAACCTCCCCTGGCGCAACTTGAGGCCGGTTCCTCTGCTCCTGGCGCTTGTTCCTGGGGAGCAGAGCCCGACCCCCCCTGGCTCCAAGCTCCTTTCAGGCAGTTCAGAGATCAGAAGGTCTCCCCTCAGCTCCTGTTCTCCAGGCTAGAATTAATAATGGTAAAGCAGAGGAAAGAGAAGAACAGAGCTCCTCGCCCTCTCTTCTGAATGCTGCATCGCTCATTTTGCAAAGCCAAGTTACTTAGGGATCCTGGACTGAGCCCTTCAGTAGCTCTGTTCCATGTCAGATGTGCAGCTGAGTTGGCCAACTTGAGTCCACATGTCTATGACTCTGAAATCCCTCACACTGGGCACGATCTCCATCAGTGACACATCAGCAGGGCACTAACTGGGTACTAACTGGGATGGCATGGCTTTTTTGCCCACAGGTGTTTGTGCTGTGCCACGGGCTTCTCCAGCTCTCCCAGCTCCTCTACAGCGCCAACTTCAAGAGCAGCCTCACCACCATTGAGAAGCGCTTTGGGCTCTCCAGTCTCTCTTCAGGTTTCATCTCCAGCTTGCATGAGGTAACTGGGTGAGACACTTGTGTCGGGGCCCTGAGGGGTGGCCACAATGTGGGGGACCTTTCCAGAAAAGGATCAGAATAGCCCAGTGCTTTCTCAGCCATGTCTATATGTGGACACCTCATCACACTTCACTTATGCTGGAAGGTTTAATGTAGGGTGATGTGGTGAGGACCTGGGTTCAGAGAGGACAGCAGCAGAAAGCAGGTCACTTCAGGGGAGACCTCTCCACCCTGGGTTGTCATACATCTCCAGCAGAGACTTGACTGGGAGACAGAAAACACACAATGCGATTCTTCTCCATTGATCACAGCTCTTACAGCTTTTGTGAAGAAGAAGAACATTTTATTACGAGTAGTACCCACACAACTACAGCTCTGTGGGCAATTTCTAATAAAAGCATCTATATTCATAGGTTTCTCATTGGCTTTAGGAATGACCCTGGGCTGTGTCATTCCAAGCTGCTCTAAAAGGAGACCCTGGCCAACAGTCCCACCAAGATCTAGCCATTTTCTCCAGTGCTTCCAGCTCCTGATGGCCCTGTGGCAAGGGACCGTCTTTTACTCGCAGCATATTGCTGAGCTGGCCAGGGATTTCTCATGAACGCCTTCTAATCACTTACTCCCCTGGAGTAAGTTTTCTAGCTCACGTTGTCATGAACTGTATCCTTCAGTTCATGAACTGGTAGCTCTTCAGAGCTAATTAGGAAAAGACCTGCTGGCAGAGGCTTCTTTTGATGGCACAGCCAAAGAAGTGCTTGCTGACAGCCCACCTTGCATAAAGCTGGTCTGCTCGTGTGGGACCCTCCACCAAGAAGCTGGACACTGGGATTCCTCCCAGATCCTTGGGGAAGGAGATATCCAGGTCTTACCTCAACCAGCACCTACATCCGAGGTTAAGATCACAGAATCACGGAAGGGATTGGGTTGGAAGGCACCTTCAAAGATCATCTAGCCCAGCCCCAAAATGACTGCTTCAAAACCTATCAAGACCAGAGAAGGACTTCCACTGATTGAGACCAGGTCCCAACCATGCAAAGAGACCCAGTATGGACAGTTGTTATATTGGTAATCCCAAACTGGTGTAATTAAGCCCTGCAGAGTATCTCAAAGCTGTAACCTATGTGCTCTTATGCACTAGAGGACTTACACTCATGAGACTTAGTCCTTATGCTCACGAGACTTTGTGTCTCAAGAAGTAATACCAAAGCAAACTTCATGTAAAAGTCTGTTACTGCAAGAATATAAAGGGAAAAAGATGAAATAGGACATATCCATGCTCTTAAAGAGTAACAGAGTGCAGACAACAGAATTATCTTTATTTCTCTGCTTTATGGGAGAGATTTCTGTGCTTTACTCGTGCTCTGTGTGAGCTCAGCTTCCCTGCCTGCCCAGGATCACGATCTTTTCTCATTGACGGCTGCAGCAATTCTAAGAACACAAACCACAGAGAGATAAACAAGGGAGCCCATGTAAACATATGTAAAAAGTGTTCTTAGACATACGTGCTGAGGGTAGAATAATATTTAGCTTGCCCCAGGCTGACAAAACCCATGTAATGGTAATTTTACGGTGTTCATCTACTTGCCTGAGTAAGCTGCATGTTTTCATATCTCTTTTAGCTAATCATATACGCACTTGCAAATGTCCAGAGTCACAAACATTTGCATTGAGCTGGACTTTGTATCTGGGCTCATGCCTGCTTAGAGTCATAGGAATGGAGGCCATATGCTTAATTTCTTGCTGTGTTTGGGGGAATGATTAGTTTATGCCACATCCTACGGGCTGAGGGGCATGTGTGGGTGCTGAGAAAAAGCCCCAGCCAGATGACAGGGAGGTTCAGAAGCCATCCGTGACAACAAAGGGGACAGAAGCCAAGGAGTTGGCTCGCTGGTTTGGACGAGGAGGGAGCACTGACTTGCAGGGTGAAGGACTTGCTGTCCCATTCCTGCTCTTGTGGGGGTCAAACGCCGCCTGATAAGAGACCCCTCCACCCACACAGACAAAGTCATGGGGGACCAGCTATCATGTCATAACTTCCTCCGTGATGTCTTCTAACATTCTCCCCGTTTCGCTGTGCCCTTTCCAGATCGGCAACGTGGTCCTCATCATCTTCGTCAGCTACTTCGGCAGCCGAGTTCACCGCCCGCGGGTGATTGGCGTGGGGGGGCTGCTGCTGGCGCTGGGCGCGTTCCTGGTGACCCTGCCCCACTTCCTATCAGACCCCTACGAATACACCACGCTCAGCACCGGTGAGTCCCACCACCCCTATCACCATCAGCTGGCCCAGCACAATGGCACTCTGGGCTGGGTTGCCTGTCCCTACCCAAAAAAAGGGGTTTTATCCAGCACACACACAATTTAAACTCAGTGTTTGGAGGTAAAGGCTTAAGGTTTAAGTCAGGCTTAATTTGCTATTTTAAGCCTGACTTCAGTACAGTTTCACAACCCCTTCTGAATGCAATGATTACCTTCTTCTGCCTTTCAGGCAACAAGACCCAGGCCCAGGCTGAACTTTGCTACGCAGATAATAAATTCATGTGCCCAAATGCCACCCAGGACCCCCAGAAGGAGGCCAGTAGCATATGGGCAATGATGGTCATCGCCCAGCTGCTGGCTGGGATCGGGACGGTTCCCATCCAGCCCTTCGGCATATCCTACGTAGATGACTTTGCAGAACCAAACAATTCCCCACTATATGTTGGTAAGTGGAACCGTTGCTTTATGTTGCATTGTTTCTTCCAGACCTTAGAGGTGAAATGTAGGGGTGCTTCATCTGGAGAGGAACTGGTGGACATGGGTAGAGCAGCCAGTGGGACTCAGATGAGATCCTCCCCTGTTTAAAGGCCGGTCCTTCTCTTCCCTTGATCATCAGCTGTTCTCCATAGGGTTATATTTATGGTGTGTATGTTAGGAAGCCAAAGAATCAGGGCAAGGAGATGACATGGATGAGCTGGGGCTTCTCCCTTGTGTCTGTGAGAAGTGATGCCATCCATGGCAGGGAAGAGTAGTAAGGAAATCTTCTCAGAGGCCATGTCCTGCTCTTCTTGAGCATCAGTTGAGCATGATTTAACCAGAGGTACGACAGCCTGAGGGAGCCATTTAACCCAGATTTTGCATCAAGGGTTCAAAATTGACATATTTTGCCATGGAATTGGTCCCTGACTGATGGGGGCTCCAGGCGCAGGAGGACTTGCTGATTGCAAAGAGAGAGGTGCTGGCTTCCATGTTAAACTGCATTTTTTAACCTGTGAATGGCAAAGCTGATCTGGTGCCGGCATGCCTACGTGAGCTTTGAGCTCAGCCCACAAGTTATTTAAAAACCTGATTTCTTCTGGTGCTGAACAACGTCTTTAAAGCAGCCAAAGGTGTCAGAGTGATTTAGGAGTCAAGGTGGATGTTCCAAAATAAGGTAAGCGCTGCAGGAGAAGGGAAAGCCTTGGGGATTCAGCTCCTGAGGACAGGTTTTGGACAAGCCCTGGAGTGCTTGGCAGGGTCTCCAGACCCACCCAGGTGTGCTCTGTTCCAAGCTCCTGCTGGAAAGGGCTGCTGCACCTCCTCAGAGCTCTGCAGAACGTCTCCTGTGAGGAGAGATTTGATTAAATACAGTAGTCTGGGCTGGCAAAAGGAGGGACAGAGCATCCTCATCCTCGTCTTCCCCCCGTGATGCGGGGTCACTCTTCCCTGAGTGCCCTTTGGATTCCCAAACCTGCAGACCCTTGTGATGAAGGAAAATGAGGCTGGCTTGTTCTTCATAATGTTGGTGGTCACTTTAGGGCTGTGGGAGTGTCCGTGGCAGGGGATATTGCTATGGCGGGTCTGGATTACTGCAATACAACATAAACACCATTGCTCTTTGGGTCTTGTTTCGGTTTAGGTCTCGGCATCCTTCTATGAAAGGGAACGCCACCATCTATGGTATGGGCTTAAATACATCCCTTAGAGAAGGATCTAAAGACCCTGCCCATCAATACTTAGGTTTATGTTGTAAAAACAAAAGTGCTGCCTTGCCTAACTGGAAAAAAAAAAAAAAAAAGGCAAAAAAAGCTTTTAAAATAGTTACACAGCTGAGGCACAGCAGAGGGATCAGGCAGTTCTGCGCCCAGCGTGCTCGCAAGCGTCAGATCAGCAAAATGCACAGAAATGGTCAACGCCGTGCAAGCAAACTGTCTCCTTTTGCACGTCTTAAAAAGGTTGTGCAAGGAGGTTCTTTCAGGGAGGAAACTGGAATCCTTTTTCATTCCAAAGGAGTCGAAAGGAAACATTTTGACCTTATGGGTTAGATCCAAGTTATCTATTTCTTGGACGGGATAGTTCAGCTGAACCGAGGGTGACCTGCTGGCCTCTTTGCCCTCAGCACCTTTCACCTCCCCCGAAGTTTGCACCAAATGCTTTTGCTTGGACCTAAGGACCTTCTCATCATCTGCCACTTGTTAAAAGACGGTTTATCTCCTCTGCATATTGTAACACTATTCCCAGCCCACGTGGGAAGACAAAAGCCATATCTGCGGTGAAGCTCCTGCTCACATGGGTTCCCTCTGCTCCTTTTTTTCAGCCATCCTCTTCGCCATCGCTGTGTTCGGCCCTGCTTTTGGGTACTTGCTGGGATCCGTGGTGCTGCGGCTCTTTGTGGATATCGGAAGAGTTGACGTTGGTGAGTATTTCTCATGTAGCAACGGTCTTCCTAAAAGTCTCCTGTGAGTCAGAAGGTCACTAGATTACCAGTCCTGTGACCCACAAAACTTGCTATCCCGAAAAGACCTGACCTGGAATGGCACCCCCAGTGCACTTCTCCACTCCACCTCCCCATGAAGAAGGCTACAGGTGCTCCTGAAGCCACCACTGAAGCAGAGACCTGCGGTAGGGACATTTCAATGTCCTGCTCGTGGTGCTGCACTGAAGCACTGGCGGTCATTGCTGGGGTCTGCCCACCACACTAAATATCACACTACCCCAGCACAGTGGGGAAGGGGAGCAGGGACACCTGAAGCATCCAGGGATGGAGAAGACAACCACAGAGCAACCATTGCATGGGAAGGCTTGAGTCTACCCATCCTCCTCCCCACCACCCTCCACCAGCATCTGCACAGTGAGGGACTAAGCCAACACCACCGCAGGGCTTATTTTCTTTATCTGCGGTGTGTGCTTATTATTTCTGGTAACTTAATCACTAAGGAATTCTTCCCAGCTCCATCATTAATGTGGTTTTTCCTGTGTTTCCTTAGGGAGATCAGAGCTTGCCTGACATTTTTGTCCGGTGCCTGATAAGAATAATAAATGAACTTGGGGCAGGAAATGGCAAAAAGCCTTGGCTCGCTCCCCATGGCGGCAGACGGATTTAGCAACCTCTGCCCGGTCGCTCCGTGATGACGTCCAAGTGGAGTGGTCCTGTTTGGGGAAGCGGGGCAATTGTTTCAGTGGGGCGTGGGCTCTTCTCCTGCCGCATCCTGGCACAGGGATCCCACCCAGAGGCTGCTGCTGGTTCCTTTCTCAGCTGCAACATCCCAGCCATGGGGAGATGTGGTCCCCATGCCAAGCCAAGCAATCTGTCACCCTCCCGTGAGCATCGCTTGGCCCAGCCAAAGGATGTCTGTGCTGGAGACGGAGCGGCTCTCACCTTCTCCTCCTTTTTCCGGAGAAGGCGCCCAGAGTTTCATCCACTCGGAAACCAGGCTCATTAACAATGTTCTTCTGCCGGCAAGGGTCCTTCCCTTGGTTTCTGCAAGCCTGGAACAATGGGAGAACACTTTTTCCAGGAAAGTGGCTGTGCCCTTTCCCGGTCCCTGTCTCAGCATCCCTGGCAGGCAGTGTGGTCCAAACCCACTGTATGCGCCAGGCGGAGGAGGATGGAGCTGGGGCCCCGTCATTGCCGCCTTGCTGGCTGGCTGAGCTGGGGAGCATTGAACCCAGGCCACCAGCACACTTCATGCCGACGAAATCCATCCCGCAGTCATTCGGCAGGCTCGGGGCACTTTGGATGGGGAGTGTCGGTGCAGGATCCTGGCTTAGGGGAAAGGACGTCAAACACAAACAGGGCTGGTCTTGCTACCAGCACTGGTGGGTGCTCCCACCTCCATCCATTTGCTCTAAGACACTTGGACTGTACCTATATGGACCCTTCATGCCCCAGCAGTCCATGTTTGCAGGGACTTTTGCCGCTTTCACCCTCAGGTGTGCAGGAGCAGAGCTCTTACCATGGCTCCTTGTGTCTTGCAGCAACAGTGGCCCTGACGCCGAGGGACCAGCGGTGGATTGGAGCCTGGTGGCTGGGACTGCTGATCTCCTCGGGCTGCTTGGTGCTCACGTCCATTCCGTATTTCTTTTTCCCTCGGTACATGGTGAAAGGAGAGGTGAGACCTCATCTCTGGAGGGCCAGAACATCTTGGTTCTGGGGCTGCGCTCAGGGAGGGAGAGGGGTGGGAGCCCAGCAACCCTTCTCAGATGTGGTTACAACTTCTCACAAGGGAAAAGTCTTCCAAACCAGCTCAGAACCTCTAACACGTGAAGGACCAGGCCCTTTGCTTCCTCACCACCAGCTGGAGAGCCGGAACCACCACAGCTCAGCAGACCAAAACCAGACCTTGTGCCCTTCCCACTGGCTGTGCCGACAGCATCTGTTGGGATGGTTTTGCGTAGACCTATGTCTTCCCTGGGACAGAACAATGACCTAGGAGGGGCTGATAAGAAAGATGGGGACAGACTTGTCAGCAGGGCCTGTCGTGATAGGACAAGGGGTGATGGTTTTAAACTAAAGGAGGGAGATTCAGGCTGGACATGAGGAAGAAATCATCGGCCCTGACAGTGGTGAGAGCCTGGCCCAGGTTGGCCAGAGAGGTGGTGGATGAACCATCCCTGGAGACATCCCAGGCCAGGCTGGACGGGGCTCTGAGCAACCGGAGCTGGTGCAGATGTCCCTGCTCATGGCAGGGGGGGCATTGGGGGAGCTGGGAACATCCCTTCAACGCAAACTGTTTTGTAATTCTATTACTGTGTGTCTTCTTGTGGTTTCTGCACGCAGTCCTCCTTGGTAGAGGTCTGTCTGTGGGGACTCAACCCTTCCGGGGTGTTCTGCTGGTGACGCTTGTATCTTAACCCCTCCACTGCAACATCCTCTGCAAGGTGACACTCCCCTGATACCTACAGTGTCATCAGCAGTGACAACTTTTCTACAACAGGCAGAAAACCATCATGCTTGGCTGGGGGTCAGGGGCACTTGGGACAGACTCTGCTTCCCCTGAGCCTCCCTGAGTGCCAGGAGGGTCCTGGTCCCGGTGCTGACCCTCACCACCTGCTGCTCTGCTCTCCCTCCCCAGGACCCAAAGGCAGAGGCTGGGATGCTGAGGAAGATGGAGAAGGGGACGGCTGAAGAAACCTCCCTGCTGGAGTTTGTAAAAAGTAAAGAGTTGGCACTGGATGATGGGGGTGATTGGGAGCACCAGGCTGTGCTGGGTGGGTGGAGAGCGGCTGGAAGGTGCCTGGTGGAAAAGGACCTGGGGGTGTTGGTGACAGTGGCTGAACATGAGCCAGCGTGTGCCCAGGTGGCCAAGAGGCCACCAGCATCCTGGCTGGTACCAGCACTGGTGTGGCCAGCAGGCCCAGGGCAGTGACCGTCCCTGTGCTGGGACCTGGGGAGGCCAAACCGCCAATCCTGGGGACAGTTTTGGGCCCCTCACGCCAAGAAAGAGCTTGAGGTGCTGGAGCGAGTGGAGAGAAGGGAACAGAGCTGGTGAGGGCCTGGAGCACAAGTGTGATGGGAGCGGCTGAGGGACCTGGGGGGTTCAGCTGGAGAACAGGAGCTGAGGGGAGACCTTCTGATCTCTGAACTGCCTGAAAGGAGCTTGGAGCCAGGGGGAGTTGGGCTCTGCTCCTCAGGAACAAGCGCCAGGAGCAGAGGAAACGGCCTCAAGTTGCGCCAGGGGAGGTTGAGGTTGGATGTGGGGAACAATTTCTTCCCCAAAGGGCTGCGGGGCATTGGAACAGGCTGCCCAGGGCAGTGCTGGAGTCACCATCCCTGGAGGGTTGGACAGACGGACATGAGGTTCTCAGGACACGGGGCAGTGCCAGGGGTGGGGGAACGGTTGGACTTGATGACCTTGAGGGGCTTTTCCAACCAGAATGATTCTTTGATTTTCCTATGGCCTCAGACGTCCCCTGCATTAACTCACTGGGAACAGCCTAAATGTGGCTTTTTTTCACAGAGCAAATTGCTGACCTGAGGCCCACATGTCTAAAACACATTTTTCCTGCTGTATCGCTGTAGAATTCCCAAAGATCTTCCTCCGGCTACTCCTCAACCCCCTCTTCATCCTCCTGGTGCTGGCTCAGTGCAGCTTCTCCTCAGTCATCGCGGGTCTGTCCACATTCCTCAACAAGTTCCTGGAGAAGCAGTACGGCGCCTCCTCCTCCTACGCCAACTTTCTCATAGGTGAGCACGACTGGGTCGAAAAGATCCATCAGCCAGGAGCCACCTGCCCGTGTGCCCCAAGGGTTTTAATTCTGTGGGAGAAAGTCCTTGGAAACTCATTTTCAGCTGAAACCTCAGGGTCACCTCAGTGGTTGGTGATTTTCCTGATCTGAGATGCCTGCAGATGGCCAGGCTGTCTTGTCTCAGCTACTGTCTAGAATTGTTTGCTCACTTTTTGGGCCAGCAACTGGTCTTGTTGCAAATGTGCAGTCCCACCACATAGGTGAAGTGGGTCTGGATCACTCAGATGATTAATGAAGGGTCAAGAGCAGGTGATTATGCACCAAGCTTGATCTTGCATCACTAAGCCAGACTACTGAGGCTGAGGTTTCTCACAGGTACCAGCTGCCTTGGGTTTTGTTCTGTCTTGGGTAATGGTAGATTGAGAGAAGTTCTCCTGCCCCTCTACTCTGCCCTGGGGAGACCACACCTGGAATCTTGTGTCCAGTTGTGGCCCCTCAGTTCCAGCAGGACAGGGAACTGCTGCAGAAAGTCCAGCGCAGCCACCAAGATGCTGAAGGGAGTGGAGCATCTCCCGTGTGAGGAAAGGCTGAGGGAGCTGGGGCTCTGGAGCTGGACAAGAGGAGACTGAGGGGGGACTCATTCCTGGGGATCAATATGGAAAGGGGGAGTGTCAGGAGGATGGAGCCAGGCTCTTCTGGTGACAACCAGTGACAGGACAAGGGGCAATGGGTGCAAACTGGAACACAGGAGGTTCCACTTAAATAGGAGAAGAAACTTGTTCCCGGTGAGGGTGGCAGAGCCTGGCCCAGGCTGCCCAGGGAGGTTGTGGAGTCTCCTTCTCTGCAGACATTCCAACCCGCCTGGACACCTTCCTGTGTAACGTCATCTGGGTGTTCCTGCTCCATGGGGGGATTGCACTGGATGAGCTTTCCAGGTCACTTCCAATCCCTGACATTCTGCGATGCGATCTGTGGTTTCTCTCAACCACCACAAGGTCCACAAAGGTCCACAAGGTCCACAAAGCCACCACCTCCAGCCCCTGCCAGCAGTGAGGTGCTTGGCAGGCAGGACACCCAGCTGACGCCTTCATTCCTCCACAGGAGCTGTGAACCTGCCAGCAGCTGCACTTGGGATGCTCTTAGGAGGAATCATCATGAAACGCTTCGCCTTCTCCCTCCGGGCCATCCCCCGCTTTGCCGTGGTGGTGCTTGTCTTCTCCATCCTCATCTGCCTGCCTCTTTTCTTCATGGGCTGCTCCACGGGGCGCATCGATGGGATCTACCCCCCCAGGTAACGCTGGCGCTTGGGTTATTTCCAGCTCCTTGACCCGGTTGTCTATGCAGGTGGGTCCCATGCAGGGATACGTGCAGGTGGAGGGGAAGAGGCAGCAGACATCGCCACGCTTGCTCCTTGATCCCACCTGCCTGGAGGAGATCTAAGTGCTAGATATGACAGAATTCTTAGAAAGGCATTTATTGCTGATTTTCTGTACCAAACATGCAGGGTGGACTTTTCATTCTGGATTTCCAGGGGGAAGTAAGTAATATTAGTGCCCATGTCCACATTAACCTCACACGTGCACCTCATGCACTCCCGTTTTTCCAGCTGGACATCACCCTTCTCCTCACCCAGGTGGAAACTTTTGGCTCTTACCATGTCTTTTTAAGATTAAAACAACATTTAGGCTCCACCCCAGTCTTACTGTCAGGTGCATCGTGCCCATTTCCCAGCAAGGGGCTCCTGGACAGATGTTTCCCTTCACCAACAACAAGCCTCCTGTCCCAGGGGTGTGATGGGTGGGTGAGGGACAGGACAGCACATGAGCTTCTCCAACTTAAATAACTGTGAGGGAAAGCAACAGCATTCTGCAAACTCATGTGTGAGTGACACGTTTATATTTTGCTCTGAGATCTGCACTGCAAATTCAGGAGCGTATGGAAGTCCACCAAGGCAGGGGCACCTCAAGCTTTCTGCGTGAGCCCAAGGGTCCAAATGTGAGGAGATCTCTCAGCTCATCTTCAGGTGCTTCAAGTGCTACATTTTGGGTGGCACCTTGGCCTCACTGCATTCACCCCTTGCTGTCACTGTCAGGTCTTGGTTCCTCTGGGACACACCAGTCTTGCTGGGCTTTGCTGGTGTAACTGGGGGCTGCTGGAGGGACTTACATGGGGAAGGAGACCAGTTATTTGGGAGATCTCCCCACCCAGGCAATGTCAGCAGTACAGAAATGACTTTTGCCTCAATCCCTGGGTAGCTGTGGGCTACATGGATGGCTGGACATGAGCTCTGCCCCATCCCACCATGGCCAAGGGCAGGTCCTTGGTGTTGGCTTCCACAGGAGACAGAGAAGCCCCATCCCACCATAGCCAAGAGCAGGTCCCTGGTGTTGGCTTCCATGGGAGATGGAGCAACCCCATCCCACCATGGCCGAAGGCAGGTCCCTGGTGTTGGCTTCCTGCAGGATATGGAGCAACCCCATCCCACCATGGCCAACAGCAGGTCCCTGGTGTTGGCTTCCATGGGAGATGAAGCAACCCCATCCCACCATGGCCAAAGGCAGGTCCCTGGTAATGACTTTCATCAGGAGATGGCCTGTGCCCCTCCAGCAGATGAACTCCCTTAAGCAGTAAGGCAAGACAGGACAGATAATTGGGTTTGTCCTCTTGACTTTCGCGATGTCGTCAGGCTTGTTTGGAAATGATCCCGCTTCCAGTTTCTGTCTGAACGGTGTTTCCAGCTCGGGCTGTTCGCACATCTGTTTGTGCAGCTCTGGATGGAGCCCAGATGTATTTCTCCAGGCATTTGGCTGATTTGTTCTCAGCTGGGGGGGCTCGAGGGGAGTAAGTGTGTGAGTACTTGTTTGCAGACATAACATAATTACTGTTGAGTTCCCCGTACACTTGCAGAGGTACCTGCAGGCATCAGGGTCTGGCCCAAGGCCAGCCTGCTGCTGGCAGTGTCCCAGCGCAAATAGGAATGGGGAAACTGGCTAACGACTAAGAGGGATTTTTCTTCCCCCTGTCCTATTTCTTAATTTTTTAAATTTTGTTTTCTCCTCTTTTTTGGCAGTACATTGAGTTCCCAGCAGCAGGTTAAGGCTCCGAGCGGGTGCCACTGCTCGCAGCACATCTTTCACCCCGTGTGTGGAGAAAATAATGTGGAATACATCTCCCCCTGCTTCGCTGGCTGCACCAACAGCACCACTTCCACTCCCAAGCAAGTGGTGAGTAAAACGGATGGTTTGCACCTCGCTTGCTGGTGACGGTGCTGTAGGAACCTGACAAATGCAATAGTGTGGAAGAGCCTTTTTGATGCGGGGAGGTCAACCAGGGGTGCTGGAGTCCTGAGAAGGTGCCATGGAGAATTGCTGCAATGCTCAACAACAGACCCCAGGGAACGGCAGAAGACGTGCCAGGGAGGGTCAGTGGGACATGAGGGAAAGGCTCTTCACCCAGAGGTGCTGGACACTGAACAGGCTCCCCAGGAAGGTGTCACGGCCCCAACCTGACAGTGTTCAAGAAGAGACTGGGCAACGTCCTCAGACACACGGGGTGACCTATGGGGTTGTCATTGCAGGGACAGGAGTTGGACTCCATGATCCAGTGGGTCCCAACTTGGGACATTCTATGATTCCATGAGGCTGCTTGGGGAAATGGGGACCCTGACACATCCCATTGCAGGGTCCAATGGCCACGCCTTAAAATTGGAGCTGACACTCCCGTCAGTCTTTTGCAAAGTGATGTGGTTTGGTGCATCGCTAAAAACCCTCCTTTTGGATTTGGGTGGTTTATGTTTTTGTTGTTGTTTTGTTTTATAATTTTCCTAAACGTTTCCAACAGATCTACAAGAACTGTTCCCTGATCCCTGCTGGGAAAGGGCTGTCCTCCGCCAAGACAGGCTCCTGCCCGCTCAGCTGCTCCCACATGCTCCTCCCTGCCATATTCCTCATCTCCTTGGCCGCACTGGTCGCCTGCCTGTCCCACAACCCCCTCTACATGATGGTTTTACGGTGAGCAACGGGGCGGGAATCACAAGGCACAGTGGGAAGCGCGATGTGATGGGATCAACAGGGCCTATTAAACGTGCGACCGGGCCAAGACACTTGGCCAAACACAGCTCTCACCCCCCCCGTGGCCTCTCCCCCGCAGGGTGGTGAACCAGGACGAAAAGTCGTTTGCCATCGGAGTCCAGTTTTTACTAATGAGGCTGCTGGGTGAGTGTCCATCTCCTAAGGAAGCTGGGGAGAGGCGGTGGGTGCTCAGAGCTTTGCTGGAGCCCCGGGAGGTGTCGAACGCCGTGGGGATGGCAGGCAGGGCGGGCAGCCTGACCCCATCCTCTCTCCCGCACAGCCTGGCTGCCGGCCCCAGCCATGTTCGGTGCCCTCATCGACTCCTCCTGCATCTACTGGCAGAAGCAGTGCAGCCAGCGCCGGTTCTGCGCCTACTACAGCAACGATTTCCTCCGCAACAGGTACCCCTGCCCTGCGTCCCCACGCCCCCCAGGCAGGGATTACCACTAAGTGGTGACCATCCCTGGAGGGGTTTAACAAACATGGTGAGACCAGATCTGGAATCTTGTGTCCAGTTGTGGCCCCTCAGTTCCAGCAGGACAGGGAACTGCTGGAGAGAGTCCAGCACAGCCACCAAGATGCTGAAGGGAGTGGAGCATCTCCCGTGTGAGGAAAGGCTGAGGGAGCTGGGGCTCTGGAGCTGGACAAGAGGAGACTGAGGAGAGACAACCAATGATAGGACAAGGGGCAATGGGTACAAACTGAAACACAGGAGGTTCCACTTAAATTGGAGAAGAAACTTGTTGGGGGTGAGGGTGGCAGAGCCTGGCCCAGGCTGCCCAGGGAGGTTGTGGAGTCTCCTTCTCTGAAGACATTCCAACCCGCCTGGACACCTTCCTGTGTAACCTCATCTGGGTGTTCCTGCTCCATGGGGGAATTGCCCTGGATGAGCTTTCCAGGTCCCTTCCAGCCCCTGACATTCCAGGATTCTGTGAAACATGAAGATGAGGTTCTTAGAGACAGGCTTTAGTGACAGTGTTGGGTTGATGGTTGGGCTTGATGATCTTGAGGGCCTCTTCCAACCAAAATGATTCTATGTTCCCCATCTCATCCTGGTGCTGGCCGGAGGTGCCACCTCCAGACATGACATCTCCCTGCTCTTCTCCCCACAGATACCTGGGGCTGCAGGTGGGCTACAAGGTGGTGGGCACTGTCCTCCTCGCCCTCATCAGCTGGAAGGTGAAGAGGAGCAAGGAGTACAACGTGCAGGAGAAGGCGGCGGGGCTGGTGTAGCCCCTGAGGACTGACTCCGCACCCCATGTTACCAGTACTTTGTCTTTTTTGGGTTTGTTTTGCCTTCTACGGCAGTGACTTTACCTCGGCAGCTCCAAGCTCCTCTCCTTCAGCCCGTGGCACCGTCGTGCTCCTGGCAAGGGACATTCTGTGCCAGCCCCATCCTGGCACTGGTTTCTCCGTCGCTTTGGGGAGGGGGCGGCCCCCAGCACCTGGAGCACGAGGGAGATGGGGGCTGGACCACAGCCGCATCCCATATCCCAGAGAAGTACCTGCTGCGGGTGACGGTCCCAGCTCTGGTGTGACGGTCCCAGCTCTGGTGTGACGGTCCCAGCAGGGTGATGCCCTCCAGCTGGGACAGGAGCAGGGGGACAGCTGCCACCCCTGTGGGGCTGCCCTGCGTCCCCCTGTCCGCTCCCCTCGCAGAGGTCAGCGTGGACATCGCACACGTGTTGTGACAAGTTATCACCAAGGGTCTGGTTTTTATTTTTGCAGAACATTTGGGGGGTTGTTGCTTTTTTTTTTTTTTAAATAAAGGTCACTTTTCCAACTGTGGGGCTTTGCTGGTCTCCCCCCACGCTGAGAACTGTCCCCACAGGCAAAGCAAGGTGGGGGAGCTGCCTGCAGGTCGCATTGTGACGTTGTGTGTGTCCCTCACCGCCAAAGGTGAAGAAATAGTGGCAGAGGGGATGTGTCCTCTTCCTCCAGCCCCATCAGCCATGAGGGGCTGCATAGAGTGGGCAGGTGAGGCTGGCTTGGGGGTCCCTGCCTGCACTCCCTCAATCCTGTTGGCAGCCCTGAGCCTGCGGTCCCTGCACCTGCCTGCACTGGCAGGCTGGCAGCTCCCTGCATCGTGCTGCGCCCTGCCTGCATCACCCTGCCTGCATCCCCATGCCAAATGGTGCCTGCACAATTCAGCAGCCACGAGAAGGGAGTTGCAGGCAGGGTGCAGGGGGCTGCAGGCAGGGGGGTAGAGTGGGCATCAGCATGGGGATGCAGGCAGCAGATCGCAGGCAGCGTGCAGGGGCCTTTGGGCTGCAGGGAGTGGGCAGGGGGTTGCAACTGGGGTGCAGTGGGCTGCAGGTTGGGGGTACAGGCAGGGGGTTGTGGGCAGGGAGCCCAAGCCAGGGTTCAGGGGGCTGCGGGAAGGGTCTGTGAGCAGGGGCTGCAGGCAGGGGACAGGTTGTTACAGGCGCAGAGCTGCAGGCAGGGGACAAGAGAACGGTGTGGAATTCTTGGACAGGATTGCAGGCAGGGTCTGTGGGCAGGGGGCTGCAGGTAGGATGCGGTGGGCATCAGCGATGGGGGAACCTCTTGCACATCTAAAGGGAGCGCAGAGCTTCTCCCACCCCCTCACACCTCCCCTGGGCCTCTCCTGCCCTGGCAGGGTGAAGGCAGCTGCTAGAACAGGACCAGAAATGTCACCTGCCCAGCACCTCGCAAAGGACACGCTGCTCATCTCACCCAGCTGGAGCGAAGGGCAAAGGGCTGGATGTAATCTCAGAAGGTCCCATCTCCTCCACAGTTCCTGGAGGACAGGAGGCTGCTGAAGCACATTTGTGGCACATAGAGGACCATGGCAAATGAGATACCCTGAGTTAGCACAGAGGGAAAAAAGGGAGAGGAGGGGATGCCCTGGATTTGCTCCAGACCAGCAAGTCTTCACAAAAATCACATCTGTGCATTCTGTTCCTATTCCCTTAACACCCACATGGCCTTCCCTAAATCCGCTTTCCCCACCATCAGCGGTGACATCAAGCTGGATGAGCCCCAGGAGGTGCCATGGCCCAAACGAGGCCAACGCCAAAGCTCCTGGCCCCAAAGGTGTCGAGGTGGCCAACAGCACAGGAGAGGTCGCACTTGCAACACCTGGTTTTGGGAGCCCCAAAAGCCACCACCCCTGGGAGGCCAGGGTTCAGACGTCATGCTATTTTTGCTTTTCGTCAATGTTTCCTCCACTTTCATGTACTTTCTGCTATCCTGGATCTCACTGCACTTGCCCATCTCCCCCAAAAACACTCTCCCTTCCCAGGGGGACAATTGGCACAACGCATAGCAAAAAAACATTGACTACAAGAGCTTTAAAGTTCAGTGAAAGTCTCAGTCCCTGCGGGGTGACCAAGCGCAAGGTCAGGCAGCTGGAGCAGAAGGGACTTAGTTTATTGCATCTCGCGGGCTTGCCAAAGTCATCTGAACACGCTGCCTGAGGAGCAACGTGCCCAGCAAGGTCTATACAGAAGAACAAAAAAAACAAAGCTCAAAGCTGACTGGGGAGAAAAAAACCCGAAAACAACACTTAGAACTTTCAGTTCTGCCCTTTTCCCTCAGCCACCAGGGAAAAACAGCTCCAAATATTTAACAGGCAAGTGACGGAGCACAGCCCAAAAATCCCGTGCAGGCTTCGCTGGGGAAGGAGTCAATATACACCCCCAAAAAAGAGCAAAACCAAAGGAGTCAATATACACCCCCAAAAAAAGAGCAAAACCAAAAGTGCTGTGTGTGGAGGAGGTTTTTGACAACACAGACCTGGCCACCGAGCAGGAAGGTTCATCTCCAGAGCTGTGTTGAGCAGAAGCGAAGCCCCAGGTCTGTGCAGGTTTGACAGCGCTGAGAAGAGGCCAATACAGACATCAAGACTTGAGAACAAGCACTTAAGCAAAACAACTTTATTTAAGGAATACTTTTGAGAAGAATAACTTAAAACCAGCCACGGCCTCATGCTACCTTAGCGCAGCAGAGGCCGGTGCTTGGCCTCTGCTTGTCAAGGCGACAGGTCTTTGCAAGCAGAAAAACCACCCAAAGAAACAGCAATATTCTCACTTCAGCATTCCGGAGGCAAAGCAGGCAGCCTAGGAAGGAGCTCCAGCTAAGGGGGGTTCAAAGCGCGACAAACATGTTCCAACAACGCTCTGGCAGCAGGAAATGTAAGAATATAACTTATTTTTGTAAATATTACCCTCCCCACCTCCTGCACGGATGGGAGGAGAGCCACAGGGTTCCCAAGGCGAGAAATGCAAGGCCCAGCACAAGCACAGGTCTTTGTGAAAACTGTTCTTGCTCTTCCCAACGCTACTAACACTTGGCAACACTACAACAGGGAGGCAGAGGATGCCCCGGATGGAAAGGAAAAAGCCACAAAAGATCAGCTGAGCGATGAAGGAAGAATCAAACCAGAGAGGAGATGAGCCTGCAAAGGCCAGAAAAGGTCTCCCACCCCAAAATAAAAGGAGAAGAAAACAAAAGAAAAAATTGAGGAAGCTGAAGCCCCAGCACAGCATTGGACAGACAAGAGCAAACCGAGAAAATCTCTTTTCCTTCCTCTCTTCATTGAGCATCTTCCTCAAGGAGGAGGAATCACACTAGTGCCAGCAGCGCCTTGATTTGCCCTCACACTTGGCCACAAGTGCTGACTAATTACACACACAAAAAGAGCTTCTTGCTGTCACCGGAGCAAGGGACGACACAGCAAGTACCTGTCACGTACGTACTGTAGGTATGAACCTAAAACCAGGCTTTCCTCTCAGTTTCCAGCTCAGACGCTACTGTAACTTTACCCCTTGGAGAGTGTCTGTGTGGAGAGTGTGTCTGTGGGAGAAAAACCTACAAGCAGAGTGAAACAAGCCCTTGGTTAAAGAAAACCCCCCCAAGAACTGTCCAACAGTGGAAATCACCCAAATTCACACCAGAGGACACAGGTACAACAGCCAGCCTGGGTCTGGCATTTAACACACCACTCCAGTCCCACAGAAATGGGGATAAACAGATTTTGATGTTCACCTCAACGATTGCCCAACAGAAAGAGCCTGTGCGCTTTGCTGGAGCAGCACTGACGATGTGCACAGCGCTGCCCAGCAGCAAGAGGCTGCGGAGACACGTGGGAACTGGGAGGTGACCTGCAGCTCCAAGGGTAATGGGGTTGTAAAGCTAAACCAAGGCAGAATACAACATGCAGACCTGATCTTTACAACCCTGCAGCTCACTCCTTCCTAATTTGCCTGGCAGCTATCGAATGAAAAGCCTAAATATTAAGGAAAATGCAGAATTCCAAAGGGTCAGCATCCCAGAGGAAGACAAAAGAGGGGAGAGGGGAAAAAAGAGAGTGCGACAGAGACAGGCAGAGGGAATCGCACCAGTAGTTGTTATGTTGCTCCCAAGCCCGTGAGCAGCAGAGGAATAAACCACAACGCTGGTTTCCAGCTTCAGTTTCTTTTTTCTACAGCACGATGAGATTTGAGTGCTTCAGGCCATATTTTTCCTTTCCATCTCCGAGTCTCTCCCTCCAGCCCTGCCCTTCTCCACTCAGGCCACCTTGGCCAGCCATTTCTCCAGGCCCTCAAAGTCGGCGTCTCCCTCCTCTCCCTTGCTGCCCCGAGCGCTGCACTCCACGAATTCCACCTTCATGGGCAGCTGGGAAAAGTCGAAGTCCTTCCCCTTCTTCCCCAGCTGGGCTGGGCCCCCCGTGGCATCCAGGCTGGTGGGGGCTGCAGAGCGGGTCACGCGTAGGGTGTTGCTGCAGAGAAAGGAAAGAGTCAAGAGCTGTGAACCAGGGGAACGGTACCTGGAGAAGAGAAGCTCCAGGGAGACCTTAGTGCAGCTTTTCCATAGTTAAAAGGGGCCAATAAGAAAGATGGGGACAGACTTGTCAGCAGGGTGTGTTGTGATAGGACAAGGGGTGATGGTTTTAAACTGAAGGAGGGAGATTCAGACTGGATGTGAGGAAGAAATTGTTGGCCCTGAGGGTGGTGAGAGCCTGGCCCACGTTGGCCAGAGAGGTGGTGGATGAACCATTCCTGGAGACATCCCAGGCCAGGCTGGATGGGGCTCTGAGCAACCTGAGCTGGTGAAGATGTCCCTGCTCATGGCAGGGGAGGCACTGGGGGGAGCTTTCACAGTCCCTTTGGTGATTCTACGACTCTACCTACACCAGGACTGCAGGGGTGTGCTGGAGCCAGCTCTGTCAGCAAGGACAGAAGGTCCTAGAACCACATGCATGGCTTTGACCTATGGGGCACAAGCACTTTGGCCACTTCTCTTAAATGTGTGCTGAAAGGCACAACTGCAGAGAGACTCAAGAGAGCAAGACAGAGAGGAGACCACCCAAGGAAACATGCTTAACCAGGTTTTGTTCTGTAATGAACAGCACAGTGATGTCCTCCATCTGAACTCCCCCAACATCCCCACAGGAGACACCAGGAATTACACATGGTTTAGTACCCAGAGCTCAAGACCTGCACTAGTTTTAATGGGCTAACTGGGAAGAGAGATGCACCATGATATCAGGGACCGTGCAGTGGCTCACCCCACGGCCACCTGAGTGCACCAGACACCTCTGGGGACTGAGAGGGGGATCAAGTAAGATTTGCCCAAGGACCACGCTGCAATGTCACTGCTATGCCTGCCCTTCAGCTTTCCCCAGCATCCCAGCTCCCTGCCAGGTGCGGGATGGAAGGACAGAATCATAAAACCATTTTAGTTGGAAGAGACCCTCAAGATCATCGAGTCCAACTGTTCCCCCACCCCTGGCACTGCCCCATGTCCCTGAGAACCTCATCTCCATCTGTCCAACCCTCCAGGGATGGTGACTCCAGCACTGCCCTGGGCAGCCTGTTCCAATGCCCCACAGCCCTTTGGGGAAGAAATTGTTCCCACATCCAACCTCAACCTCCCCTGGCGCAACTTGAGGCCGTTTCCTCTGCTCCTGGCGCTTGTTCCTGGGGAGCAGAGCCCGACCCCCCTGGCTCCAAGTTCCTTTCGGGCAGTTCAGAGATCAGAAGGTCTCCCCTCAGCTCCTGTTCTCCAGCTGAACCCCCAGGTCCCTCAGCCGCTCCATCACACTTGTGCTCCAGCCCCTCACCAGCTCCGTTCCCTTCTCTCCACTCGCTCCAGCACCTCAAGGCCTTTCTTGGCATGAGGGGCCCAGAATTGCCCCCAGGATTGGCGGTTTGGCCTCCCCAGGTCCCAGCACAGGGACGGTCGCTGCCCTGGGCCTGCTGGCCACACCAGTGCTGGTACCAGCCAGGGTGCTGGTGGCCTCTTAGACACCTGGGCACACGCTGGCTCTTGTTCAACCACCATCACCAACACCCCCGGGGTTCTTTTCCTCCAGCCACTTTCCAGCCACTCTTCCCCGAGCCTGGAGCATTCACGGGGGTTGTTGTGACCCAAGTGCAGGACCCAGCACTTGGTCATCAGACATGCAAGGCAGAGGCAGCACAGGGAGCTGGAACAGCCCAAGAGATGCAGCAGCGCTGCAGTGTGACTGCTTCCTATATCCCAAAATGCCAGTTCCAGGAAGCCAAGGGGCTGCAGCAGGCACATATACAAACAACCCTTGTTCCCCAGGTCACTTACAGAGCCTCATGGATGGGCTACTCCATCTCTCCAGGAGACAGAGCGCTCCGCCAGTACTTGCTTTCTGCCAGCCCCAGCTGCTCCTTATTCTCACAGAGGAGCTAAATTCACAGGGTCCAGGGGAAGAACAACACTCCCCAGAGGTGTGAGTTGAGGAATGAGATCATACACCTCCCTGGGTTCTCCACACAAAGACATCCAAGCACAGCAGCGCAGGGAGAGGATTCTGCAATCCTGGGAATAACATCGCTTGGCAACCCAACTTCTACACACAGGTAGACACTAAATCCTCAAAATCAGAACCAAGGAATGCTTTAATTTCCTGGAGAACTTCAATATGCAGCAACTAATTCCTCCTGTAAAACGGGGAACGTCAGGTATTCAGCCTAGAAGAACACAAGTAACCGTGCTGCCGTCTGCTGGCCAAGGTGATCGGTAACAAGACGGACGTGTCCCGTGAACGTGCATTTGTTTGGAGAGCAAAAAGCTCCACTCCTGCCGCCGAGAGCGCCAGCAAACAGGCTCCACGGGTGAAATATCCAGTTCTGAGCATGTGCTGGGAAGTAAAATCTCTGCTAAATTCACCACAGCACAAGAGCTGCACGGGTCTCTCCCATAGCTGATCTGATCCAACTACAATTATGGGACTCAAAGGCAGAGTCTTCACACAAAGAGATTAAATACAGCTAAAAAAGCCCCAAAAAATAATCTTCTACTTGCCCCCTCCCCAGATGGACTTGCCAGCAGCTCATTCTGCTGGCAGCTTCCAAAGTAGCACAACCTACAAGCCACTTTCTCCTCTTCTGCTTAGAACTTAAAATTACCAACAGCTCACACATCATTTGTCATCCCAGGGGAATGTCCTTCCTAGGTGGGGACAGGGAGCCAAGAGAAGGGTCCCACACAAGGACAGGATTGGAATGTTGTTCCTCCAGCCCACAGCTTCTAGGAGGAAAGACACCATCTGTGCCTGCTGCTTTTTTGTGTACTTTAGCAAGGAGTGATCTTCTCTCATCCTTTCTACACCTGCACGGACAAAACAGGCTGTTCTTTTTCTACAGGGAACTTGGATGTGGCTCAAGGGAGCTCAAACAGACAGAAAGGAGAAGGGAGACAAAGCTCAGAGGGTTTCAGATCCAGTTTCATACTTACAGCTCCTTCTCCAGCTGCTGTTGAATAAGTTTTGCTGATTTTGCCATTGTGACATCTAGAGAGAGAAAAGAAAAGGAAATGAGCTCCCTGGTGTCATGTCAGAACCTGGTTCCCTCTGCTAAATGCAGTCAGAAGAGTTACTGGGACAAACGCATCCGTGTCTGGAGCTTTGGGTGCATGGGGGCAACCCAAAAATCTGATATAACATGGGGAATTTTATTCTCACAGACAGAGCAGGGAGTCTGACATCCCAGCCCCTTGGGCCTCTCCCCCTCCAAATACCTGCTTGCTCCATACTCAAAAGACACAAATACATCAGCACTCTCCTGGCATCACCGGGTGCAGCACCACACTTTGTAACCCAGGGCACGTGGGGCCAGGAACACCTCGGGCAGCTCTTAATGCACCACAGGAAAGAATTACAAAAACCAAACATCGTACTGCCCAAAAGCTTCACATTGTTACACAGGGATCCACTCTTCCACTGCAAAAGTTGTAGGGATCTGAAAATCTACCTTTTTCTGGAACTGGATGTTCTTTCTAGTCCAATCAAGAGAAAACACAGAATCTCAGCAGCTGAACAGCTGTCTGATTTTAACACTGAAGCTACCAAGTGTGAACAGAGTCCATTATGCTCAAGCTGATCCTGTTTTCTGCTGCCTGCAGATTCAGAAGACAGTTCTGCACAAGCAGAAAGCTGCCTGCCTCACTTCAGCTCCCCTCCAAAGCTGCAGATCTCCCAAGCACTGCTTCTCTGCAAAGGTACTTGACACACCTGACCTAAGAATTCTTCCAACGGCTGCCAGAAACGCTCCTGCTGAGCAGTCCAAATTTACAGCCAAACTCCAGCCTTTGTTTTGCTGAAATCCCAGTTCTTAAGAAATTCAGCATCCCCTATCGCTCAAGGACCAAATCCCCCAGCACACGATACCTTGCTTATTGCAAGCGATCAGCAGCGAAGGCGCATTTTTGAGCACGGTGCTGTCAACCAGCACCTGGTACAGGAACTCAGCCACATCCTTCACCTCGCGCTGGAAGGCAACGCTGTCCACCACAAACACGATGGCTCTGGGGGAAAGAGGGAAGAACATGGGCTGGGTCTGGAGCTCTGCAACCATCTTCCCAAGCACCAGCAGTTGGTTTATCCCTCTCCAAAACACCACCTGTCCCCTCTTCCCCTGCCAAACTCCTCCAGGTTACCTGGCTGCAGCCTTGAACCTCTCCAAAAATTGAAGCCGCAAACTCTCGTGGCCTGGAAGGTCGATTAAGGTCACATTAGTGCTCTGGGAACAGAAGCGAGAAGGAATTAGCAACACCTCATCTGGGGGTACCCATGATCATGGAAAACCAGTCTGGCTTCCATGGAAAAACAGTGGATTCCAGTTAATCTGGTGCTGGGGCAGAAGTGGGGCCGAATCCCCACTCTGGGAGGAGCACATAACTCTCCCTGCGGTGCAGCCCCTCCAGCAGCCCAAATAATTCTGCCCAGCAAAACAAACACCAAGGAACGATACTACTGACCAGGAGTCAGGAAGGAGGTGATCAACACCAGCAAACCACTTGAGCTGAGGACAGGGCACAACCGCAGAGAAAAGAGAACCATAGAACAGAATCAGCGGATCATTTTGGTTGGAAGAGATCCTCAAGATCATCGAGTCAAACCATTCCTCCAGCCCTGGCACTGCCCCATGTCCTGAGAACCTCATGTCCGTCTGTCCAACCCTCCAGGGATGGTGACTCCAGCACTGCCCTGGGCAGCCTGTTCCAATGCCCCACAGCCCTTTGGGGAATAAATTGTTCCCCACATCCAACCTCAACCTCCCCTGGCGCAACTTGAGGCCGTTTCCTCTGCTCCTGGCGCTTATTCCTGGGGAGCAGAGCTTGACCCCCCCTGGCTCCAAGCTCCTTTCAGGCAGTTCAGAGATCAGAAGGTCTCCCCTCAGCTCCTGTTCTCCAGCTGAACCCCCCAGCTCCCTCAGCCGCTCCCATCACACTTGTGCTCCAGCCCCTCACCAGCTCCGTTCCCTTCTCTCAACTCGCTCCAGCACCTCACAAACCTTCTTGGCATGAGAATATTCAGCCCATTTCTCACCCGCAGTTCCCTCTGCAGCCACTGCACACCAGCACATTTACACTGTTCCTGACAGCAAACCCACAAACTCCCATCCTCCAAGTCCCTGTCGCTAATCCCACCACCTCTGAACCAAGTTATCCAGTCAGGCCCACAACCCACCCAACTGCAAGTTCACCCTAACACACAAAATTTTGCTGGAATAACACAAAAATGCCTTCGCAAAATACTTTAAGGGAAAGCTGCCAACATTTCCCTTTCCACAGCAGTGACATTAAAGAGAACAAATGGCTCTCACGCTCCTGATCAAGTGAGGCCAAAGAGTGACACGTCACAGCTCTCACAATAAGGGAATCTCTTGAGAGGAGAGAACGCTATACAAGGTCCCATCCTCTCACCGCTCCTGGATTTTAATGGAAACCTCACCTACAATTTAAATAAAGAAAAGCAGCAATCCACACTGCATTATGCCAGCGCCTCTCCCCCTTCAAATACCTGCCCGCTCCACCTTAAAAAGACACAAATACATTAAAAAAAGAGAAGGTCTCCACTTCCCTTCAAGTTTATAGCATTTTTTAATAGTTTTATTACTGGAGATTGACATAAAGAAGCCACATCCTCTACTTCCACAGCTCCCCAGCACGTACGGTGCTGCTCTCACTGCCATGTGTGCACTCGCCACAAGAAAAAACTCTCCTGAAACTAAAGAGATCACCACAAACTGAAAATAACCACATCCATGGCAGCCCAGGAGCTGAATGTAACCAAATCCTTTCTGGGATCACATGAAGTTCAGCTGGAGGCTCTTTTCAAGCCTGCTAAAGCTCTTAAATTCAGATTTTCTTGGGAGAGACAGAAATTACTGCCGAGCAAATAAACCAAACAGGACAGAACAACGTTCCCTCACAAACCTCCCTTCTGCTCCGAGCCGCACCGCTCTCCCCTCAGTGCTGGGTCATTTTACTTGACTTGTAAAAGCTGCTCCTTTTTTTCTGCTACAGAAAAAAATACCACGTGCTACCCAGCTTTCAAAACCCAGCACACAGACGTGGTTTTCAGTCAAAAAAGGTTTCACAATTTGACAAGCAAAGAAAAAACAAACCACACAGATGATAAGTCCGTAATACCTCTCAGTATTTTCCTACTTTCCCAGTGTGAACTGCCTGGAAAAATCCCGTCTCAGTCCAAACTGGGGGCTGATTTCAGGCTGGGAGGACTCAGCAGCACAAAAAGCATCAAGGAAAGTTTAGCACAGGAAGCAGAAAAGCAAAGGTAGAGCGAAAATCCCCTGCTCACCTTGTCCCTGCTGACTCTGTAAACTGCGGAGCTGTCAGTTATAGAAGTCTGGGTATCGCGGTATTTGCCTGTCAACAGCTGTGGGAAAAAAATAAAATAAAGTCATTTTCAGAAAAAGGACGCTGGAGGAACCCTGGCATCATGTTTCCTCCACCTAGAAACTGAAATGCTGGTAGCAGACTTCAAATACCTGATTTCAGCTCTGACATGCACAAAACAATTTCATTTTTTCCCTCCACAGAAATCGAAAAAGCACTTATTAGAGAAAAAAAACATAGAATGGTTTGGGTTGAAGGGTTGTTCCCAGCTCCCCCAGTGCCACCCCTGCCATGAGCAGGGACATCTGCAGCAGCTCAGGTTGCTCAGAGCCCCATCCAGCCTGGCCTGGGATGTCTCCAGGGATGGTTCATCCACCACCTCTCTGGCCAACCTGGGCCAGGCTCTCACCACCCTCAGGGCCAACAATTCCTTCGTCATGTCCAGCCTCAATCTCCCTCCTTTAGTTTAAAACCATCATCCTTTGTCCTCCCACAACAGGCCCTGCTGAAAAGTCTGTCCCCATCTTTCTTATGGGCTCCTTTTAAGTCCATAAAGACCGCACTAAGGTCTCCCCAGAGCTTCTGTTCTCTAGCTGAACACCCCAACTCTCTCAGCCTGTCCCCCAGCAGAGCTGTTCCAGCCTCGGATCATTCCTGGGGCTCCTCTGGCCCCTCTCCAGCAGGTCCATTTGTGTCCTGTGCTGAGGACTCCACAGCTGGATGAGCCATCTATAAATATACTAATACAATACAAAACCACATACCATCTATGGGTATATGGAATATCCACGTCACTAAAAATAAAAAGGAAGAGAATACGCGTGTAGGAAACAAAATATAATATGCTCAGGCAGGATCTTTCAGCAAAGCAATTTTTTTTTTAATAATGATATTGCAACACCGGGTGTTCTACCTAAAAGTCAGCACACACAACAGGGCCCCCCAAAATTCCAGCCGCTATTTCCCTCCCCTGTTCCCTACTGGTTGGTACTGGAGGGTTTACAGACCACCCGACCTGCCTCAGTTTACATACAACACCCTTCCCCTTGTCAATCTATTTAAAGTGTGGATTCCTTGTACTTTGGCTACCCTTCCCACTAAATTAACTTGTAAATACACATATCAGTATGCATACAGGTATCAGTATACATGCAGGTATCAGCATATATTCCGGGAAGAGTCTGTGTTTTACATTAAGGATTCATAGCCCTATGTCTCTCGGTCCTTCCCCCTAAACTAACTTCTGAATACGGGTATCAGTATGCATACAGGTATCAGTATATACTCCGGGAAGCGACTGTGTTTTACATTAAAGATTCATAGTCCGATGTGTCTCGGTCCTTCCCCGCTGCTGGGCTCAGGCATCAGTTCTTCGTTAAACGTTCCTCACACACCTGCAAACGGTTCACCTCGCAGCACAGACCGCCCGGGGGTCCCCCCACCCCCGGCTCCCCGCTCACCCGGGCGAACAGCAGCGTCTTCCCCGCGTCGCAGAGCCCCAGCAGCAGCACCGCCCTCCGGCCGCTCCTCCTGCCCTGCACGAACCTCCAGAGCACTGCGGAGAGAGCGGGGAGCGCCTCAGCCCGCCGCCCTCCCCGCGGCCCAACACCGCGGGGCTGAGGGAAGCGGTTCCCCCGCGGGCCGCGACTCACGGATGGTGATGGCGACGGCGATCAGCGCCAGCAGCACGGAAAGCACAGCGGGGTCGGGCGCCAGCAGCTCCCGCCGCAGCGTCTCCATGTGCGGCTCCAGCGCGCCCGCCATGCCCGCCATGCCTGCACACGTCGCCGCTACGGCCACTTCCGCTTCCGGCCCCGCGGTGTGGCGGGAAGGGACGGCGGGAGCGCGGGGGCTCATGGGAGTTGTAGTTCCTTGGTGGGGAGAAAGATGTGCTGTCCCCACCCAAAAATAAGCCCAAACATGATTTTTTTATTATTTTTGAGCGTGATCAAAACATAAGCCCTACTGCAAAAATAGCCCCTAGTCACAGTTAATTTAAAAAGTCAATTTAAACAATGCCCAAGCAGCTATATTGAAACGGACAACTACACTTCACAGCAGAGTCAATTACACTGTTAAGTGTCATTCTTTATTTTATCAGCACCGGGGATCATCCTCCATAAGTGCTCCAAACACTGGACACTCTTGCGTTGCTTATCTTCACATAACTATTACATATGCATTACAATTTTTGAAAATTTTGACATATATCTATACTAAGAAACAAATTATGACGTTAGTTATAATTATTTAGTTTCTTACTTACGATACACCTATTAATTGTTAGTTAAATGTAAGCTAAGCACTCTGCTTCTAAACAATGTTATTACTTAATCTTCTGTCTCCCTCTTGTCATGGAGAAGGATCTAAAACTTGAAAAATATCCCCTCGTTTTTTAGGTGGTCAGAAAGCATTCATCTCTTGTCAATTGGTTAATGATGGGTATGTCTTTTATAACTTAATCACAGTGTGCATTAATTTGGCAGCTTCTCTTCGATACATGTAAAAAAATATAATTAATTGGCAATGGAATGCAGCAGGACAGATGGGGTTTGGAGAGTTATGATGATGTTCCAGAAGATGTCGACATGACTGTATTTGAATAAGCGTTGATTTTTGTTCATGAGTATTGTTAAACGTAGATTGTTGTACATGGAAAAAGGACAAATCCACAAATTCATGATGGAATTCAGGGTTTGGAGAGTTATGATGATGTTCCAGAAAGTGATATTTGAATAAATTTTGATTTTTTTGTTCAAGAATCAATGTAGATTATTGTTCAAGGAAAAATAAGACATCCCCTGTTAATAAGCCCTGACACATCTTTTGGAGCAAAAATTAATATAAGACCTTGTCTTATTTTCGGGGAAACAGGGTAAATATGGGATCGGCAGCCGGTGTTCAACCAGCCAAGCTGCACCCAGCGCTGATATTTGTGTTTATTTCAATCCTGAAGAATCGGGGACAAATAACTTATTGCAGCCAGCACCCCGTGGGCCCGATTCTGCTGATATTTGTGATTACGAGACACAGCTGATCCGTGAATAACAATTTCCTTTGCCACCCACGATTACACTTCGTGTCCGTGCATCTGGTATCACATTTTAAAAATTTAGGGAGGTTTCCTAATTAGCATGCTCATTACTCGCAAGGAAATGGTATATTTTAATATTATAATTACCTACGATTAGTTAAGGATTCGGCTCACACAGGGTCGCGTCCAGTGGTTTCTATTCACAATTTCCACCTTACAACCACTGTATATTTTTTGTTTGGTTTGGTAATTTTCCTTCTCCACCTGTTAGGGCATGGACTGCCTGAGCTTATGGAATTATTGGCTGTGTTGCTTCTGATGGAATTTGGTCAGAAACTGCTTGTGTAGAACCCACTTATCCTAAGTAAGTTTGCTCAGCAGAACTTCTTCAAGCTGTGAAACTTTGGAATTTCTTTTTCATTGTGTAAAAAAGGCCTCAGAGCCTTCAGGCTGGAAGACCAGGGGAGCTGCAGCCTGGAGATCAGTGAGGGGACAGGATGGGCCTGTTTGCAGCTGTGAGATTGGGGGGTAGAATTGTCCAAGTCTTTTCCTGCTGAGGGTCTCTGTCCAGGAGGCACCAGCTCGAGCTGCTCTACGCTACGCCTTGGGAATAAATTACTTATTTTAGAGGAATTTCTGGATTCCACGCCTGAATGTCTGCTGTGGGAAACCTGGGGAAAGGAACTTGCCTCACACCACCCTCCAGCTCCCCCGACATCAACGCTCTCCCTCCTCCTGTGTCCCAACCACACGGGGCAACCGTCACCTGCTGGGGAGAAAACGGGATGAGCTGGGCGAAGCAAAAGCACAGAGAGTACAAAACATCTGTTCATTAGGCTCCAGGGCGTATTTAATCCATTTTGCTTTGGCAAACATTGAAACAAACTTCTCTAATGGGTGGGAAAACCTTAAATGCAACCACCAAACCTGGCATTGTCCTCCAGTGAGAGATACCCAGGAATAAGGACCGTTTGGAAAAACCTCAGGACACCCCTTTAGATTTAAGATTTTATTTCTTGCTGTGGTGGCAGCAGAGAAGGGTGAAGTCTCCGGCAGCCGCTTTGAGAGCGATGAGGAAGGGCAGAGAAAGCAGGGGAGGCAGAGGCCCCTCGGCGGGCGGGTGGTGGGTGCTGAGGGCGCGAGAGGAGTCGTGGCTTGAAGTTTCCTCCCCTTCCAGCAAAGGGTCCTTCCCATCTCGCTACTTGTCCTCCAGGAAGGTGCACACCTGGAGGAGATCTGGAAAGGGACGGGGAGAAGGTCAGATCCTGCTTTTCATCCCACCCCGCCGTGCCAACAACATCGTTGCATGTGAAATATATTCAGGGTGTCAGGGAAAAATGTGTATTGAGTACAGATTGCACTGTGCCCTGACAGTTACCCTCATTTTGGTTTAAAAAATTAAATGGGCAGCTACAGAAGAAACTGTCCATGCCTGCGAGGCTGAGAACTGCAATTCACGGGGTTTGTCGTGGGGCTGTTGCCGTTACCTGATGGATTGCAGGTGTTGAGGCTGGCGACTGAAGCGTAGTATTGATCCCCGAGGAACTCCTTGTACGTGATTCCCTCGCGGAGTTTGACCAGACACTTGGTCAAGTCTTTAAACAGAAGGTCCTTGGTTTCAGACTCAAACATCTTGAACCTGTCCGTGTCGACTCCTTTTGTCCCAAACAATTTCTGAAACAAAGGCAAAGAGTGTGTAAAAAGTAGAAAGCTGGCAAGATTCAGCTTGCACAAGCCTAGATCTTGGTCCTAGCTCTTCACCATCATCCTGGAGAGCCCCCAGCTGAGCTCCAGAAATTTAGGACTGAATCTTCTGATGGTGTGGTTAGATGAGGAGGCTCTCAGTGGTGACATGACCATTTAACGTCACTGCATGGAGAGCCGATCGGCAAATGCTGCCCACAGGTCCTGTGCCTTAACCATGAGCTGGAAGCAAAATAAGGTGACTTCCCAAGGCAGCAAACCAGACAGTGGAGCAAATATTGACATTTTCAGGCTGGTTTAACCTGGCCACATTTACAGCAGTAGCTGTGGGACTGTGTGTGTGCTGGAGGCTGGAGGGCATAGTAAAATATAGCTTTATCTTATTTTGTGAGAAATTCTTGAAGTAAGTGCAAACAATTGATGTGGGGTCACATAAATCTGCTTGTGACTGAGTGAGGGGAGTTCTGAATATGGGCACCTGATCATTTATATTCATAAGACCCAATGGAGTCTTGCTTCTGTTGTCAGAAAAAACAGCAGTGGCGCCAAGGTCTACTACACTAGAGTTCTCCAGAAAGTAAAGTTACTGTGCATTGCGCCCAATATTAAACAATTTAAACAATTTTTCATTTTAGAGACCAAGTGCAAGGGCAGGGCCAGAGGATCTCGTGTCACACCAGTGCAGTGTGACAACAGCAGCCAGTACGATCCAACTCGGTGAAACTCCGAGCATCATTACTCTCAACATAGAAGCAACCCCAGAACGTTCCTTCCGCTGCCAGCACTACCAACCTCCTGTCTCTCCAGCAGCTCGCGGACTTTCTTTGCTTTCTCGGGACGCGTGACCACAGCATGGGTAGGAACTTTGGCCAGGTGACACTCCCTGTAAGCCATGACATTCGCCCGTCGCCCATCAGTGCACAGCAACTCAAACTGGTCCCTCTTCAGATCTTTGGCCCAGTCTTCTTTATTTTTGCCTTCAAAGAGAATTGGTTTAGAGGTTCAGAGCCCTCGTGGAGCAGAAGAACGTCGGCCTCCCCACACCTATGTGAGACATTTGTCCTGCCTGTGTGTGCCCTGGTGCTGGGACACTCGGCAGGTATGAATGAAGCTGTGAGTAAAACTCAGGAACAATCAACGGGACGAGTCAAACTGGGAGATTTAGTTACATTTCCTTCCCTGCATTTTTTTTCACAAATGAGTGGAAAACTTCAGCCTCTGCTTTCAGAAATGTCAACTGCACCTTTAATTTTTGGGCAAGCAGGGAGCCAGGGTGCTGCACAAAGGTGTGGAGGCAGGCGGCTGGGGTTAAGAGACCACCTAAATAATTGTGCAGCTGAAATTAAACAGTAATTAGTGGGGAAGCCTCTCTGTAGAAATGCCTGGGAAGAGGCATCCCAGGCAGACAGCACCTGCTGATGTTTGAATTTTGCTTCTCCTGTAAAAGGGTTGAGATTGAGAGGACGAGCAGCTAAAGTTTGCTATTGCCTTCTGCACTGGGAACAAAAATGATGCAGATAGGGAAAGGCAGCCCTGCCAAGTCTCGTGCAACAGAATAAACACGTACCGTCAACATTCTCCTCGACAATTGAATGTTTAATAAAGGCCACATCTCCCTGCTCAACCAGACACCTGGAAAATGCAAAAAAAGGCAAGTGATGTGGGTGCTTGAACCCTGGCCCTTTCCCGCAGGTTGGATTCTGATCTATATCTTATTTTGTAAAATTAATCTCCAAGGCCAGCCAGGTCTAGCAGTCCTGCCATGAGTATTTTAAGGGTGTCTGAAACATTTTAAGGGTGTCTGAAACACAATCTTTTAACACATGCTGGAAAAAAAACATGTATCTTTCCCACAGGATAAGCAGCCCATTCATTTCATTGTTTGGCCGGGCTCAGAATTTGTGTTACTTTCTGCAATGCCTGCACATGTTCACAGCTTTGTAAAAACACCAACTTGCACCAAAAGGACCGCAAACCCTGACATGGGGTCTCTGCTGTTAGAGGTAAATGAAACAAGATTCATTCTCTCTTTAAATTCATGCAAATCAAATCAAATCTGAATTACTTGGACTTGAGCTGACTCTGAGTGGGTGAAGATGGCACTGGGCCTGATCTCCAGTCTCTCAGTTTTTTAAAGGACGGCTCATTTCAACTAAGGCAAGTGGCATTTTTAACAGGGGGTGTCTGGTGCCAGCATTTTTTGTGAGTCCCCATCATTTAACACTCCTTATTTGCGTTAAAAGCCTCGCACTGCTGCCATTGTGGGATGTCTGACCAAACCCTTGTGTCCCTACGGTTTTGCCTGGAGACACCAGGATATTAATTTTACAGAACATGAACATTTTGCATTGTTTTGCAAGAGGCTGCATAAAGAAAAAATGTATAGCATGTGTTTAAGTTACATATATATATACACCTTCAGCAGTGGAGAAAAAGCAAATTAGCGTCAAGATGAGGCTGTACTTCCTATCTACTCTGTGATTAGCCCCAGGGTACTTGAGAGTGTTGCCACCACCTACCGGAGAGCTCCAGTATATCCGTAGTATTTCTCGTGGCTGCTGGCGACGCATTTCTCCGGCGGGAGCCCCCCGGAGCCCTGGCACAGCTGGCACAGGCGGGAGTTGGGAGGAGACCCGGGAGCGCAGCCCTCACTGAAGTATTCATCTGAAGGCAGAAATAGGGGAAAAACAAACAAACAAACATGAAAAGAAGGATGTTTTTGTGCTGCAAACCATTCCCAGCTCGCACAGCGCCAGCCCAAGCGTTTGGCAGCAATGGCAGAGCTCTGCGGGACGGGGGGAAATACAGGCAGGAGGATGGAGAGGCTGCTTGTAAAACTTGCTAATGTGTATCTTCTCTTGTGACTAGAGATTTCTTTTTAATAATTATATGCTTAATTTGCCTCGGTTGATAATATTTCCAGATTATTTCTGTTGGACCCTAATACCGATAGAAAGTCGATTTTCTGAACAATCTCTGACTCGCAGAATCAATGTAGACTTTTACCTCCTTATTCTCAGGTGGTCAGATCAGTCCCGTTAAGTTTCGTGAGCAAAGATCGGCCTCTGTCTTCCCTTCCCTTCCCTTCCCTTCCCTTCCCTTCCCTTCCCTTCCCTTCCCTTCCCTTCCCTTCCCTTCCCTTCCCTTCCCTTCCCTTCCCTTCCCTTCCCTTCCCTTCCCTTCCCTTCCCTTCCCTTCCCAGATTCACAAATGCACCTTTTACCCCCACTCCAAACCCTGCAGAAGCATCAGGGCCCCTATGCCTGCGGCAGCCTGCATTCCCCTTTCTGGCAACAGCTTTTGGATTGCTGCAAATCCCAGAATCCCAGAATGTCAGGGGTTGGAAGGGCCCTGGAAAGCTCATCCAGTGCAATCCCCCCATGGAGCAGGAACACCCAGATGAGGTTACACAGGAAGGTGTCCAGGCGGGTTGGAATGTCTGCAGAGAAGGAGACTCCACAACCTCCCTGGGCAGCCTGGGCCAGTGCTGGCTCATGGTCACCCTGCTGTCCCCAGGACCCCCAGCTCCCTTTCCCCTACACTGCTCTCCAACAGCTCGTTCCCCAACTTACACTGGAACCCAGGGTTGAAGGGGAGAGATGTGAAAAGAAACCAAAGTCCCCCAAAGTAGCTGATGCACCATGTCTTACTCCAAAACGCTCACCAACAACCTAAAACTTTGCTCAGTAAAACCTTAAACAACAGAGTCTTCTCCATTTCCCACCTCCAGTTGGGAGGCACATGAAACTTAGAAGAAAAAAGGAAGAATGGGAAGATATTTTTGCAAGCTTGGGGAAATGGATACACGACTGGACTCACCAAAATTGCAGTTCCCCGTCTTGTTGTGAATCAAGCCCATGGGGATGTTCCAGCCGGCTGTCCTCCCGACAGCCGTGTGGCACGACCTCTTGCCCTGCAGATTGTTCCACGTGATGTCGCCGTCAGTTTTCTTCACAACAGCCACGGCAAAGTAGGAAGCTTTCAGAAGGTAAAATAATACGGAAGAATTAAGGACTGACCTGAGGATCTCACTGGGAGAGGCCACCTATGAACAGCGCAGCAGAAATACTTCACACTTATAAATTACTTGCCACCCAGCGACAACAGAAGAATTTACAGGTGTGATGCATCTACTCCCACTGTGCTCCTGGGAAATTATGATACCTGACATTTCTCCCCAAAACTCTGACACTTGGGTATGCAAGAAGCATCACACATGATGATTTATTTAGCCAAGGGCAACAACCTTCCCTCCTCTCCTGCTTCACATTTCTATAAAGAACAATTTCCTAGCGCTACAGCCCAGACCCTCTTTCCCTGTTCGCAGCCCCGGCACCATTATGGTGTGACCGCAACAACTAAACACAAATCTCTGCTGCTACCATATGCTTTGCCTTGATATCTGCTTGCAGACCCAGACTTTCCATCTAACTACTAAATTTGCCTCCCAAATTTTTAATATCTACATTGGCCACAGAGGATTTTGTGTGGAGACCAGCCATTTATTCTCTATTCATGACTGCATGTATATTTTATATCTATAATTTCTATTTCTATTTCTATTTCTTATATATATATATTTATATATATTTATATGCACCAGGACTGTTTTCTATCCCCCTGTTGGTAGTAATTACCTGGTTCTCCGGCTGCTTTGCTGCATTCGCGCTCATCTGAGGGAGGGAAAAATAAGAAGATATTACATAAAAGATATGGCAAAACCAAAAAAGGATCAAGCTGACTAATTTCTGGAGAAATTAGTGCATCAGCAGAACAAAGCTCAGCCTCCATCTGCTCCTCTGAGTTTAAACAACTAATTTTACTGAGACTGGTGCTAAAGGACATGGACATCACGATTAAAATGAAGAAGAAGAGCTGGAGGTCACTGTTTTCCTGACTGTCGATGCCCCCTGTCCTGGGGCTGTCCCACTGCTGTGGGGAGGAGAGCCATGTGAGCAGAGCTGCCTCCAAGCACAGCGTGTTTTCTGCAGGATGCAGCACTGAGGCTGCTTTATGTATTTCAGAATAAATCACAGAATCCCAGAATGTCAGGGGCTGGAAGGGCCCTGGAAAGCTCATCCAGTGCAATCCCCCCATGGAGCAGGAACACCCAGATGAGGTTACACAGGAAGGTGTCCAGGCGGGTTGGAATGTCTGCAGAGAAGGAGACTCCACAACCCCCCTGGGCAGCCTGGGCCAGGCTCTGCCACCCTCACCCCAAACAAGTTTCTTCTCATATTCAAGTGGAACCTCTTGTGTTCCAGTTTGCACCCATTGCCCCTTGTCCTGTCACTGGTTGTCACCCAGAAGAGCCTGGCTCCATCCTCCTGACACTCCCCCTTTCCATACTGATCCCCAGGAATGAGTCCCCCCTCAGTCTCCTCTTGTCCAGCTCCAGAGCCCCAGCTCCCTCAGCCTTTCCTCACACAGGAGATGCTCCACTCCCTTCAGCATCTTGGTGGCTGCGCTGGACTCTCTCCAGCAGTTCCCTGTCCTGCTGGAACTGAGGGGCCACAACTGGACACAAGATTCCAGGTGTGGTCTCCCCAGGGCAGAGCAGAGGGGCAGGAGAACCTCTCTGACCTACTGACCACCCCCTTCTAACCCACCCCAGGTACCATTGGCTTCCTGGCCACAAGGGCCCAGTGCTGGCTCATGGTCACCCTGCTGTCCCCAGGACCCCCAGCTCCCTTTCCCCTACACTGCTCTCCAACAGGTCATGCCCCAACTTACACTGGAACCTGGGGTTGTTCCTTTCCAGATTCAAGACTCTACACTTGCCCTTGTTCTGTTTCATTAAATTTCTCTCCACCCAACTCTCCAGCCTGTCCACGTCTCTGGATGGCAGCACAGCTTCCAGTGTCAGCCATTTGTCCCGTGTTTTGAATCCGGAGGGACAGCCCAGGCCGTGCTTACCGTCATAGCTTTCTCCAATCACCGGCACCAAGCCGCACACTCCGGCCGTGTAGACAAAACCTCCATCCAAGCTGATCGCATCTGCTTCACCTTTCTGCAATGAAAAGGGCGCAGCAATGATGCTGTATGTCCCAGAGCAGAGATGAAACAACGTTGTATGTCCCCAGAGCAGCGTTTTTCAGAAATCAGGTTGTAAATGAAGCAATTGGTTAAGGGAGAAGGGCTTGGGGCCAAGGGGACATTAAAAGCCACTCCTTAGTGTATGGACAGGCAATGTCTCACTGATGCAAAGGGAGTTTTCAAATTGTCCCTCCCCAGATACTTGGAGGCTCTGGCATGTGTCTCTCCTCACCTGTTTCACTGTCAAACAAATTTCCTTATCTCACCCGTCCTTCCAAATTTGCATTTTGTGCTGTCTTGGTGGTACCGACCCAGCTCTCTGAGCTGCCACCTCCTCATCCGCGCTACAGAACCGCTCCTCTTCTAAACAGGCAACCGTTTTACTCTGCCCTTTTCAAAACCTGTATCTCGACTTCCTTTTACAAATAAAGAGTTACTTCACTTCAGAAAAGTGCTTTTTATTTAGGAAACTTCAATAATTTTTTCTCTGAAAAATGTTAATTGATGAAAAACTAGTCGAGCCTTTTCCCTGTGATGAGGTTGTTTTCTGCCCACTGGTCTTTCTCACAAAACTCCCAGTGTTTTATTTCTAAATCTTCCCTGCTCCGTGCCCAATCTATTCCCAGGCTGAGAGAAGAAATGCCGAAAGGTTCACAGGGAGAAGAAAAGGAGGAAGACACCAGCCATACCATGATCTTCACGATGCAGCTCTTGGTGTCGTCCGCCACGGTGCACTCCACCTCCCCATTGCTCACCACGCTCCAGAGGTCACACTTGCTCTTCTCGTTCTTGCCCACCGCGCACCACCGCAGCTTTTTTTCCCTGTGGTTGGAGCTCAGCTGGTCTGGAAAACCAGAGGAAAAATAAGCCCAGAGAACAACAAGGCCACCAAAAAACTGAGTCATGAAACCATCTGTACACACAAACCCACTGCTGCCCCAAGTAAGATGTTCATGTTTAATAAGCTGGCGTGAATAGAAGAGATGATTCTTAAGCTGAAGGATGCTCAAAAAAAACACCTTACAGGTCAGAAAGGAGACTTTCTGCATGAGACAAGCTGTTCACTCAGATTCATGTTGGCTAAAATATCGCAACCACTAGACCACCATGTGTTAGTAGTACTTGGTATTGATGCCTATAATATATTTGGTGTTTCTCCAGACCTCACAGCCCAGACAAACCATGAGACTAAGACCAGACTGAGCTGGAAAAATACAACCTAGTTATGTTTCTGTGAAGTGATGTTTAAACAATCCATTTTTGTGCTACATGAGTTCACGCACTCCTTTCTATAAATGCCATAGCAGCTGAGCCTACCACAGAGATCTCTGAGCAATCATACATTTTAAGTGGATTTTGGAGGTTATTTGTGGAACGTTTGACTCTCAGAAAGCCAGCTGGGCATTGGTAAATGCTTGATGGGTCCAGATGGAAAAAAAGGACACTGTTTCCCTCAAGTGGCCAATCCTGGACCTGGTGTCCTAGTGTGTTCTTTCCTCTTAAGTCCCACAAATGGCTTTTCTAATCAGCAGTTTTGACCATGCCCAGTCCCTACCGCTAGCTGAATAACCATGGCCAATTTTTGTGGTTGTAATCATGGTGAAGGGACGGGGGGTGGAGTGTGTGTACATTTTCCACCTTTGTTGGTGACGATGTTATTTTGACTTTGGAATCAACTAATTCATTTTGTTGATGTAAGTGAAGGCTGTGAAGACTGTGTGATTTTTAAAGCTAATGCCTTTTACAGGAAATATTTTGCAGAGAATAGTGTCTGTGTTTGAAAAATTGCTGTTCTTTCCCTAGATGTATTTGCTGATCCACCTCTTTGGTGCAGCTCACACTGACGCAACACCAGTATTTCGTGTCCCGCCTACCTTTCTGAAGGCTCTGGATGGCACTGTAGTACTCGAAGCCCAGGTAGAGCTGGGAATCCATCAGTGACGGGATACGCTTCAGCCCGATAGCAGAGTCTTTGAAAAGCATGTCTTTGAGGGCTGGTTCCTTCTTGCCAGGTGGCCCAAAGAGATGGAAGCTGCTGCTTGTGCCCACGCCAAATCTTTCCTGTCACGGGGGAAACATAATCAGGAAATGGTTGTATCAAAGCTCTTGGAAAGTGGGAGAGAAGAGGGAAAGCCAGAGAACAGAAGAGAAGGAGGAAGGGGAAGGAGAGATGATGATACCTGTGCCTTTGAGAGGAAGGTCCAGATGTCATCAACCTTGCTATCGTCCCGAGCCACCACAGCATGAGCAGGCACCCTGGCCCAGTGACAGGATTTGTAGTTGTCCACTGGCTGACGGGTGCCATCCAGACACAGCAGCTCGTACTCATCCTTCTCCTCTGGGGCATTTTCTGGAGGAAGGGAGGAACCGTGAGTTACATCAATATTAAAACAGACAATAAAAGAGACAGTCTGGGTTAGTTTTGTAATTAATTTATTTATGAAGAAGTTCAGGGGATAATTCTTTTCAGAAAACAGGTTGCACACACCCGCTTTGCACTGGCAACAGGGTTGTTGTGGTCATATGAAGGCGATGCAGAAAACATGTGCCAGTGAAAGAGAAATTATCGCTGCCTCTGTCATAACTAACCCAACAGTAAGAATATTTATGTGGCAGTAGTGCTGAGACATCCAGGCACTTACAAATAGATTTACAATTACCATGCAAATGGGTTGAACAGGTGAGAGCTGCACATGGTCTGTGAAGGCCAGTAGGCAGCCAGTGTCACGGCTAAAAACAGAGCCCAGGCCAGAGATCACAGGACAATTCAGGTGGGAAGGGACCTCTGAAGATCTCTGGTCCAAGTCCCTGAGGTCAGGTTGTTCCTGGTGAATCTTGAAAACCTCCAAGGATGGAGGTTGCACAGCTACCCTGGATGACTTGTTCCACTATCTGACTGTCCTCAGAGGGAAAAAATATTTGGTCCAGACCTCTCTTGCTTCAGCTTACGATTACTGTTTCTCGTCTTTCCACTGTCCACCTCCATAAAGATCTTGGCTGCACATTCTTGCTAAGCTCCTTGTAAGCACAGGCAGGCTGCCCTGAGGTGCCCCCAAAACCACCTCTTCCCCAGGCTGATGAAGCCCACCCTGCTGAGCATCTCCTCACAGGACAAGTGTCCCTGCTCCATGGCCATCTTGGTGGCCCTTCACTGAGCTCCCTGCGTGTCCTGGGTGTGCCAGGGCATCTTCCATCCCTGAGAGATGCAGAGCTGGGGAACTCCTGGGCTGAATTCCCTCCAGAAACCCTCCCAGAGGGATGGGTGAGCATAATTACCTGCACAATTTCTCTCTTTGCCTTTGCTGCGGTAATGTTACAGCTGGCTCGGAGATATAGCATCAATGGTAATACCATTGAATTTAAATCAAGCAGGTTTTCCTTCTTCGAAGAAGAACCCAAAAATAAAAACTAAAAAAAAGTGGACCCCACCACAATCCTGTTTTTCAGTAACAGGGATGAGTCAGCCCACAGTGTGCAAAACATGTTTATGGAGATGAAAGGAGAAGAGGTTTGGGGCAAACCTGGAGAGGATGGAAAGTCTGCATGGTGTAGACTAATTGCAGGATGGAGTGGAAACGAGAGGTCGGACTGGAAAGGAGAGAACCAAAGGAGATCTCGCGGGCCTACCTTGGACAGTTGTGTGCTTCACAAAAGCGATGTCTCCTTTTCCGTCTTTCAGACAGCTGCAGGCGGGAAGAACAGAGGAGATGTTAAAATAAAACCAAAACAAAACCATAAACCAGATGTGTCTCCTGCTTCAGCACAAACTGCAGCCATGGAGCAATAGTCTTCCCAAAAAAAAGCTACACTGGCAGGGAAGGAAATGCCACGGCAGAGAAGTGATGCTCAAAAATCCCAGCTGGACTTAGCGCAATGCTAATGCTGTGTAGACTTCACTCTGTGTAAAACTGTACAGCCCAGCTGCCTCTCTCATCTCCCATTAACTGCCTGCCTATTGTGCTAATTGGATCTTTAATTACCAGCACTCACAGTTGTTCTATCAATTCAGTCTCCTTAGGACCCCTTGGTTACAACACAGCCCTCCCTGGTGTAACAACCCCTCGTGTATGTTCCTTTCCCAAAGGAAATATTTTCACTCACTGAAAAGCTCCAGAATATCCAGAATAAGGTCCCGTGCGGGAGCATTTGGTTTTGGCGTCCCCCTTGCACTGGCGGCACAGTTTTTGTTCAGTGGTGGCACCAGGCACGCAGCTGGCAGAGAAAAAATTGGCCACGGCTATGGATGAGAAAGAAGCAGCAGTTGGTCTAAAATTCGCTTTTACTTGGAAGGGAGGGGATGCCCAAAAAATGTCGGTGACGCAACTGCTCTGCGAGGCACCTCTGGACCTCTGCAGAAGGTCGGCCAACGTGTTTTTCACCAACCGCGGGTGAACATCAGCCCATCGATCTCCCCACTTCCCACATCACCTTGCTCGATGGAGCCCGAGTCTGTGCCGTCCCACTGGATGTCTCCCCGGCGGATGAGGGTCCCGATCGGGACATTCCAGCCCGCAGACCTGCCCAGGCCCGTGTGGCAGGAGGTCTTGCCCTGCAGATTGTCAATTGTGAAGTCTGTTCCTTTCTTCACAAGGGCCACGGCATAGTAGCTGATTGTGGAGCCTACAAAGCAGGAAAAAGCAGGAAAGCAACGGAAAAGCAGGAACATTTCAAATTCAGGCAAACCCCTCCTTTCAGAGAATAAAGTGTCGCATCTCCAAATAATTAGTAACTTTGCTCGAACACCCACGTTTTTCCTGTTTTCTTAGGGAAGAGCTACACTGCCAATATCAAACCAACGCTGTGCATTACAGCTTGTAATGGCAAATGAACTGAAAATACTGTTACACACGAAGTGCTTTGCCACTGGACAGACGTCAGACGTGCCCATGGTTTTGTAAGGATGCTTCAACGAGTCTTTTTGGCAAATCTTCTTTGGCAAGTCTTTTCTCAAATGCCGTTGCCTACTGAAACACACATGTAAGCCTTGCAAGAATGAAATTCCACACTAAGTCTTTAAAACTATACTTAGTCCATCAGATGCTACAAATGAATAAGGTGACTTAGTTTTATGGGTGGTAGAGACCACAGCCTTCCATTTAATATCTGTATTTTCTTAGCTACTGTGTTGGGAATGGCTCTGCCGTGTTGCTTTGATCCTGAATGTTGTGTACAAAGAGGATGAACTCCAGGGCAGAGGCCAGAAGTGATCGGGAGCTTTGAACGTGGTGGGATTACATGAGGCAAGAAAGACAAAAAAGGAGAAATATCATCTGTTCAGCTCCCAAGAGGAAGATGAGGGAGAGGAAGCACCATACAGAAAGTGGCCAGGGATGGAGCAACAGAGCAAACTCTTCTCAGCAGGTTTTGCCTCAGACCACTTTCTATGCTTTTCTTCTTTTTTCTGTGCATTGCCTGCATCTGATGCCTCAGTAATCTCAACTGGGTGTTCCCTCACAACCACTAATGGCAACGCTGTTTTGCTGTTGCCCGCATAACAAAAAAATCTTTTTGTTTTGTTTTGTTTTGTTTTGTTTTGATGATTGCACAGGAAGATACGCAGGTTATCTGTGCCATCTAGTTCAGTGTTTTACCGACATAGTCCAAGGTCACTGAAAGCAGCAGATATCTGGGACCAGCACGATTTTTATGCCACACTTTGGGATGACCATGATTTCTGCTCCCAGCGCCCTCCTCCCTTGGCCACCACATCATCATGGGATCAGTGGCTTTCATTGCAGCTAACGTCAGAATTGGGACACTGGCTCTTCCCCCTTCCATTGCAGTGACTCTATGGCCATGGGTGATGATTCACATTTTGGTGTAACTTGCCCCCACCCCTTTCCCTCTGGGATCTGGAAACCAGGGGCAACATCTCGGACACCCAACAGAAATAATGTGGCAGCTCTGCTTGGAAAGGCTGGCCTGTGCACTACCAGTTTGTTACCACCACTTGGATTAAAAATATTGCATGAAGATGTACCTCCGCTTTGTTCGTAGACCTCAGCAGCAATGGGCTTCAGCTTGTAGGGGGCAAGGCCAGCCTCAAATACTTGACCACCGTCCAAGCTAATACCATCCGCTTCATTATTCTAAACAACAAAAAGATTTCAGTCAATAAACAAAGAGCGGGGACGCATGAGGGAAAACGCTTCTCTGGAGTCTCTCCCGGATCCTTGTGGATGAGTCCTTCTCTACAGGGGGATCACAGGTACCAACCCGTGACTCAAAGGAAACCCCAACCTTCCCCAAGCTGCTGAAACATCCCCAGTGCCCAGCACAGATATTAATATTTGCTGCCCGCTCACCGAAATGGCTTTTATGCAGTCAAGGTACGTTGATTTCTGCAGGCAACTCAATGCAACGCTCTCTTGTTGCATGAGCTCCCGTAGACTATTGCATTTGTTCTCTTCTGCTGAGGATATTGTGCACCATCTGACGCTTGCCTTCTGGGGAGCAGCGAGACACAGAGCTGTAGAAAGAACCAGAAATAAATAGTCTCAGAGAGAGAAAGGCACCATGTGGAGAGAAAAAACATCTCTGTGAATACACGGTCTCTGGTTCCCTGCAGTCCTGGCCTCGGGGGATGGATCTCCCTTACACATGTAAGTCATGCAGAAAGGCTGTTTCTTTCTTGTCTGACATGTGGACTTTCAGAAATCAGAGAATCATACAATAGTTTGGGTAGGAAAGGGCTTTCAAAGGTCACCTAGTCCAACATTTGGGAGGATCATTCCTGTCCCTGGCTAATGGATGTCACGGCACCGTGATTCAAGCAGCCTGAGCTCACAGCAACATCCACAGGAGCAGGAGAACAAATCCAGACATTTCAGTAGAAATTGAACTCAAGAATTTGCAGAAATGGAGAGAAAAGGCAGTCTGCTGAAGCAGTGTCTCTGCAAATAACCACCGAGGGAGAGCAGCTCTGACCTGGCCAGAATATATCCAGTACATTGCCACACATGAACTCCTTGGCAGCTGGATGATCTGATCTATTTAACTGTCTCTTTACATGTCATCTCCTCCACTACACCCAGTAACAGAGAAGCCATAGCACCTCCACAGCCCTCTCTCCTCAGAGTCCCCCAACCAGAAAATGCAGCTGACTGGCTGCTCTGGGCGACTGTAACAAAACAAAGACCTCAAGTGGACACAGACTCACGTCTTCTTCTGCAATCTAAGCACCAGAAACTTTGGAAACTTGCAGTTAAAGTTCCACCTGTGCTGCACAATTCACCTTAACCCTGCCCCTTCCAGGCAGGACTGTACGCACAGCTCGCTCCCTCCAGACCCTCAGTGGCACATCTCATCCAGACATCTCCAGATTAACTTGTGCTGTTTCCACTTTCTCTTTCACCTCTGAAATATTCTCTCATACTCAATTTTTGAGCCGCAACTCTGCCAACCTCTTGGCTCCTTCCGTGCAGGGGAGGAGAAGGGACTCTTCGCTGTTAACAAGACATCCTTGTGTGCTAGCGCTCAGCAAAGGTGCTCGAGGACTTCCAGATGCCGGTGGCACGGGGAGCACTTCCCACCCAGGACATTAATCACCACCACGCTTTGTGGGGGATCAGAAGAGCCCCGCTGCCTCCTCCAAGAATGGGAACCCTCTTTCCTTTCCAGGGCGCGTACAGACAGCAGCAATCTCTCTACCTGTGCATTACCTGCCAAAACCATCAGCAGAGAGAGAGGAGAGAAATAACCCTTTCAAGCAGAGCCAGCTCTGGAGAAGCACAATTCAGGCATAAAATACACAGAAGACCAAGCAAAGTGCAGCCGCAGCAGCAGGACGGAGCAATGCAGGAGGGGAGAGGAGAGCATGCAGAGTCTTTCATTATTTAAGCTCTATTTTATTGTCATTGCCTTCAGGTCTAACCCAACGCATGCAGGCTTGGCAGCGAGGTCTTGTTCTAGTTTCTCACCCCGTGGCTGAGCCCCAGCTCCTCTCCAGGAATTTGCGGGAGGGTGATTTTTGCCTTCACCCAATGGCAGCAGGAGCAGGGACCCTCCCTGGTAGTGGGTACCGAGCATCCGTCCTCCTTGCCAGCCGGGTGCTCAGCAGCTCGGGAACTGCAAACCTCCCTCCAGCCTCCACGGGCTGCCCCGAGTGAAAAAATGCTGTTAATTCGTGCTCCGAACACCATCCTCAGTGACAGAAATCCACAGCAAGCATCTGGCAGGAGCTTCTTGGCTTTTGCATCCTTAACAGCTGCCTGGGTCTGGCACAGGGTGCAGCTCTAAACCAGCCCGGTCTAGGGGGAAAGCCTGGGGTCCTGGGTGGTTTGGACTCTTCCCCCAAAACTGCTTCCAGCAGACACTTACCCACTATCCCGAAGGACAGCACGGTGGAGAGTATGAGTTTCATGCTTGAGTGGGGAGGTGGGTGCCGAGGAGGGGGTGCAGCAGCCTTGGTCACAGACTGTCCCCTCCAGGTCTGTGATGCCTCTGGAACCGCTTTCTCTCCCTTTTATAGAGGAATAAGCCCTGGCTGTGTTTGCAGAAGCAATGACCTAACACTATTTGTCCTTCCTCGTTTCTCAATAGTTCCTAAGTCGGCCCCCTGCCTGGATCAGCCCATTTTTAGGAGCCTTTCACTTTGGCACTGAACTCCTCCGTGGGCAGGAGTCAGAGCAGGGCAAGGTGCTTTTCATTTTACAAGGTACTTCAGATGGAAAATTCCCAAGTTGTGACATTTGAATTCCCCTGCGGGTTGAAACACCACAGGAGAGGCTATTTTCTTTGTCCTACCCACCCCCTGCCTTGTCTCAGCCTAATCTCAGAAAGTCCCTGCTGGGTCCAGCCCTGAATTTTGCATGTTTGCCAGTAAATGCTGCTGTTGTGCCCATCACCCTGTGGCTTGCAGCACCCTGTGTGCCTGCCCACTCCCTCATGCTCTCTTGGCAACGGCAATGGGGTTGAAAGGCAGAAAATGTTCCTTACACTTGATCTGGCAAGCTCCTTGCATGGGCAAAGAAAGATGATGACAGCCAGCAGGCAGCTCAATAAGTGCCATCCCATTGCATCGCTCCTGGTTTATCTCCCTGCAGCCAGGACCGGTGCTGCGTCCAGCTCTGGGTCCTCAGCACAGGACACACATGGACCTGCTGCAGAGGGGCCAGAGGAGCCACAGGAATGACCCGAGGCTGGAACAGCTCTGCTGGGAGGACAGGCTGAGAGAGTTGGGGTGTTCAGCTGCAGAAGAGAAGCTCCAGGGAGACCTCAGTGTGGCCTTTCTGGACTTAAAAGGGGACTTGTAAAAAGCTGGGGAGGGACTTTTTGCCAGGGTCTGTAGTGACAGGACAAGGGGTGATGGTTTTAAAGCAAAGGAGGGAGATTTGGGCTGGACATGAGGAAGGAATTGTTGCCCCTGAGGGTTGTGAGAGCCTGGCCCAGGTTGGCCAGAGAGGTGGTGGATGAACCATCCCTGGAGACATCCCAGGCCAGGCTGGACGGGGCTCTGAGCAACCTGAGCTGGTGAAGATGTCCCTGCTCATGGCAGGGGTGGCACCGGGGGAGCTGGGAACATCCCTTCAACCCAAACCGTTCTATGATTTGTGATCTTCTGGATCCTCTGCACAGGTCCTTCCTCCCCCATATCCTGCAGCCTCCACGCAGCAGGGCCATGGCCTTTCCCACAGTGGGCTCCTGGCTGAGGTGGGCTGGAAGCACCTTGGGTTGGCTCTTCTCCTTACTCCAGGTCGCAGTGACCTGCAGGTGGGTAGTGGTGGCCATAGTGGCTTCCGTGCAGGTGGGAGCCCAGTGCCAGGTCAAGGATATGGCTCTGGGCCCCAGCAAAGGGGCTGCTGGAGACCTGCAGGCAATTACCACCTCCACGGTGGTACCATGAGCTTGCCTTACTGTGGCCCTGACTGCTGGGGGTCCCAACAGGCATTCATGGACATGCTGCTGGTTCCAGCATCACTTTAGCCATTGCTTCAGCATGGCTGGTTCCTATTTCTCATGCTTTCATTCCCTGCTTTCCCAGAGGAGCAGCACTTCTTGTGTCCAGAGCATCCCTGAACACACTGCAACTGGGGGAGGACTGACTTGCTCCCACCTTCCTTGCTTTTTATAATAATGACCCTAATAAAAGATCTCCTGTCGGTACTTACTCCAGGAAGCTGTGGCACTCCAAGGTCTTCCTCTGTTGGGACAAATTGATGCCACTGAAATCCATCCCCAGCTCCCCATGGGTCGCACCAGGACTTACCTCACTCAGGGTAGTCCCAGCAATGTCCCCGTCCATGGGAAGAAGAGGCACAAGGGTTTGCAGGAGACTGTCCCACATGGTTCTTCCATAGTTTTTTGTTCATTTGTTCCAAAATGCCTCTTCTAATGGATATCTTGAGAAAGCACCTAGAAATTGCAGTACCACTGAAAAATCAAAGACATCTGAGAACACAAGTAATAGTGAAAATATTTGGACATCTTGACTCCACAAACTAAGTAGTTATAACACTATCCAGAGAAGATAAAGGTATTTTTGCTACATCACAGATGAAGGGGAAAGGCACGGAATAAAGTTTGGAAAACATGCAGGATCGGTTCAAGCAACAGAGGAGCAGTTGCTGGAAGAGCCCATGTAATAGTATATAGATAGTATATAGATAGTATATAGATAGATGCCTTCTGCGCATGGTTCCCAGCCTTTTTGTTTGGGTTGTTTTTGCACATACCACCTACTGCTTGCCTCTCCCCTCTCAAATCTCACCTGCATCCCCAATGCACTCTTTATCTGCCAAGGGGATGGCTGTGATGTGACGCATGGTTTTCACCCCACAACTCTTTCCCTTGCCCTCCCAGGTGGCATGAGGGCAAGTCCAGGGGTGAAGGAAAAGGCTTAGATTGCAGTAACTTTTACTGGTTACCTCTTGTTCTCCTGCCTTTACGAGTAACCTCCTGGATTTCCAGATGTTCAGTCATCTGGAAAGTCACAGCCACATACAGAAGAGCTTCTGTAACTCTTTTTGACACTATCACATCCTACTTTTCTCCATGCTGGATTTCCATTCACATCCTGGAGTGCACCCATCTTGTGGTTGCTCCTTCAGCAGCTTTGCCTCCTGTGGCCAAGATCTGCTGCTCCAGCCTGTTGCAGAGCAGCTCTGCAGAGGAGAAACTCTTCCAACACACGACTTGCCTTGGAGGTACTCAATGGCAGAAACACAGCAGATTGGTGATGTGTGCTCTAGGCCACCTGGGCTTGAAGGCTCAGACCTTCATCTCCAAAGGACCCAACAGACCTCCAAGATGGTCCTTTCTGAGGAGTACATCCCACCAAGGGAAGCCTTGGATGGAAAAGGCAAAGTATTCTGGGTGGCCTCCAGCTGCAAAGTGCCTTCCTTTTGGAGTCCAGGAGGGACAAACTTGGTGCAACAAACTTCTTCCCCTGAACGTCTGTCAGACAACTACTTTTCTGAATTTTGTGTTAGAAAATGCGTACCTATTCACACTGTGGGTCCTCCCTCTCACTAAATACACACATATGCTTCTTCAAGCTCTAGTTAGATCCATAGCTCAGTGACTTGGTGCACAGTTTTGTGCAAAAAGAGAGCTCCTCCCATGCCCAAATGGATGTATCTGGCTGACTAAGCTGAGACTGAACAGCGAGGGCCAATTCTTACTAACAATGGCAATTCCAGAGGTCAATGCTCTGGCTCGTGTGAGCAGGAGCAACTTTACCAGAAAGGACAGAGTTAAGCCAGTGCCTCTTGGACTTTATCCTTGTTATCCAGAAAGCATAAAGCCTTCTATAGTGTGCATCTTCAGGTCATGAGCTGAATTATTGTTACACATCACAAGTTCGTTGTATTGCAACACTACGGATCCCAGCTGTTCTGTTTTCAGAAAGAGGATGCTGCTAAAAATTACACGAACGATGAGGAAATAAAAATTAACACACCCTCTGACCAACCACGGGTCACTGGTGATGCATAAACATATCTGAACCCCAAGAAAAGGACAGGGCTGGGCCCCACGCCAAGTAAAATTGGAGGTAAAATAATACCACTTGTTTCTATGTCTCCCTCATTACTGCAAACCACGCTGCGGTTTGTGGTTGAGACGAGGCTGGACCGGAGCTTTGGTGGTGTCCCGAGGGAAGGACATTTGTTGTAGTTGGGCTGGGATAAAGTCAGAGCTGGCACGGCTGCCTGGGAGAGCGCTCGGCTTCGTCCTGGCGCTGGCTGCTCCCCACGGCAGAGCTTCACCCCAGAGCCAAGGCGGCGGATCGGAGGCTGGAGCCCAGCTCTGCTGGTGTCTGCATGCGGGGAAAACATTAACCGGGGACGGGGAGAGCTGAGATCAAGGCATAACACCAACACAGGCATCTCGCCCAATGCTGTGAGCAGTTATTTCCATAGAGGTGCTGCTATCCAGGGGTGGAGGCGTTTGGAGCTAATGCTGCTGTTCCCAGTGGTCACCCAGCTGGAAGTGTTGTGATGAAGAGCCAGCTCACCTTGAGATAGTAAGGAGAAAAAACACTGAAAATGGAAGAAAAAAAAAAGGAATCAATTGAACCTCGAGGTGGGATAGGCTGAGGGCAGAGGACAATATACACGCATCAGGACTTGGGGTTTGTCTATGGAGTTGACTTGGGAATTTCTGGTCCGTGGCTTGGAGAAGGCTGGAGCCTGCCCACGAGAAAGTCATCAGCATGGTCGACTGCAAACGCTGGGCTCAAGTTCTTGTCCTGTCCTGGCCCCATAGATCAGGTCACAGCAGGTGAAGGCAAGAAGAGTAGCCTGATGGGAACCCACTTTCCCAGAACATCTTCCCTGCTCCTCTGTTGATAGCCCAGCATGGGATATCAGACCAAGGGTGGCACTGAACTGGCAATGGTGGCCATCTCGGGAGATGGGAGATGATGATGCTGGGTAGTGAACGGTTGGAGAGCAGCCCTGTGGAGAAGGACTTGAGAATACTGGTGGGTGACAACTGGACGTACTGTGCAACTGCAGCCCAGAAGACAATTGCACCCTGGGCTGCATCCCCAGCAGCGTGGCCACAGGTGGAAGAAGGGGATTGACCCCTCTGCTCTGCTCTGCTCTGGTGAGACCCCCCCTGTAGTGCTGGTTCAGCTCTGGAGTTCCCAGCAGAAGACAGACATGGACCTGTTCCAGCCTTTCCAGAGGAGGCCACAAAGATGGTCAGAGGGCTACGGAGAAAGGCTGAGAGAGTTGGGAGTGTTCGGCTTGAAGAAAAGAAGGCTCTGGGGAGACCCTATTGTGACCTTTCAGTATATAAAAAGGGCTTATAGGAAAGATGGAGAGAGACCTTTAAGCAGTGCCTGTAGTGACAGGACAAGGGGCAAGAGTTTTAAACTGAAAGAGAGTGGATTTAGATTGGATATAAGGAAGAAATTCTTCCCCACGAGGGTGGTGAGGGGCTGGAACAGGCTGCCCGGAGAAGCTGTGGATGCGCCATCCCTGGAAGTGTTCAAGGCCAGGCTGGACAGGGCTTTGAACAACCTGGTCTAGTGAAAGATGTCTCTGCCCACAGCAGGGGGTTGGACTAGATGACCTTTAAAGGTTCTTTCCAACCCGAACCATCTTGTGATACCAGGTTCAGGTACCAGGGCGGGCAGGGAGAAGTCCAGGGGTTCTGCAGGGCTGGCTTACCTGGTCAGTGCAAACATCTGGGGGAAATCCTGCCCTCCTGCCATGTCTCTCCTGGAAGAGGGAGTCACTTGTCCCCTGGGCCTGGGTAGACAGGGAAAAAATTAATGAAATATAACAAGGGAAAGTGCAGAGTCTTGTATCTGGGCAGGAACAACTCCAGGTTCCAGTATAAGTTGGGGAATGACCTATCAGAGAGCAGTGTAGGGGAAAGGGACCTGGGGGTCCTGGGGACAGTAGGGTGACCATGAGCCAGCACTGGGCCCTCGTGGCCAGGAAGCCAATGGTACCTGGGGTGGGTTAGAAGGGGGTGGTCAGTAGGTCAGAGAGGTTCTCCTGCCCCTCTACTCTGCCCTGGGGAGACCACACCTGGAATCTTGTGTCCAGTTGTGGCCCCTCAGTTCCAGCAGGACAGGGAACTGCTGGAGAGAGTCCAGCGCAGCCACCAAGATGCTGAAGGGAGTGGAGCATCTCCCGTGTGAGGAAAGGCTGAGGGAGCTGGGGCTCTGGAGCTGGACAAGAGGAGACTGAGGGGGGACTCATTCCTGGGGATCAAGATGGAAAGGGGGAGTGTCAGGAGGATGGAGCCAGGCTCTTCTGGGTGACAACCAGTGACAGGACAAGGGGCAATGGGTGCAAACTGGAACACAGGAGGCTCCACTTAAATTTGAGAAGCAACTTGTTTGGGGTGAGGTTGGCAGAGACTGACCCAGGCTGCCCAGGGGGGTTGTGGAGTCTCCTTCTCTGCAGACATTCCAACCCGCCTGGACACCTTCCTGTGTAACCTCATCTGGGTGTTCCTGCTCCATGGGGGGATTGCACTGGATGAGCTTTCCAGGGCCCTTCCAGCCCCTGACATTCTGGGATTCTGGGGTTCTGTGACATGGGGATGCAGGAGCTGTAAGCCACCCCACGGGATTGCCAGCCCTGCAAGCGTGGCCTTGACCAATGGCAGACTAGGACCAGCTCAGTGTTCCTCATGGCTACCAAGACCTGGCAGATACCTGGAGAGCTGTGGCAGCCTTTCCAGAAACAAGCTTTCCACCCCTGTTTGGACATACGGGTCAATTTCGAGGCTGTGCTCCAACTCCAGAATCATTGCACTTAGTTTATTTTTCAGGAAATGCCACAAAACAGTTTCCCTGCTGCTTAGGAAAAAAAACTTGGTGTCAGGTTTTGCCTGTGTTGCAATATGCTGTTTTCTACCTGGGATGAGCTGAACTGGCCATCGATGTTGTTTGAACTAATATTTGCTTCTAAGTACCACTTCTAAGTATTACTCAATTTCTAAACCGCACACAGCAAACAAAGAGCTCTCTGTTAATTTTAAGCAGCTCTTCCCAGCTCAGAGCACTAAGCCCAGCTCGGACTGTAACCTCTTGTCCAGAGCTGCTTCCCATTACAGGTTCGCATTTTTAGGATGGAAACTAATGTCACCTCAACAGTCAGGTACCAGCAGTTCGACCCTTTTTGCCTTAACCAGCAATGCCGCTGCCGTGCGTCCTCTTTCCATGTTCGCCTATCCAGCCAACACCAACTGGTCCAGTATTGATGGGGAAACAGGTTTTCTTGACCTCCCCTCCCAAGCAAGTCACCAGTAGCCCCCCAGCCTCCTTGATGAAGTCACCAGTGGTTTCTGCTCTGCCAACCAGCGCTCCTTGCAAAACTCACCCTTTTGGCTTTGCAATTAGCACCATTCACACACAGAATCACAAATCTCAGAATGTCAGGGGTTTGGAAGGGACCTGGAAAGCTCATCCAGTGCAGTCCCCCCATGGAGCAGGAATACCCAGATGAGGTTACACAGGAAGGTGTTCAGGCGGGTTGGAATGTCTGCAGAGAAGGAGATTCCACAACCCCCCTGGGCAGCCTGGGCCAGGCTCTGCCACCCTCACCCCAACAAGTTTCTTCTCATATTCAAGTGGAACCTCCTGTGTTCCAGTTTGTACCCATTGCCCCTTGTCCTGTCACTGGTTGTCACCCAGAAGAGCCTGGCTCCATCCTCCTGACACTCCCCCTTTCCATCTTGATCCCCAGGAATGAGTCCCCCCTCAGTCTCCTCTCCTCCAGCTCCAGAGCCCCAGCTCCCTCAGCCTTTCCTCACACGGGAGATGCTCCACTCCCTTCAGCATCTTGGTGGCTGCGCTGGACTCTCTCCAGCAGTTCCCTGTCCTGCTGGAACTGAGGGGCCACAACTGGACACAAGATTCCAGGTGTGGTCTCCCCAGGGAAGAGCAGAGGGGCAGGAGAACCTCTCTGACCTACTGACCACCCCCTTCTAACCCACCCCAGGTACCATTGGCTTCCTGGCCACAAGGGCCCAGTGCTGGCTCATGGTCACCCTGCTGTCCCCAGGACCCCCAGCTCCCTTTCCCCTACACTGCTCTCCAACAGGTCATTCCCCAATTTACACTGGAACCTGGGGTTGTTCCTTTCCAGATTCAAGACTCTACAATTGCCCTTGTTCTATTTCATTAAATTTCTCCCCACCCAGCTCTCCAGCCTGTCCAGGTCTCTGATGGCAGCACAGCTTCCAGTGTCAGCTGCTCCTCCCACCTTGGTGTCACCAGCAAACTTGCTGACAGTCACTCTATTCCCTCATCCAAGTCATTGATGAATATATTGAATAATACCGGCCCCAGTACTGACCCCTGAGGCACTGCACTGGATACAGGCCTTCAACTGGACTCTGCCCCATTGACGACTCTCTGGCTTCTTCCCTTCAGCCAGTTCGCAGTCACCTCACTACCCTCACTATCCAGACTGCACTCCCTCAGTTTAGCTGTGAGGATGCTGTGGGAGACTGTGTCAAATGCCTTACTAAAGTCAAGGTTGACCACATCCACTGCTCTGCCATCATCCATCCATCTTGTTATGTCCTCATAAAAGTCAATGAGGTTGGTCAGGCACGACTTCCCCTTGGTGAAGCCATGCTGACTACCTCTAATGACCCTCTTATCCCTGATATGCCTTGAGATGGCACCAAGGATAAGATGTTCCATCAGTTTCCCAGGGATGGAGGAGAGGCTGACTGGTCTATAGTTACCCGGGTCCTCCTTCTTGCCCTTTTTGAAGACTGGAGTGACATTTGATTTCCTCCAATCCTCGGGCACCTCTCCCGTTTCCCAAGACTTGGCAAAGATGATGGAGAGTGGTCCAGCAATGACCTCAGCCAGCTCCCTCAGCAACTGTGGGTGCATCCCATCTGGACCCATGGATTTAGGGATGTCCAGACTGCCTGACTGCTCCCTAACCCAGTCCTCATCAACCCAGGCAGACTCCTCCATTGTCCTGCCTTCCTCTGGGGCCTCAGTGGTATGGGGATCCTCAGGACAGCCTCCGGCAGAGTAGACAGAGACAAAGAAGGTGTTCAGTAACTCTGCCTTCTCTGTATCTTCTGTCACCAGGGCACCCACCTCGTTCATCAGTGGGCCTACATTGCCTCTGCTGTTAGTTTTATCTGCCATGTATTTGAAAAAGCTCTTCCTGTTGTCCTTGACCCTCTCGCCAGGTTTAATTCTAAGGAGGCCTTAGCTTTCCTAGTTGCCTCCCTACATCCCCTGACAACCGCCTTATATTCTCCCCAAGTGGCCAGCCCCTCCTTCCATGATCTATATACTCTCCTCTTCCACCTGAGCTTACCCAGCAGTTCCCTGTTTAACCACGCAGGTCTCCTGGCTCCCTTCCTTGACTTCCTACATGTCGGGATGCTCTGATCATGTGCCCAGTAGAAACAGTCCCTGAACACTAACCGACTACCTTGGGCCCCTTTACCTTCAAGCAGCCTTGCCCATGGAATTTCCCTTAGCAATTGCCTGAAAAGGCCAAAGTTTGCCTTGCTGAAATCCAGGGTTGCAATTCTGCTTGCTATCCTGCTCCTACTACATGAGATCCTGACTCCTAATGAAGGATTCCAGTTTGCTTAATTAACCCAAAGGTTAACGGAATTACCAGCAACTCCATGCAGCCTTGGGAGCTGTGATATTCTTGAGGGGCTTTTGGAAAGGAAGGCAGAAGAATGCAGTGGGTTAATCATTCTTGCTGAAGACACACTTGCAACCAGAGTGGCTGGAGCCTGATAACATTCACCCCCACTTCCCATGTATTTTCCAAAGATCTGTGGGAATAAACCTACTGGTTAAATACTGGTGGTATTTATTAATACTGATAGCCAGGAAAAAAAGGGCAGGAGTGCCAGCTGCCCTGTGTGGCTCCTCTCCCGCTGGACTGCTGGGTCCCACGCCGGGGCACAGAGCAGGGAGTTGCACAACAATTCTGCCCACAAAATGGTTGTGTTCAGTGCCTTGGACATGCCAGATGGTTTTTGCAGGGGCACGTGCCCAGAAGGAGATGCTGGGACATCCCAAAGGATGGGGCTGGGTGAGAACAGGAGAAAAGGTGGCTCATTTCCAGGGGAGGAGGGAGCTGCGGCTCACATGAGCCCCTGCGTGCGCATCCAGGGATGATGGAGTAGGGGTGCGAGCAGGGACATTCCCCTGCGGTCATAGAATCACAGAATCATTTTAGTTGGAAAAACCCCTCCAGATCATTGACTCCAACCATTCCCCCACCCCTGGCGCTGCCCCGTGTCCTCAGAACTTCATCTCTGTCTGTCCAACCCTCCAGGGATGGTGACTCCAGCACTGCCCTGGGCAGCCTGTTCCAATGCCCCACAACCCTTTGGGGAAGAAATTGTTCCCCAGGTCCAACCTCAACCTCCCCTGCGCAACTTGAGGCCGTTTCCTCTCATCCTGGTGCTTGTTCCTTGGGAGCAGAGACCAACACCCTACACAGAGCCCAGGTCACCAGGATGAGGACAGAGTCACGATGGTGGTGGAGATGATCAGGGAGCAGAGACCAGCAGCATGAAGGACACAAAAAGGGAAAGCAAGGGGAGACACCGAGGAAGGAAGACCGGTGAACCGGCTTCACAGAGCAGCACTGACAGCACAAGTGCAGGGGCTGGTAGTGCTATCGGCCACTGGCATGGCTCTTGGTGCTGGATCCATCCCAAGGAGCAGGAACAGAACCTCTTATCATCCTCTGCATTCCACAGGCAGCCTGGCACGGCCACCTGCCGCTGCGCCCAGCATTGTGTTCAGCTGTTGGATAGCTGCTCTGGCCAGAAATGAGATTTGGGCATTAAATGTACAGGAAAAGGGTCAGCTCACCAGTGGGTCAAGCTGAACTCTACCACTTGCTGTTCTACCCCTTTCCAGTTAGTTCATTTGTGGTAATCATTAATACCAAGCTCCCATCCGTATGCGGAGTCTCACAATAGCTAATTTTTAATCTGTCACCGCAACTGCACGCTGCTACACGTGTCCTGGTTGAAGCCACCTTCCCATTTGAACACTCTTACAGCCAATACATTTCCCTGCTGATTAATAGTGGTTGTTTGGAAACGACCACAAAATGCGTTGGCCAGCATTCCCTTCCACTTTGTAATTTTAAAGCAGCTTTAAAGGGAATTAATGGAAAGAAGGCTTCGGAATAACAGCAAGGCTTAGTCTTTATTTGAGGCCCTTTGAACTCTAGTTAAATTAATTTTCCTTCTGCTCTTGAGATTTTCAAACACGGATCTGCCAGTTCAACAGTCATAAGCCGTGCAAACATCTCACCCTTTGGGGGTCCGTAGCTGAGAACAACACCACTGACTGAACACTGGACCCAGGATGTGGGAAGGTATCTATCTCTTCCCTGCCAGCACTGGTGACCACCATAGGGTCAGAGAAACCCCCCCCCCTGCCGAGGGCTCTCTGAGGAGCTCATGGGCAGGTTTGACCTTTCAGTTCCCTTTCTTCCTCCCAAACAACAGAGGAATTTGTTTCCTGGTTGTTGGTCAAGATGTTCTCATCGAGATATGATGCAAGAGGAGCGGCTCCTCCTGTCCCCACCGCTCCTCTCCGTGGCTGCCTGGGGCTGGCACAGCCCCAAAGGCACCGCTGGACCCTGGCTCTCAAACCACCTCGTCCCTTCCAGTAATTACTGTTTTGCAGTGTGGAAAATAATAAAAGTCTTGGGACTATTCAGAGCTCTGAGGAGGAACAGAGAGGGGGGAGCAAAAGGCCAAACTGAACAGATTTTAAAGCCCCCTCCTGAGAGATTTTAGACTCCCTTTGGCATTTTAATCCTCTCAGCGTTTCCAGCTGTGGGGATAAATGAGCAGAAATCCCAGGTAGAGGTGTGGGGAATTCAGGGCTTGGTTGGTCCTGGGATGGGGTGACCAGCCAGACTCAGCATCCCACTCCCAGAGCCACCCAGCATCATCCATCGTCCCCCTGCCCACACGCAGGGCTGCTGCAGGTGCCTCTGTGTTGGGAAAAGCCACAGCAAAGCCCAGCTCAAGTGTGACGTGACCCCGACAGCTCCTGGAAAGTGTCACCAGAATAAGGAGGAAACCAGAAAAATTTCTTGCTTCAGATGCTTTGCTGAGAGTTGCATAAGGTGGGGGGAACATGGCTATGCTCTATAGGTATCATGGTCATGTGACAGACAAAGGGCGCTGTATGGGAGAAACGGTTTCATGCCACCGACCTTCTAATCACAGTGGAAAAAGAAAATTAACCTCTTTCGGTGAATCTGGTCACTGGCGGTGAATGAGGATCTCAAAGCAATTGGACAACAGCCTCAGACACAAGGTGTGAATTTGGGGCTGTCCTATGCAGGGACAGGAGTTGGATTCGATGATCCTTGTGGGTCCCTTCTAACTCAGGACATCCTATGATTCTATGATTGTCCATAGCTTTGTGAAACCTGAGCTGAGCTCTGTTGTTCTCCCCTCCACCAGAGGTTTTGCCTTTCAACATGCACTCTTCTGATCACCAGCACCTTTCTCCCATCACCTGCATCTGTTGGTGGTGTCCATGGCAGGCAGAAAGCCCCGCCACTGTTCTGCCACACCAAACCTGGATGTCCACCACATCCAGAGGGCACCAGGACCATGCCGAGGGCAGAAAGTGAGAACTAGCCTTGGAGAAACACTGGTCAGCTGTGCAGTGCTGCAGGGGACAACCCTCACCAAAAGGCATCACTGGCTCTTCCAACCCCATCCTCCCTCATTTTCAGCCTCACTGGGGGCCGTTCATGCTCACCCCACCAGTCCCTGCCCAAGCAATGCTGGAGGAACACCCGTCCCCAACTTCACCACAGCTCTGCCCCTGCCTGGCCATGTCCCTGTTGATCCAGAGCCCTGGATGGACTTCCCAGCCAGACCTCAGACCTGCCTGGTGGTCCCTGGGCTGTGTCCAACCCTGCTACTGTCCTCCCCAGACCCCATCCCAACCTCAGACCTGCCTCATCACCACCACCTTCCCAGGGCATCTGGATGCTGGGCTGATCCCAGGGCCCATCCTGCTCACTTTGCATGGAGACAGCGATGGAGGAGCCTCCTGCCCGCCCAGTCGTGCCATCACGCTGGGCTCCCCATCCATCCACGACCAGTCAGCCCTTGTGGTACCCTGGGACGTAGGAGAAAACAACACAGAGGCATCTCCTGGTTGGACTAGGGAATGGAAAACAAGGTCCTGACTCCCTTGCAGGGTAGTGAGCCTGTATTTCAGCCCACTTACAGCCCACTTTATCCTGGGCAATTATTTTTTGTATGCGGCAGTAAAGATTTTGCCCTTGAGTCAAATGTTTCTACTGAGTTCTGGCTCTCAAAGGAGTCCCACAGCCCCGAGGTGACATCAACACTGTCTTCTATAAACATGCCATGGAGAAATAACATGAACAAACAGCAGCAAAGGCTTTATGGAGATCCTATTACAAACAAGACATTTTTTCCTCTCGCACATTCCTCTTGAGGTGGGAAATCCCCATGAAAAGACCAGCCTGGCCTTTAGTCAAGGACATCAGACTTGTGTAATGACAGCGTGCCCCAGGGAAGCTGGAACTACCAACCCACGTCTCCTTTCTTGTCTGCCACGAGGGATGCTAGCACAGATTTTAAGAGCACAGCAGCAAACAGCTGTGCAGGGGAACATTTTACAGCAGAAGAGCAATCAGCTTTTTCACTATTATTAATAGTAACACTTGCAGGCTCTGCCTGTGGCAATAATAAATTGAAGAAGCCAAAAGAAGGGATCATCTTGCTCTGTTTTAGCACTCTAAAAGTTAAACCTGGGCTGTATCTGTCATTCCAGGGTAGACCAATGCACCCCACTTCAGCAGAGGCAGCACAGTGTCTCCCCTGGATGTGGCAGAGGACACGGGTGGTGGCTTAGAGAGGCCACCCACTTGCCAGGTGCCCACGGGAGGTTATTCCCACCTTCAGCAATCAAAGCTGAATTAAAGGATTAACAGATTGCAAGTCAAGCTGTCCCGGTTTTAAGGAGAGACGTAGGCACTGGGAGCAGCTCAGGGTTAAATCGACTGTACTCACAAATGCCAAAGTACAGGGTGCTCATTTATCCAGCAGCCGCGGTGCAATTTCTTCTGGTCACAGGTGACCGCTTAAAAATAAAGGAGGTGGGGGCGGAAAGGTTGGGGGGAAACACAGAGGATGTGCTGTGGCCGGACTCCTGTGACAGGGACGTTCACCATGATGGTGACCCGGGGCTGCAGCCAGCTCCTGTCCCAGCTCATGCACGCATGGTCCTGGCTTGAAGGGACCAGCAGGGGACCAGTGACCCAACCCAAACCTTGGACATAATCATCTCCTGACGGTTTTCAGTGGGGTGCTGAGTCTGCTAAACTCGCTTTCCTGCACCTGCAATCTTCAGCAGCAGGGCGCTGAGCCAAGAGGCAAATTCCAGCATTTTGGGCACAAGGCACAGCCCTTCTCTCCAGGAACAGCAAATCTTTCTGCTCGTATAGCTTGACCTGGGGCTGCTCTAACGTATGACAAGATGGGTTCCTGATTTGTGGAAAGATCTTGCTGTTTGGTTGTTTGATTGGTTTTTAACTCAACACTTACCCTTCTCACAGTTGTCAAACTCTCACGTTCAGGCATCTCTTGCTCAGGGACTTGGATGGTGAAAGAGAAAGCAGGAGAGATCTCTAAGATCAAGATCAGTGAGATTAGCTAAGGTTAAGGAGCAATGTAAAGATGGAGAAAGGCCCCATGCGCTACCTCCTGGTGTTGGGCTGCTCAAAGGAAAATAATGCTCCCAGACTGGGTGAGGAAATCTGGAAGGAGACATCTCATGCACCAAGAGAAGGACAATGCCCAAAGGTCTCTGGACACTAATATCCACTCCCTGGGGCACAGGGGCTGTTTGGGGGGCATCATGCCAACCCCTCCCTGGAGATACCATGCGTGGGAGCACACAGACCACCCTCCAGAGACACTCTTCGGACTCTCCAAGACTGATGGAAACCACTGCAGCTACACAGAGCCCAGCAGGGCTTCCCCATTCCTTGTGCACTGACCTCATGTCTGTAATTTGTACCGGACCACTTCAAGACATATGTACACCTACAGCTTTCCCCTTCCCTCCTTTCAATACCAAACAGCCTGAAGTGCTTTAGTCTCTCTGTCCTGGGGCTCAATCCCTCATGTTTTAACTCCTTCCCAACCTGTACCTGCATTGTCCTTATTCAGAAATGGCCTTTTCAAGGATGGAATCTACAGACGTGAGCAGGGGTAGGCTCCTCCTGGGATGCAGTGTCCCGCTCTGCTGTTTGCAGCAGTTTCTACTCCATTCCTCCCTGCTTCCCAGCTGGGCCTCACTGGGTAATGTCTGCATTTCCCTCAGCCTTGTTTCGCAGGGAATTAGTTGTTTTCCTAAATATCAGCTCTCACCTCCATGCAGCATCCCAGGGAGAGGCACCAAAGGATGCATCAACCCTATTTCATGTCTGGCGGGACAGGAGCCGCTCCAAGGTGTCCTGCCAGCTGCCCTGGGGCAGCATATTGCAGAAGACACAGAGGATAAGCATGAAGAAGAGTCATAAAAGCAGCAAATATAGAAATAAATGGCCCAGAGGAAGGTCATTCCCTTGGCCCAGGACACAGGAAGGGATCCAAAGCCAAGGCAGCGGAGGTGAGGGGGGCACAAGTTGTAACACTTGATCCCAGGAACAAAGTTCAACCAAACCGTGGCCCGATGCATCCCCCCTCTGTGCAAACAGTGGCTGCTTGCTCAGCAAACACACCTGCCTCAGCCCCGCTGCTGCAGTTTTGGAGGAGGGGATGTTTTAATATCTGCAAAGAACTGGTATTTGGACCACTTGTGCAACTGTCAGGGGCTGTACCTTCACATGCAGCCACAGCGCGCCCCATTCCCCTCACTGAGCCACCATCACCAGCCTTCAGAGGTGTAACCAGGAGGGCCCTTGCTCTGCTGGAGGCAGGAAAGTCCACCCATGGGACTTGGTAAAACACCCATGTCCAAACCCACGGCACAGGAGGGACTTCATCCACACCTTCTTCAGCTCCTTGGCTTGCTGTAGGACTGTGTTTGTGCAGTAGTTGTGCACTTGGTCCCTCCAGGACAAACGTGTCCTCAGACCCTGCAGGAAAGGTCCCTTATTGCAGCCTTTCCATACTTAAAAGGGGCTGATAAGAAAGATGGGGACAGGCTTTTGAGCAGGGCCTGTTGTGATAGGACAAGGGGTGATGGTTTTAAATTAAAGGAGGAAGATTCAGGCCGGAGATGAGGAAGAAATTGTTGTCCCTGAGGGTGGTGAGAGCCTGGCCCAGATTGGCCAGAGAGGTGGTGGATGAACCATCCCTGGAGACATCCCAGGCCAGGCTGGACGGGGCTCTGAGCAACCTGAGCTGGTGAAGATGTCCCTGCTCACGGCAAGGGGTTGGATTAGAGCAGCTTTGAAGGTCCCTTCAACCCAAACCCTTCTGTGATTCTATGATTCTAAGAAAGAGAGAGCTCTCCAGGCCCAGGAGCGAGATGAGAAAGGACACCAGAGATGTCAGGGCAGGAGAAAGGAACGAAGGCAGCCAAGGAGGTGGTGCAGGGGCAGAGCGTTCATCCTCAAAGATATGAGCTGATTATGCTCCTCTTCCTCTCCACATCCCCAAGGCCACTGCACCCACCTCTACCTCCTCTTCTCCTCCTGCCCCACCGGTCTACACCCTGGCTCTCAACTCCAGACCACGGCACGATGCTCTCGGTCCCCAGACCCCATCGCGTCTCTGACCAGTCACAGTTCTCCTCACACATAGACTCTGGACCCAAATCTATCCCTCTGAACCTCTGATCTGCCGCTGCCGACAAGAAAAGGCAACAGCGGCCTTGTCCCGGCACACAGCGCTGTTTGCATAGCCCTTGCTCAAACACAATGGCCGGGGCGGGGCGCAGGTCCCCCCCCGGCAGCGCCGCGACCTCCTCCCATGCTGGCTTTGCAGGGTTACGGTGCCACATCGTGCGTCTCCATCTCTGCTCCAGCGCCTGCGGGAGCTTGCAGCAGGTGTCCCTGTTCAGCTGCGGAGGAGGAAGGTTCACGCTCCTTCCGCCAACTCCACGGCCTGCCTCATCGCTCCTCAGCTAACCCACGGCGTCACGGAGGGCACTAACATCCAAATTAAGTTAATTATTCTGGTCGTATGCCGTAATCAAGCGCAAACCTCAGGCAGTATTGTACAGTGGGATCTTGTTGGTCTTGGAGAAGACAACGGTGACTTGGCCGATGTTCAAACCCTGGATACCTTCAGTTTCAACACTGTCCTGAAGGTGAGAAGTGATGGGAATGTGGTTTATTTACAGGCTTGGTGCCAGCTGAGCTGTGGCAGAACCAAGCAGAGAGCAGAAGCCTGACCTACAGCTCTAAGCAAACGCTCCCCATTTGCGCATTAAGCCATGAACCCCTCAAAGCAGCACTATCGCACGAAAAAGCAGCAAAAATAAATAAATGAATAAATAAACAGAACCATCAGCAGTCACTGGGGCTCCAAAAGGAGCAGCTCCCCTTGCAGGAAAGCTTCAAGCCCAGGGTCCCCCCCGGCCAAAGGGAGAAGCAGGACCCTTTGTGCCTATGGTGTGTGTGATGGAGCAGGTTGTAGGAATAGAGCATCAGCTTTTCATTCAGAGCTGAGGTGTCACAGCTCATGGAAGCTCCAGGGACCAGACCAAGAAGCTGGTGGGACCAGCACAACTCAGACCTGGCTGGTTTTCTATGGGGACTGGACTTCAAAAGTCCTTTCTTGGAGTGAAGAGGTTGATCAGAACAGACCAGCATGTGCTGGTGGAAAAGCAGAGGGTCAAAGGGAGGCTTCCCATGAACTTCTCCAGCTCCTTTGAGTGCTTCCAAGGCCTGCAAATCATTTTTCTTGCCATGAAAACATTTTGGACATATCAACAGATTCCTCCATCGCAACCAGGGATAGAAAATGCAAATATTAGGGGCTTTTTTCCTACAAAAAGCAGCTCTGATCAGGAAACACTCTGTTGTGGCTGTTCTCTGGGCAGCTACCTGCCATTTTGACGCTGCTTTGATGACCTCTGCAGGGACAGGCAGTAAAGTCCTGAGGTTTTAATCCCTTTCTCACCTAGAAGGGCTGTGGGGTGGACACGGGCACTGCAGGTTTTGTAGGGGACAGCTATCAAGGCTGACTGGTCTCTCCTCCCTGGGGAAACGAAGATTTAACCCTCACAGGAAGCTCCCGGAGTCCGAGGTGCTTGTGCAGGGAGGACTCACTGCTCTCAGCAGCATCCAGCTGGGGCTGGGTACGGATGGAGGAACCAGATGCAGCATCTGCCGCACGGAAACTGCTGCAGAAGAGCCAAAATGTGAGTGCACGCACGTTGCTGGCGGCACAGAGTGGTGCTGGCCATGTCCAAGGACATCTCCTGATGTTTTCCATCTTTCCCCTGTCTTTGACATAGAGAGGTCCTTCGTTCCACCTGAAACCCTCAGATCTCTGGATAGTTGTTTTTGAGGTCCTCCTTCTACATAGCCACTGCTTTTTCCCTCTCCCTCTTCCTTCTCCAGTCCTTCAAGGATACTAGTACTAGTCCTCTTCTCCTCCTTGCCCTTGGGACTCCATGATCCCAACAGACCCAACACAGCTTCACACAAGAACTAACACTCTTGTTATATGAGGAGGAGGCAGCTCTGCTGTCACGATCTACAGGAAAATACAACAGCAAACCCATGACTTCAGCTCCTTCCTCTTACTGAACAGAGGCTCACTTGTGTGCAGCTGGGACTTGGAGAGAGCAAACTATCATGTCCACCTCCTAGACATGAAGATGGAAAGATCTGATTGAACTGTGGACACCTCCTTCAACACTAGCTGACCATGACCCACACAGTGATTACATTTCATCACAGCTGCAAGTACCCCTAATATGAAAGGAACCAACATTTTAAGAGGCTGTTAAATGAATATTCAGATGACACACACCCTGCTGTGATGTCCTCCTTGCAAGGTGCTCACGGGAATGCTCCGCAGTATCTCTCCAAGCACACTCCACTACTGCCAACCTTTTCCTTCTGATCAAGTCATCAGAGGCAGAAGATAGGACACTGATTGACCCTGCAAAGACACCTCAGTCAGCAGAGTGGGTATGCAATGGACACTCACCGTGGAGACCCAGCAGAGCGTCCTGTCTTGGCCATCATCTCCAGATGATGACCCTCAGCTTCCCTCCATCACCTGGGGAATACACCTCAGTGAGAGGTGAGGTCAGGGTAGCTCAAACATCTCCACCTCAGAGCAACTGTTCAGTACTCTTACATCAATACTACAGCTTTCCTAGAAACCATAAAATCTCTCCTCGATTTCACTCCGTTTTGTTTCTTTTTCACCAGGAGAGGCATTGACATTTATCTGGGTGCCCTGTCATGCTTACCTTAAATAGGAGGTGGCATCAGACCCTGAGTTCCCCACCCTGTTTGCCTGCTGATTTGTTTCAAAAGGCGTTTGCTCTGTAAACGCCTGCTCCACCTGGTTCCCCTCAGTCAACACGGCTTTTCTAGACACACTTCACTTGAAAACTATTTCCACTATTTTGTTATGGACACCGGGTGCTGGCCAAGGGCTGGACCCAGCACGTACCCACTCCTCCGGGTCAGATGCAGCCACACAGGACTCTGGCTGGCCACGGAGAGTCCTAAAGATGTCTTTGGCCATCCCCAGGTCAAACACATCTTCCCAGCTCCAGCAGCCTCCTCTCCCGCTCTGCTCAGTGCTGGTGAGGCCACATCTGCAGTGCTGGGTCCAGCTCTGGGGTGTCCAGTACAAGAGAGATGCACTCACTGGAACCAGTCCAGTGCAAGGCGATGAAGGGTCTGAAGCATCCTTCATACCAGGAGAGGCTGAGAGAGCTGGGGCTGTTCAGCCCAGAGAAGAGTAGCCCTGAGGGGACCTCACAGATGTGTATAAACATCTGGTACAATGGAATGAAAACAAGGGAGCGAAGCTCTTCTCAGTGGTGCCCAGTGGCAGGACAAGAGGCAATAGGAGAAAACTAAAACACACACAATTCACCCACGGGACCTGCCTCTCTCCACCATAGCACTTCACAGTTGGGATGCTCACATTCATTTCTGCTTCCTACAGACAGATCAGCAACTCCTCCCAGTAACATGTAACCTGGTGTCTTTGTTTGGAGAAGACAACATGGACAGCCATCAGGAATTGTTCGGAAGATCCTGGATCCTACGAGGCCTCGAGGGATCTGGTCTGATGTCAAAGCCACTCTAAAACACAAGGTGTTTCAAAAAGATGGACCCGATGCATTACAATTGCACAAAAATTTACAGATGGTTTAATGAGTTATCAAAGTTTCGGTAACGTTTTTATAAATGCTCTGTGTTCCTTCCACCTGCTGTACGGACAACATCAAGGTGATAGTTGACAGTTCATGGTTGCAGAGATATTTCAAATTGAATCTATCTTTTTGAAACACCCTGTATATGGGTCTTTCAGCGCCCAAGTGCTGCTGGCGCTGCCGGCTTCAGAGGCTTCGAGACAAAGCTGAGGGTGAGGGATCACACTAATCTCTCGGAGGTCTCTGGCAAGGAAACAAAACCAACCAAAAAGAAACAGCAAAGCCCGTTCCCAAAGTGAGCAGAGACCTGTTGGGTTGTTCAAAGGCTTCTGATAAGGTGACTGAGATTAAAGAACAAATAAGTGTAAGCTTGGGGCCAAAGTCCCAACCCAAGCCAAAAACCATACAGCCAGAAGCAACATCGTGCTTCTCACTTGAACCCAACCGCATCCAGCTGTTCTTCAGCCTTCATGTCCATGAGGAGCTCTGCCCAGTGCTGGCATAGGGGACACAGTCCCCACGCCAGCAATGATCCCATACAGTCCAACATGTCATCACCGGCACTGCGCTGGGCTCTCTCCACACTTTGCTGCTGATTTCTCTTGCTCCCATCAGCCCTGAGCATCTTTTTGGAGGCACCTGGTGTCAACAGGCACGTCACTGTGAAGCAGGTGGACTCCAGTGTCCCAGGAAAGCTGCTGAAGTTAATAGGACCTAATTAAATCGGCATGCCTCACTCGCTCTGCCAAGTGTCAGATTAACTGGATATCAATCCAGGCAGGTGCTAATGGAGCGGGGGCTGCCCAGCGGCAGAAGGAGAGGCCCAGTCTGTGATAGATTGCAGAACGACTCAGAAAGCAAACTTGCACGTTGCTGATAACGCCGTGGCGCTCGATTCCACGGAAAAAGTCATCTGGAAATTACTGTGGGTCGTTTCCTGAATAGGTCTGTCTGGAAACTGGTCTGAAAAGCAAACAGAAAAGCTGCAGAAAGAGTTTTCTGGGGCATGGGGGAAAGCCCATCCTTCTCTGAAGTTTCTCTCCGGGAAGGTCTGCAGACCCAGGAATTTGGGATGTCCCAGACCCTGATTTCCTCACTGCCTCTGGGGCTTATAAACACAAATCTCTGTTTTTTTCAGCTTCCTAGAGGTATGGGAAGACCCAGGCTGGCAGGATACAAATGGCACGGTCGTGTGCAGGCAGAAAAACTACGAAGATAAGTCCTTGCTTAAACAAGAAGAAATAAAGACTGGGGGAAAAAATGCCGAAGCAACATGAGGAATGGGACCCAGTCCAACATACCTGACTTATCCCAGTGGCAACAACCTCCTTCCAGGTCCCAGACCCCCTCCTCTGGAGCTCTGCCCCACCATCACGGCCATGCCAAGAGGTCCTCCAGGCTCTTCTGATGTGAGGTCAGCAGTATTTTTACCACTGGCCATTCCCAGGATAATTTTAACCCTGGGTATGACTTTTCTGCTTTCCCCCCTCCAGCTACTGGCTTCACTGGGAATTTAAGGAGCGTCGACTGCTTCTTTTAGACACAAATAAGTTTTCATTTATTTTCCAGATGTTCTGCTTTGACTTTAAAAGTAAGGAGCCATTTCCAGCAGGAGCTCCATCGCTCTCTATTCCCTGCTAAGGAAACCTCTGCGGGTCACTCCCACCCCAGGAGATCCTCAGGACTTGCCCCAACCTCTGTTGGCAAAGCCCAGAAGCACTTTCTCCATCTACCCCAGGACCACAGTCACTGTTCTCTACAAAGACACATCCCTGGCTGTCCATACCCTCCAGCCTACAGCTGCCTCCCTCTTGCCAACATATGCAAGGATATCAGTCCCCTCCTTGTCAGCCAAGGAAAACATTGTCCCGGAGAGCAGCGGTGGCTTTTCTCCTGCTCCTCACTTTCACAGAGCTCTCTTGGCATCACAGCTCTTGCAGGAGAACAAAGCTTCGCTGCTCCTGCCTGGAATGCCACAACTGGCTCGTCACATTTGCAAGGAGACCTGTCACGTTTGCAAGGAGATCCGCCACCTTTGCAAGGAGATCTGTTGTGCCACTCACTGTTAACGCCTTAGGGCTCAGCAAGGACCACTGTTGATGGCAAACATGTCTGCCCTTAGCAATACCAAACAAAAACTCACACATAGCCATCTGCTGGGCTATTTTTATGCAGGAGCAGTCCCCCCCCAGCAGGAAAAGGAATAAGGTGCAGATGAAGGGCGGCAGACGGCTGGTTGATGTTACAGCGAGGCTCAAGCCCTTGCAAACCCCAGTGATGTCCCTCACCCCACCCATTGCTCAAACAGTTGGTCTGTCCCCCAAGGCTGAACATCTGGGCCATGGGACTCCTCTCCTTCTCACCAGAGAGACTGTCACCTTCCCATGTCACCTTCCCATGTATTCACCTCAACCCATGTGCAGGCTTGTAAACGGACCAGAAATGCCTTGCTTATCATCTTAAGCAAAGGTACAGGGACAGGGAAGGGGAAAAGACCAGAGGCTTCTGCTGTTACCTGTCTTTGGGGCTCCTCATCTGCCTTCTGCTGAGATCAGCCCATCTCAGAATCACACAATCATTTTGGTTGGAAAAGCCCCTCAAGATCTCTGAGTCCAACTGTTCCCCCAGCCCTGGCACTGCCCCATGTCCTGAGAACCTCATGTCCGTCTGTCCAGCCCTCCAGGGATGGTGACTCCAGCACTGCCCTGGGCAGCCTGTTCCAATGCTCCACAGCCCTTTGGGGAAGAAATTGTTCCCCACATCCAACCTCAACCTCCCCTGGTGCAACTTGAAGCCGTTTCTCCATGTAGTGAATGAGCACCCACCTACAAGGGTGCACATACCGTCGTAATATGACCCCATGCGAGTGACACTCAGCAATGGGCACTTGGGGCAGTTCTGCAGCACTGGGACAGTCCTCACACGTACACAGAAGTTATGAGCTTATTAGGTAACCCCAGCAGGACCCAGATGCCTGGTGAGCAGAGCCCAACCCCTCCTACAAGGGCACTTTTTGCTTCTCAAGAGATGCAGCTGCAAAGACACATCTGCCTGCCTGTATCCTGACCCCTGCTCCAGCACCTGTGAGAGAGAAGAGACCAACAGCTACAGTCCCAGAGAACTGCCATCTCCACCAAGGTCCTCAGACACTGGTCCACAAGCGGAGCCCCATCCCATCCAAGTCGCGCTCCAAAACAGCCTCTCTGGGCTGCAGTTGCAAGGTCTGAGAAGCAGCCCAAGAGAGCTGCTGGGGTCCTGCAGATGTGGCCTCCAACACAAGCAGCATGCAGGCAGGTGAGAGCACACACTGTGCTCCATACCACCGGATCCCTGCAGGAGCAGATGACTTTGCCTTTTGAGTTTCTCTTCCACAGATGCATCCAGTCGTACCAAAGAAAGAGGCTGCCAGGCAGCAAACAGGAATATAGGAGATCCTGACCGGGATTGCAGACCAAAACTGGACCCCCCATGAGGTCCCCATGGAGAAATAGACTTGTCTTTAGGGAAACAAGTGAGCCGAGCAGCAGCAAACCCCACAAGTGACAAACGAGCAAGAAGAAACAACCAAAGATGAGCAGGATCAAGCCAATCTGGGCACCTTCACATCAATGAGCTTCTGGATGCTCCTGGGCAAGGGTGCCCCATCCCCTGCAGCAATAGGATGTCCCCAAGGTCGCAGAGCCATCAGCCACCTGCCCCACATCGCCATGGCCCCCAAAGCAGGTTTGTCCATCCCAGATTGCACAGGGCGGGTTGTGCTGGGGGGAGGAACATGGAGAAGCACCAAACTTCAATTCCAACAGCAGGAAAGGGTTTGGTCCCTGCGAAGGGCGAGCTCAGCGATGGCGCTCAGCCAGCCCCATGCTCCCAGATAAGCTGCCAGCCTGGGCAGATAGCAGGAGTGCAGGATGGGTGGAGAACGCCACAGCCCCACAGTAAACTTGTGGTTTCGATGAGGTGGATGGGGAGAGGCAGCGCCTGCCCATGCTGGGGTGAGGGGAACAGCTGCCTCCCTGCTGCAAGGGGGGAGCGAGGAAGATGGGCCCTTTCGTCCCTCAAAAAAGCCAAGGTTTGGGCTGGAAGTGCCTGGTGTGCATCTCCTGAGACCCATGGGCACGGGCGAAGGGATGGCACGCAAGGCCAGGGTCCTCTCCACCAGCACCACGTGGTGAGCCTGGTCCTGAAGAATTGGAGCTGCACAGCCTGAGCCACCAGTCCTCATGGCACACGTCAGAGTCATGAACCCTCCATCTCCACCACCTCCACAGGTGCCTGGTGCCCAAGTACGAGGAAGACATGGTCCTGCTACATGGGCTTAGGGTCCCTGGTCATGCAAAGCCACCGTTGTGTGTTGCTGATGCTGTGCAGGACACTGGGATGAGCCTCAAAGGGGAAGGATGCTGAAGAGGGAGGAGATCCTGAGCAAAGGGCCAGCTGTGGACCTCCATCATGGGAGGTACCCTCCTAGTCCTCCTTTGAGTTGTCCACTGTGCACCAACCAGCAAGAAGCAGACCCAGTAACCATTTTTTTACTGGTACTGGGAGACAGTTGGCTTTCCAGCAAGGCTGTGCTGTTTCTGGTCATCCTGGCGCAGCACAGTCCCAGCATGGGGGGCATGAGGACATTGCTGGCTTGGGGGAACATGGGAGGTCAGTCTGAAGATGGCAGATGCGAGATATCAATGCATTAATCAGCTCAATAGGTGGTTAAAGCAAAGGAGGGAGCTGAGGAGCCCAGGGTAGATGGAGCCAGGCGGTTTTGGATTAGCTCCATGCCATGTAGGTGTGACCCAGCCTGCACAGGTTCTCAGCGGCACAGACCCAAAGACTGTAACAACATAGGGACTGTCAAGAGCTGAACACCTGTGATCAAACCATCTCTGTCCTCAGCTTCATCAAGAAGTAAAAACAGGACACAAGGAGGGAAAAAGAACCAGAAAGAGCAGAGAGGAGGACACAAGGGGTCAAAGCAGAACATCAACAGCCAGGGGAAGACCACGGAGTAAGGCAGGAATGCAAACACGGGCGGCACGGCCACCCCTGCGTGACGTGGCCACTGGTTGCAGAAAGTAGCTGGCTGCCAGCAGCCCTCAAGCCCGTGGACATCTAAACAAGCTACTCACTGGAGCGGAGGCTGGTCCCTCCCTGGAGATCAGGGCACTGGTGGGAAGGTCCCCGCGGGCTCGCCGTCCCCGTGCACCCCCGGGGAGGGGCCACCGGCCGCAGGCACACACACCGGGATCAGGTGTTTGCTTTCCATTCTGCCAGCCGGACAATAACCACCCGCTCCCCAGCCAGGGCCCCGGCTCACCATGCTGAAATTCAGGAGGTATTTGATCACGTAAGTGGATTACTTATTTTTTATTTAAGTAAAATACTGTTTTCTTAAGGAAATTAACTATGATTCATTTAATTCACTAATTAAAATACTATTTCCATCCTGCCTGGAGGTCACGTCCTTGCAGGTCCCTCGGCATTGAGGAATGTTTGGAGGTTGAAGTGGTGATGGGAATGGGCAGAGGAGCACTCCTACTTGGCATAAATGCAGGTCTGGGTTGATGGGGCTCGCTCTTCTAGTGAGGCTCCGAGGGCATGACTTCTCCCCAACATGCTGGGCAGGAAAACAGCATCTTTTGCAAGCTCTGATACCACAAAGAAAGAAGAGCAGGAAAGACCTTGGTGGGACAAGCCAGGTGCTGAACCTCCTGCCCCATCCCAGGGCGAGGGCTCAGCGCTCCCAGCTCTGCACCTGCGGGGTGGACATGGAGCAGAAACGTGGCTCTGGGTGAGTCTTTTACATGGCAAACCCAGCGATCACATCTTGGGTGAGGTGCACTTCCCAGCCGCCGTTTTGGAGAGGACGGATGATCTGGGTGAAGATGTCGCTGCGCATGGCAGGGGGTTGGACTGGATGAGCTTTGGAGGTCACTTCAACCCAAACTATTCCGTGTTTCTACGATTCTAGGAGCAGAGAAGGGCAAGGCTTAGACTTCACGGCAGATCCCTCTTGCTGGGGGGAGTGTTTTGGGGCAGGAGAGCCTTTCCCTGCAGCATCTGGGGGGTTGCACACCCCAACCTATGGGGCAGGGGGTCGAGGGTCTTCCTAACCCAGCCATTTCACAGGAAGGTTTGGCACCCCCTTGCTGCACCACATCATCTTCTCCTGAGCATCCTGCAGACCCTTGTCCCCGTTTCCTCATTTATCACAACATGAGCGAAGCAAACAGCTCCAATCACTGCTCGGCGGAACCAGGCTATCACTGGCATACGTATTGTGTACATTAATTTCCCTGTGCAACACCGCTTGCTGCCTGGAGCATATCTAGACACGGCAAATCAATAAAGCCATTTTCTGCCACCTGCCCGGTGAGCTCAGCCGCAGCCACCTCCCGCAGCACCCGCACGGCTCAGCAAGCACCAGCCGACCATGGATCCATCCCGACCAGTGCATTTTGTTGTTGTTGTTGGGCAGGGAAGGGGCACAGGTCAGAGAAGCAAGTCATCCCCTCTGCTTCAAGCAGAGGGGTGGGAAAACAGAGGGGAAAATCTGCAGCACCCCAGGCAGCCCCTCCCCTGCCAGGAGCTGGCAGTGAGACACGGCTGGGGGCACCATCCCTTACAAATAAATAACCAACAGATGGATTGTTTATTAAATCCATTGAGCCAGTGCAGGGGGATGCTGCTGCTGAGCCCTTGCAGTCAAGGACACCTTTGGGGTGCTGCATCCATCTTTGCACCCTGCTGTGTCCCTTTTGGAGGTGACAGCACACAGGCTCTGGGGGCTCCACAGCCAGAGGCATTTCCAAAGCTCTCGCAGCCTGACCCAGCCTCCAGGGCACGACTGATTCCCACCAGCTCCAAGTGCACCTTGGACACCTTGCTGGTGCTTTCGCCTCAAGTATTTAACTCCGCCCAAAGACCCCTGTGCCCATGATCTCATCCAGGCACATTAAACTGAGCAAAGGCTGTGAAGGAGTGACCCATGGAAAGCCGTTGAGCCTCTTGAAGGCTCATTGTCCAACTACAAACCATCCAGCTGCTCCAGCCTCCAGGACAAAGGCTTCTCATGTCCCATTTTATCCCAGTGCTCCAGTCTCCAAGACAAAGGCTTCTCAAGTCCCCATTTTATCCTTCAGTGCGACGTCTTGGCATCTTCATTTTGGTGCTGCTGCAGCTCTCCCTTTCTCAGCACACTTTCCTTGATGTGTGCCACCAGAGCCAGCCTAGAGGAAAGGCTTTATTGTAGCCTGATCAGACCCAAGAAGCCAGGAACATCTTGCATGTGTGTAGTTGGTCGTTCAACCAACACAATGGTCATCTCAAAAAAGTCAGCAGGCTGGCAGCAAGAGGACTTGGATCTTTCACAAATTCCCTACAGGTTGAAAGTTCAGTACTGACCAGGAACCTCTGTGGAAGCAAGTCCAGAATTGTGCCTGCCCACAATACAGATTTTGGAGTGGCCGAGGGTGCTACCTAACTCAGTGCCACTTGCCAGCCAAGTCTTGCATCGTTCTGCCTTCACTACAAGGCATTCATACAGATCTCCCCAAAGAGAGAGTTTGGGTATCTCGGTATATACCACAGTTAGTTGGCTCTTCATTCCCTTCTTGCTGCCTTTCTTGGGCTGGCCAGGGAGATGAACTCATCATCAGCTGCATCCTGAGTGATGTGATACAGCAGCACCACTTTGTCCAGCAGTATCACTTCATCCTGCAGCAACTCCTCCTTCACTGCCTTCTCCCTCTTTGGTGTCTCTCGGGCTATCAGTGATCTTCCATACCGGGATATTTCAACAAACCTGATCTCGCAGCAGCCCCAAGCCTCTGATCCATGAAGATGAGCAACAAAGATGATGGAGTGGAGCGTCTCCCATGTGAGGAAAGGCTGAGGGAGCTGGGGCTCTGGAGCTGGACAAGAGGAGACTGAGGGGTGACTCATTCATGGGAATCAATATGGAAAGGGGGAGTGTCAGGAGGATGGAGCCAGGCTCTTCTGGGTGACAACCAGTGACAGGACAAGGGGCAATGGGTGCAAACTGGAACACAGGAGGTTCCACTTAAATATGAGAAGAAACATCTTCCTGGTGAGGGTGGCAGAGCCTGGCCCAGGCTGCCCAGGGAGGTTGTGGAGTCTCCTTCTCTGCAGACATTCCAACCTGCCTGGACACCTTCCTGTGTAACCTCATCTGGGTGTTCCTGCTCCATGGGGGGATTGCACTGCATGAGCTTTCCAGGGCCCTTCCAACCCCTGACATTCTGGGAGTCTGTGATCCAACCCTTCTCCTTTAACCCATCTTGGTGTTTCAAGCACTGTTTAATCATTTGGCATTTTTCTAATCTGTTGCTTGTCACACCTATTTATCTGTGGCAGCACGAGGCTGCTGCCATGGCTGGGCAGTGAGCCATGAGCGCGGCCTCATCTGAGCTTGGCAGTTTGCTCCTCAAGTGTAGGATGAACATGGATATCTCCAGGTTGTCATCAGGCCCAAAGCACTTTAGACTTTAAACGTCTCCGAGGAGGAGCTTAGCATTTCCACTCATGGAGTGACATTGCTGAGAGCAGGGAAGAACTGTACCCATGAGTGGCCAAACTGACGTGCAGCCGCTGGAAGATGCTGTAATAAGCAAAATACAGTCAGACGTAATGCTCGGTCAATGATTTTTCTGGAACAAATCCAGTTTTTCAGTAGCGAACCCAAAGTCCTCACCAGCACCGATGGGATGGACGTGACCACTTCAGACAGCCCAAGTTTGTGTCGTTGCTGGCTCATGGATCTAGAACATCTCCCACGTGTCACAAGGCTGCCCAGAGCAGGAGATAAAGCACCATGGGGATGAAGACGCTCTGGGACAAGCAGGTCTGTGCAGTCCCAGGTCAAAACTGTCCAACATCAGCAAACCTCAGCTGTCAGAGTGTGGCTTCCAAGGGCTGCCCAAACTTCCGCTTTCCATAATTCCTGCAAGGTAGATCCCTCAGTTTCACGTGTAGCAAAGCAACCTGTGCCTGCTCCGTCCCTTTGGGAGGGGACAGCAGACATCTGGGGCATGAGGGATGGACTCCCACCCAAACAGAGGATTTAACCAGCTCCTTGGTACAAATCATCTCCTGCTACACAACTATGTGCTCCATGAGCAGAAAGCAGCAGCAATGGAATGCAAACTAATCCTTTTTTCCAGGAAGTTTAGTCCCCTGACTGCTGTACTTAATCTTAAGACTATGATCAAGCTCCACCATGGTTTGCAGCAAGCCCTACAAACTGTAAAAGGCTTGGCTGAGACTAAAAGCTGGGTTGTGCTCCAGAAAGGTGGCAGCACCACATCTGCAGCCACAGCTGGAGCCTGCGCAGGTGTCAGCCACCTCCAGCAGCGGGTGTCGAAAGAAGGGGAGAGCAGGGAAAACAAAGTTGTATTGTCTTTGTTTATAGAGATAGGGCCGTGGTATTTCCAGGCCAGGCAGGGCACATGCCAGACGTGGCTGTTCCTGCTGCTGAAGTGGGAGCTTGGGCTGTGCTGGGTGACGCGTCTCTGAGCAGCCAAGGGACTCTGTGGTTATCGCTGTTTACCTTTTGGTGCGATATTTGTGTCCCAGCTGGAAATTTCCACCAAGCTACATGGCTTGAGCACGGCCTCGTTGGTTATTGCTGCCCCTGCTTCTCTTTCACCTGTGAAAACGCAACCTTACTTTAAAAAAAAATAATAAAAATAATAAAAATAGTCTCAAGGCCTCCTTCTCCTCTGCCTCACACACACATTTCTTCCACCTACTAATCACCTGTTGTGATAGGACAAGGGATGATGTTTTTAAATTAAAGGAGGGAGACTCAGGCTGGACATGAGGAAGGAATTGTTGTCCCTGAGGGTGGTGAGAGCCTGGCCCAGGTTGGCCAGAGAGGTGGTGGATGGACCATCCCTGGAGACATCCCAGGCCAGGCTGCACGGGGGTCTGAGCAACCTGAGCTGGTGAAGATGTCCCTGCTCATGGCAGGGGGGGTACTGGGGGAGCTTTCACAGTCCCTTCAACCCAAACCCTATGAATCTATAACGGTCTGAACTGTCCGCTTCCTTGCAGGAAGTTGAAAGCAATATTCAGGTGCCAGCCAGGTCGTTTCTGGATCTTCTTCAGCCTCCTCGTCCTCCTCTTGGTCACGCTTCAAGTCATGGAGAAGCTGCAGCCTCCTCGGTAGGTCCCAAGCAGGACTGCAAACCTGCACCTCGTCCTCAAGCCTTTCGCTTACCTTTCTCTGGGCCTCAAAACCCTCCTCCTGAAAACCACCCAACAGTGGCTTCTTCAGACAGGGAGGAACATCCAGGTAGGAGAGGACCCCTTGGTCCTCTCTAGGGAGATTGGGGCAGAACTTCTTTAACTCCATAGTACTTTCATGGTTAGTTTTGTTTCTACTCATTCTCTTCCTTCAAGGTTATTCTTAATTACCAGTGTGGTAATACATGGGAATCTTTTGCAATGCTAAAGCACTTAAAGATAAGTATGTATATTTTGATTTGTTTGAACAAGGTGATGCCTATGACAGATACTAAAAAGAAAATTTCTGTTCTGACATCAGAGGTATTCAAGACAACAAAACTTGGATTTAGAAATGCACAAACCATTTCTGTTCATCAGGCTAAGCAGAGTAGGTCTGTGAGGAAGCTAATTCATGTCATGTATATGAAGCAAGTCGAATTCCAGCTACTGCAAAGCTTTTATGTAAGACTTTGCTGACCCAATAGGTGGTGGAATATAAATAGATCAACACTACACCCTTCCTTCTGCTGTTCTACCTAATCCTTCCTTGCATTTAGGATTGAAGAGTATTTGATCTATTAGGTCTTAAATCAGACGCTGTTTCCTAAACAGGGGCTCTCACATCCAGCACCTACACCCTGGCCAGAGCTGAGATCACTGTGTGTCCAGACCAGGCTGCTCTGGGCTCTGTCCTGGCTGGCCTCAAATCTCTACAGCCCTTGAGCATCCTCCCAGTCTGGGGTCATCTCCAAACTTTCCTCCAGCTTCTCCAGGCCACCTGCTCTTCTCTCTCTTTGCCTTCTCTTGCTCGGTCTCTTTCCACCAGCCCAGGGTGGGCCGGGGTCTTTAGAACATCGCTGCTGACCCACCCTCTTCTCACACCCACCCCACCCTCCCAGGGCAGTGGGGTCAAATCCTACACCCAACCAGCAATGCCACCCACAAGAAAGAGGGGGGAACATACTTTGGGGGTTTCATTGAGCTCCTTCCATCCCCTGCCTGTTGGCAGCTGAGCCACATGTCCTCTTGTTACAGAAACTGTCGGTGCCAGCTGGAGCGGGCTCTGCAGCAAACCACGGACCACGGCCAGAAGAGGCCCGGCGATGTCCTCCAGACCCCCAACCCACTGCGGGAGGAGAATCCCGCACACTGGAAGAGGAAAGCCATGCCAGATCCTACCTCAACTGAGAGCACACAGGACGTTTTCCAGACGCATCGGTATTTCAGCTGGGAGACCCCGCTGGAAAGCAGCCCGGGCAGCCAGGAGGAGCAGGGGACCTGGCAGCCTGCGGAGAGCAGCATGGAGGTGAAAGCCCACCCTTCATCCACAAGGCTGAAATCCCAGCTTCCTGGCCTGAGAACACCCACCAGAGAGGGTCCTTCTCCGAGTCTTCCTGACAGGATCTCCGCAGTTTTGGGGGGAGATGCTGATGCTTTCAACAGCAATTACATCATCTTTGCAAACAGGATGCCGGCGGAGGATCACAGGAGAACGTCACCACCAGGAACAAGGCAGGTTGTGGTAGAGAGGCTGTCTCAGGCTCAAGCCATGGGTTCCCTCCACCATCAGTGGGGCAGCTTGTTTGAACACTCCTCACCAAATTCAGCTCAGCCTCCACTAGCAGAGAACTTTTACAAGACAGACCTGGAGAGAGGATTTTCCCCAAGCTGGACAGAAGTCTCTAAACGTGACAAGGTGACTCTTGGTGAAGGCCAGCAGGCCCAAGGGGTCTCCTCTCAAGGGGAAAGGTGTGAACCCAAGACCGACATTGTTTTCCTCAAAGTCCACAAGAGCGCCAGCAGCACTGTCATGAACATCCTCTTCCGCTTCGGCGAGAGGCACAACCTCACCTTCGCCTTCCCCGTGGGGGGTGGCAACCAGCTCTTCTACCCCCACCACTTCTTGGCCAAGTTCGTGCAGGGCTTCTCCCCCAGGAGCCCTCGGCGGTTCAACATCCTCTGTCACCACATGCGGTTCCTGCAGCCGGAGGTACGGGCAAAGCCATGGCGCCTTGGCATTGGGTGAACAGGGGAGGGAGAGAGGGGCTTGTGTGGAGCAAGGTGGGATGCCCATAGAGCGCATAAACTCTTTGGGGATGAAGCTAAAGAGAGACAGGGTTGCCCCCAGGTAGCTTGCATGTTGTGGCTATCTCCCAAGAGCTTCTGTAAACAGGTTTGATGAATCGTGGTGCTGTGACCTGAGCCAAGCCAGGGGACAACGTCTGTAGCAGTCAGCGACTTTTCACCTCGTTCTTGTCTGGTGGGCCCATGGAGATGTCTGGCTCCCTGGGCAGGCCCAGAGGCCACCAGCTGCAAGAGGAGAACGCCTTGAGCACATCAGCTCAGGTCAGCCATGCCCAGCATCCAACACACTGGATGCCACTTGAGGACATGCAGATCTGGGGAATGGCAAGGAGGTAGGACATGTCTCAAGCCTGGACAAGCCACCCAGCTGTGGCAGCATGTAGCAGGGAGCTTTGGTCATGGCCTTCCCCACATACCTCCTGTGGGGCTAACACAGCTAACACAAACACTCCTTTGACGAGCTGCACCCTGAAACCCTCCCCAGCACCCACCATCTCCAACTCCAGCGAGCGTTTCTGTGTTCCAGCAGAGCACAGCTGCGAGCAAGCAGGTCCTTTCTCCCAGCCCCACCTTTAAAACCTTCTTTTTCTCCTCCACAGGTGCAGAAAGTGGTGTCCAGCTCGGCCGTCTACTTCTCCATCCTGAGGAACCCTGTGCAGCTCATGGAGTCCTCCTTCTCGTACTACAGGGGCATGGCGGCTTTCTCCCGCGCCCGCAGCCTGGAGGAGTTCCTCAGCCAGCCCTACCTCTACTACGACCCCACGGACAGCAACAGACACTATGCCAAGAACCTCATGACGTTCGACTTTGGCTTCAACCCCGATGGAGAGGTCTCAGCCAAGCGGGTGCAACTCATGCTGAAGGCCATTGAGGCGTCCTTCGACTTGCTCCTCATCTCCGAGTACTTCGATGAGTCCATGGTGCTGCTGAAAGAGGTGCTGTGCTGGGACCTGGACAGCGTCGTCTCCTTCCCGCTCAATATCAGGGACAGTAGCACCAAGTCCCGCCTTTCGGACACCATCGTGGAGAAGATAAAGGAGTGGAACAGGCTGGACTGGGAAATCTACACCCACTTCAACAGGACCTTCTGGGAAAGGATCGACCGAGACATCGGCAGGGAGCGTATGCGGCGGGAAGTCCGGGCGCTTCGGGAGAGGCAGGAGGAGTTGGCGAGGACCTGTCTGCAAGGGATGGGCAGCGTGGCCCCCAAGGACATCAAGGACTCTTCCCTGAGGCCGCTGCAGCACGGCAGTGCGAAGATCTTGGGCTACAACATCAAACAGGGCTTGGACAAGGAAACGGAGCACATGTGCCGGCGGCTGGTGACGCCGGAGCTGCAGTACAACAGTGCGCTCTACAAGAAGCAGTTTGCCCAGAAGCCCCCCCAGACCCACCAGCCCCCTCCCTCTCGGCTGGGCAATGCCCGGTGGCACAGGCTGGAGGACACACAAAACTGAGCCACTGTGCCCCCTCCAGGCATTGTTCTTTGCTGAGGACAGTGAGGGGTTTGTCTCCTGGGCTGGGGGGCTGCTCCTGCCTTGGGGTGGGCGGGCTGGGACATTGCTGCCCACTGGAGACCCTGGTCACCTCTGCTGTGCAGGGCCCTGCACCAGCTCTTGGGTGCTACACACTGCAGTTGCAGGATGGGCTGTAATGGGAGGTCCCAGGGGCTCGACACAACACAGAACCCCAGGCTGGTTGGGTTGCAGGACCCCTGTAGATCCCCAGTGCAACCCCTGCTCATGCAAGGTCACAGAGCAGATCACACAGGTGGGTCCAGGCGGGTTTGAATGTCTCAGAGAAGGAGACTCCACACCTGCTCTGGGCAGCCTGGGCCAGGCTCTGCCACCTCCCAGCAAACAAGTTTCTGCTCATGTTCAGATGGAGCCTCCTGTGTTTCAGTCTGTGCCCGTTGCCCCTCACCCTGGCGTTGGGCACCACTGAGCAGAGTCTGGTCCATCCTCTGACACCCACCCTGAGCTATTGATCCATTGATCAGATCCCTCTCAGCTTCTCTTCTCCAGCTCAACAGCCCCAGCTCTCTCAGTGTCTCCTCAGCACAAAGATGCTCCAGACCCCTCAGCATCTTTGTGTCCCTGCGCTGGACTCTCTCCAGTAATTCCTTGTCCTTCTTAAACCGGGGGGCCCAGAACTGGACACAACTCCAGATGTGGCCTCACCAGGGCAGAGCAGAGAGGGAGGAACAACCTCCCCAGGTACCACTGGCCTACTTGGCCACCGGGCACATCGCTGGCTCATGGACACGATGTGACTCTTCAGGGCAGGTCCTGAGCAAACAGGGTGAAACCCCTGAGCGGCAGCTGAGGCCTCGGAGGGGACACCCCGGGCTCTGCGCTGCCCCGACTCCAGCACCCGGAGCACAACCAGGAGGGCAACAGCAACAGAGAGACCATGACCACGCAGGGCCAAGCCGTAAACCAGAGCAGCTGAGCTTGGGAGCAATTCTGTCTGTCCAGCTGCAGCTCTCCTCCACTGCGCCTTCACACTTCAGTGCTGGAAAAGCAGCTTCTTAATTAAAAATAATAATAGTCACCGTCACTCCTGTTAAGTTCCCCTTAATTACATCAGTCTGCACAGTGGATGATCTCCCCAGCAGCCCAAGGAACAGAGCTCAAACCTCTGAAAATGTCCTGAAAACAAAACAAAGCAAGCAAACAAACAAAATCAGCGTTTTTTCCCCTTGAATCTGTAGTTACAGGCTGATTTTGGCTGTTGCGCTCGTTTATAGGCCCAGCATCCTCCCCCAGAGCTGACGCCAACACCCTGTCCGAGAGTAGCCCAGTGAGCATCTCTGCAGCCAGACATCCCAACCCGCCCCTTGGAGCGGCTGTAGGAATATTCTGTAGCAATATTCTGTGCTCTGCCTGGTGAAAAAATACCACGAGAATGGGTTGTGGTGGGGTAGTCAACCTTACTTACCCTCAAACCAAAACCAGAGCCGGCAAATCCTTTTTGATTGATAAACAGAGGCCCCGGCTGAGGGGTTTGAGCATGATTTCCAAACCAGAAGAAGTTCCGAAAGATTGCCAGGGAGGAATCTGAGCACCCCAGTCTCTCCTTTGGCCAGTCACCTGGAGACTCAAAGGTTTCAGTTACCACCCAAAGGATAAACACCAGACAGTCCCCAGTGCCCTTCCCCACAAGGGACCGGGCAGCGCTGAGCATCCCGCTGGGCACGATGCGGGGGCATCGTTTTTGGGGTATTTGCTACGTGGGTTTTAGGGGTGTTTGTTCCATAAAGTTTTACCTCTCAGACGTGTCCACACACAGCTGTGTTGGTCCCTTCCCTCGTCTCTCCTGTTGGGTCGTGGGGTGGTCTCGAGGTTTGCAGAGCTCCAGCTCCCCTCCCGTTCCTGGGCATCTGGCACCTTCCTGGGCTCCCACTTCACTCCAGATTTCAATCCGGTGCCACCTCCTTATTCAGCATTTGAAACTCGATAAACAGAAGCAGATCTTCCCTGCTTGAGCTCCTGCCATGGTGACCTTGCAGGGACGCTTGTACAACCAGAGCATCACACAAATCCCATCCCAGAGCACGAGCCCTGTGATTGCTCTGAAAAGCGGTAGAGCATCAAGAATATACCCAGCTCAGGAATTTTCTGCTCAGAGAGGTCCTGCAAAATTGACTGTTTGCTGCAAAACGCAGAAATTTGCTGCTTTTGATAGGGGAGCAGCTCAGTATCCAGCCGTGCCCAGCAGCCCCGCTCCAGGGGTGCTGCAGCGGGGGTTGTCCCGACCGCTGCCCACCCAGGGACAGAGCCCAGGTGCAGCACCCATGGGGCGCCCCGACCCCGGAATCACCTGGGGGGGCCCCGCTTACTGTCGCAAGAGTTTCCACCCCGATCTGCCCCTCCCAGCGCGAGCAGCAGGCAGGGCAGTGCCGGTTTGGACACCACGGCTTTTCCCAATTTTGGGGATCAGATGGGCTGATCCCCCCCGCAGAGCTCACAGGAATGACTTCACTCACTTAAACGCCAATCACAACATTTATTATTATCTCCATAAACAGTACTTTTTTCCTTCAGGAATGTTTCGTGCGCACACAGAGAGGTGCCCGGGGACGCACGTGCTCCCCCACACCCGCTGCCCGGCTCTCGGTTTGCAGCCACGGACACTTTGTGCCCCGTTTGTTGATGCCTCACAGCACACAAAACCCAGGCTAAGCAACGCGTCCACACACGAGCAGGGTCTCCTGTACTCAGGGAACTCCCTTGCCCTGGAGCATTGTTAATTCCTCTCCAAGAACTGCCATGTCCAGCCTGTGTAATTCAATGACCTCCATTTAACTCAAAGAACATCAATTTTTGACCAATATCCATTTAGTAACTCAAAAGATTAAAGCCTGCTTTCTCCACATCCCAGTTTTCCAAGGCGGTTACTGGTTTATGTTTTGTTTTTACAGCTGCAAGAGACCCAGTCAGGTTATTTCAAGCATTGCATGATGCAATAACCTGGGAGTTGCTCAAGCATACTCACATCACGGTCCTGACCTTCCGTAAGCTCCCTGGCAACACAAGACAACCAGAAATTTATGCAGAAGTGTTAGTTTTTATCCCCTCACCAAGCTAGCGATGCAGGCTTGAACCATTTTGTAGAGTCTTGAATCTGGGCAGGAACAACCCCAGGTTCCAGTGTAAGTTGGGGAATGACCTATTAGAGAGCAGCGTAGGGGAAAGGGACCTGGGGGTCCTGGGGACAGCAGGGTGACCGTGAGCCAGCACTGGGCCCTTGTGGCCAGGAAGCCAATGGTACCTGGGGTGGGTTAGAAGGGGGTGGTCAGTAGGTCAGAGAGGTTCTCCTGCCCCTCTGCTCTGCCCTGGGGAGACCACACCTGGAATCTTGTGTCCAGTTGTGGCCCCTCAGTTCCAGAAGGACAGGGAACTGCTGGAGAGAGTCCAGCGCAGCCACCAAGATGCTGAAGGGAGTGGAGCATCTCCCGTGTGAGGAAAGGCTGAGGGAGCTGGGGCTCTGGAGCTGGACAAGAGGAGACTGAGGGGGGACTCATTCCTGGGGATCAATATGGAAAGGGGGAGTGTCAGGAGGATGGAGCCAGGCTCTTCTGGGTGACAACCAGTGACAGGACAAGGGGCAATGGGTTCAAACTGGAACACAGGAGGTTCCACTGAAAGAGGAGAAGCAACTTGTTGGGGGTGAGGGTGGCAGAGCCTGGCCCAGGCTGCCCAGGGGGGTTGTGGAGTCTCCTTCTCTGCAGACATTCCAACCCGCCTGGACACCTTCCTGTGTAACCTCAGCTGGGTGTTCCTGCTCCATGGGGGGATTGCACTGGATGAGCTTTCCAGGTCCCTTCCAGCCTCTGACACTCTGGGAGTCTGTGATTCTCTCCAGGGAGATTTTCAACCATTCCCAAAGGAGCTCAGGGGTTCACACATCCAGCTTGGGCGATTTCTTCACAACACTTTGAAGAGATCTCACCCTGCAGTAGGGACCGGCCGGGCAGGATGGATGCCAGATGGGATGAGCAGCAAAATCTGTGGAACCTGGTCCCAGGAGAGGGGCCGCAGGGACCAACCAGCCCCATCCGCAGCTCAGTCGCAATGCTGGCAGCTGCTCTTCTCCGCTCTCCCCTTCCGACGGGGGTCACCACCCTCCGCCTGCGCCACCACCCTCGCCTTGGGTACCTTGTATTTGCTCTTCTGGCTGTAGAGCAGGTTTTTCTGGAAGAGTCGCGGGATGTTGCCTTGGTACAGCAGGAGGGCAGCGAGCATCCCTGAAACCAGAGCGTGGATCCCGTCGTGGGCTGCACCGAGCACCCCCACGGCTCAGCAGGGATTTTTAGGCGCTTGCCACAAGCTTCAGCATGACCAAAACGCAGCTCAGCACCACCGAAGTCCCCACCAACAGTATCTAAAGAATCCTTGCTATATTACTTTAAGGAGAATTTAACTGTTGTATCATTAATATAAAAGCAAGACTTGTTTTGATCCAAAAGGGCTGTAAAATGCCAGCAGTGTCCTTCCCCCCACTCTGCATTGTAGGCAGCACATACTCAGCTCCCCCTGGTCATCAGACAGCTGTCACCTAAATAGCGAAGCTCAGCCTATTGTTGCCCTAAAACATCTTTGCTTCATCTCCCCCACACTCTGGCCTCGGGGGGAGTTTTTCCCGTGTCCCATGTAGAAATTGGATTTAAAAAAACAGATAGCGAAAGGATGACTGGAGCGACAGGGAGGGGGGGACAGAAAAGGACACTTGCCCTTTGCCAGGGATGGTTTGTGTCACACCCAGCATTGCCCCCATCCCAACTTCTGCTCTGGTAACCTGATCTCACCTGCCAGGGGCCCCAGCCAGTAAACCTGGACGTAATCCCAAAAGTCGCTCCCCGAGCAGTGGAAGGTGGTGGCGGCCAGGGCAGGGTTGAAGAACGCCCCCGTGAACGGTGCGGCTGCGGGGGAAGAGAAGCACGGCCGTCAGTCTGGGATGGATCCTTTGGGAGACCCACAAAGAGCTGGACCAGGAGACCCACAACCCCTCCTGCCCACCAGGAGCATCTCTGCTGCGGCTCCGGCAGCTGCATCTCTCAGACATGGGGAAACCCCTCCCTGATCGCAGCAGAGCTCAGTGCAGGACCAAGGGGTCGCGTCAGGGGACATTCAGGGAAAATACTCGCAGCCTTGGGACAAGCTCCTCATGTGCTATTTCACCTGCTGTCATCTTCATCCCCAAGTGGGACACGGTTTACCACCAGTGTTAGGTTAACAGTTGGGCTTGGGGATCTTGAGGATCTCTTCCAACCAGAATGATTCTGTGATTTCAAAATTAATATTCCCCAAAATAAGTAGAAAACAAATGTACTAGTAATCATCTTTCACATCCTGGAAGGTGAAAAAGGGACTGCTCCTACCTTCCCCCCCCAAAGCAAACAAGGTATTTTTCTAAATGACTTAGAAAGAGAAAGGCAGGTGCTGCTCACCTGCGTATGTCAGGAAGGTGACAGTCGCTGCCAGCGCAGGGACACGGTACGTCGGGCGACTCTGGTGCAGCTTGAGGAGGACCAGGTGCAGGAGGAAGGAGCAGGTGCCTTCTGCAAAGGCCGCGTGCTGCAGGGACGTGTGGATGGAGGAGCTGCACTCGGATGCCATCAGGTTCTGGATGAGGTGGAACTGTGTCAGCTCCCAGGACCAGTAGAGCTTGGTGACAGCCCAGCCCGTCCCCATGCCCGCACCCTGGGCCACCAGCTTGGCGGCAGTTGCGGCGAAGCTGGACTCGAGGAGCAGGAACTCCTGCAGCGAGACGGTCGGGTTGGCGGATGCTCCATCGAAAGAGGCTCCGTGAACAGCAAAGAGGATGAAGAGCAGGGTCAGGACCACGTCTGGGCCAAAGCCACCACCCCAGGGGCCTATTTCCACCAGCATCCTCAGCTCGAGGCAGCTGGCGCACAACTGGAAAGAGGCAGCCAGCTCAGTGGCGACACAACCGTAGGCTCCGGGAGACAGGAGCCTCTTGGAAAGGCACCTGAACGCCTGGCACACCCCGACAACCAGGAAGAGAAACGCGATGGAGACATTCAGGCCGGCCATGGCAAAGGCTGCGCTGCGGGGAGGTCGGACCCAACCTCGTGAAGGAGCGGGGAAAACCGCACCTCCTCTTTATAAAGCCGCGCGTAAGCAAACGTGGCACGGCCCGACAGGCTTGGGAAGTGCCACACGTGCTGTCCCCTCCTTTGGGGACAATGCCAGCTGCCCCGGGAGCCCATGGACTCACCACAGCTGGATTGGCCACAAGGTGTTTGTGCCAGCGAGCAGGTCCTGGTGTTATCTCCACCGCACAGTCACTGAGCGTCCAGCCCCCGGTGTTCACACCCGAGAGCCTGCAGCAGCTCCCGTGGGGCTTCCAGGAGCAAACCCCTTCATTTTCTTCCTACGTGGCGCCATAAAATGTCACTTATTGCCCCAATCCCAAAGCCTGGGATGTGAGGAGACTCTTGGAAAGCCAGGAACCCACACAAGGAGATGGCGCCTCTCCAGGGCAGAGCCACTCTAAGCCACAGCAAAGTCCATCTTGGGCCAGTTTGAAAGCCTGGCTTTGCCTGCTGCTTCCTAAGACTTCACCTCATTTGTTGGCAGCACTAATTGCAGGTGGGGTTTTGGTGACAGTGACATTTACACTCCTGCTGGTAACACGTGTCTTGGGGACAGGATCTTTCCCAGCTCCAGCAAAACCACCCCATGGCGTTGTTGTTACTTGAAACCCGCACCATATAAACCTCTGAACACATCTGGGTCAGACCTTCAAACACGTGATGGGGTCAACAGCGATTGTAGGTGACAAAATACACCAGGTGACAAAATACAGAGTGGTCGCTCCAGCGTTGCATCCCCTACACCAGCTCCCACCAAGGACCCCCTGACTCGCACCGCTGGGATCTGCGGGGACAGAAGGGGACAGAGAAAAGCAGCTCAGGCCATGGCAGGAAGGGTGGGATGGGGTGGATAATGCCACATTATCAGGGACTCGTGGTTAACAAAGCGCAAATAATTCATTACGCATCTTCTGGGTCACTTCCCTGCTCTGCAGCACAAGTTTCACCACCTTGAGCTCCCATTTCCCATCCCTACGCAGTCACTGCTGTTGCAAAGTGTGACCCCAGGGCAGCTTTGGGAAGGTCCCTGGTGACCACAGCTCATGGCACTGGGCTTGGGAAGCCTTGGGAAGCCCAAGAAGGGAGTGAGTCCGCACCCCAACAGCCCCTCATCTGAGCCCTCCCCACACAGCTGCCCTGGCTTCCTTGGCCTGCCTCAAAACATACCCCAATTTAACCATTTTGAACCCATTTCTCTCTCCAGAAGGCAAGATGAGCGTGTATATTTCTCTCAAATGAGCAAACGGCCTCGCCTGAATAATGGCAGATGAAACAAATTCCTACTTCTGGCTTCATGAAAATTCACCTCTGGCAAAGCGTTGGTCAGACAAATCTCCGCTCTGCAGAACACCACAAAAATGGAACATTTCAACCCAATTATCTTCTGCTGTTGTGTGCCTCGAACTCCCCTCTTCAGGAAACAAAACCTTACAAGGACTTGGCAACGCCAACCCAACCCAAGTCCCTGGAGAGAACTGCTGAACGACGGGAACGTCACACCCAACATCCCCCAATCATTCTGTGATTCTAACCAAAAAAATGGGGGTTAAAATATGCCCCTTACGCTAATTGTTCTCGCTGTTCTTCCAAGAGAAAGCTGCCACATGCTAATGCCTAAAAATGGCGCTCATTCTCATCGTGTTCCTCCAAACGCAGCTGTGATGTGCAAAACATTGCGACACCCGTGGTAAAACTGGAGGAAAACACATCCCAACGTTTCCCATCCCACAGGGATGGATTTTCCCCTGTTCCTTTTAAAGTGAAATGTTCGGAGGTCTTTAAAACCTTATTTCCCATCCGCTGGCTGTAATTATGCCCATGACACATCCTGCAGTTGTGGGAAACTTAAGCCAGGCTGGGGACAGGAGCTGGGAGCTGTTACGAGGATAATTAACAGCATTAAATAACAGATACGAAGCGGCTCATTTCCCATCTCACTTCAGCGCTGACGGCAGAAGGGGACAGGCTAACTAAAATTGTCCAAAAATTGCCCCAAAATTCCCATATTCCCACCAAAAACCTCTTTTCTGTGGCTGGAACCGTGTCTTTTCTAAACCGATTTGCTTTCCGGGCTGTTCAAACGCTGATAATTTAAACGGGTGGTTTTTTAGCCGTGGGATAGGAACAAGCTGGCATTTCCACAGTTAAGTAAAACAAACACTCTCTGAAAATACTGAAAGGTAACACAAGCTGAGCAGAACCACGCCGGCTCCTATTTGCGCCCACAAAGCGGTAAGAGCTACGGCCAAGAGCAGCTGCGGGGTTATTTAAGGTGAGTTTTGGGGTGGATAAGAGGTGTCCAGGAGCAGGCAGTGGTTATGGGCTGCTGTGACCAGGCAGAAGGGACCTGCCCGCGGGGTTCTAAACACACACCCCTGGGTAAAAAAGGCTCGGAGAGCCACAGGTGAACCGGGCTGCATGAAACAACAGGAATCCTTAAAACAAGCGTTTGCTGGGAGGAAAGATAAAGGTGGATCGTCTGTAGGTCTAAAAAGCTTGAATTCAAGGGACTGTCGGTCCCTAGGAAGGGCACCCCTGTACCCAGGATGGGAAAAGAGCCTCTGTTCCCCCTCCAGAATAGCCCGTGGAGATGCCCCGAGTCACAGCAGGGTCCTCTCTGGTCATTCGCAGCTGTAATGAGCCAGATTCATTATTCACATGCCATTCAAAAAACAGCAGGAACTGGGGTCTGTGCATTGAGAGGCATAGACAGTGCGTCAAGAGGCATCACCTGTGCATCCAGACATATCATGTGTGCATCGAAACACATCACCTGTGCATTGAGAGGCATCAACTGTGCATCCAGACATACCATCTGTGCATCGAGAGGCACAGACAGTGCATCGAGATGCATCGCCTGTGCATCCAGACACATCAACCGTGCATCGAAAGGCATCCAGATGCATCACCTGTGTATCCAGATGCATCATCTGTGCATTGAGAGGCATCGAGACACATCACCTGTGTATCCAGATGCATCATCTGTGCATTGAGAGGCATCGAGATGCATCAACTGTGCATTGAGAAGCATCAAGATGCATCACCTGTGCATCCAGATGCATCATTTGTGCATCGAGAGGCATCGAGACGCATCACCTGTGCATCGAGACGCATCAACTGTGCATTGAGAGGCATCAAGATGCATCACCTGTGCATCCAGATGCATCATCTGTGCATTGAGAGGCATCGAGATGCATCAACTGTGCATTAAGAGGCATCAAGATGCATTACCTGTGCATTGAGATGCATCAGCTGTGCATTGAGAGGGATCAAGATGCACCACCTGTGCATCGAGATGCATCAACTGTGCATTAAGAGGCATCAAGATGCATTACCTGTGCATTGAGATGCATCAGCTGTGCATTAAGAGGCATCAAGATGCATTACCTGTGCGAGAGGCATCATCTCTGCATTGAGAGGCATCGAGGTGCATCACCTGTGCATCCAGACACCATCTGCTATTCTAGTTCCATCCTTCTCTCTACTGCCTCAAGACATCTTCTCCAAAGCAAAAGCCTGTTGGCCTTTTAGTGTCCTAATGAATGAGCAATTGTTAACTTCCCAGTGGGCAAACCCCATTAAAAAAATATATAGATATACTACTACTACTACTAATAATAATAATAATAAATAATAATAATCATAATAACAAAACCCTCAGTCCCCTTGGCTGTTCCAATAATTGGCTCAATAGGTAAATGGGTTTTGCAGACGACGCACTGGAAGAAATTCCTCCCGCAGACACCAGCGGGAGGACAAGAACGGGAAAAAGCAGCATCAGCATTGCAATAAGGGAAGGACGGCACGGGGAGCCGCATCGGCACTGCCCTCCTCCCTCGCAACTGGCTGCAAACACAGGAATTACCGTCAGAAAGTCACTGCTCTCACTTCTTCATGTTTTTCGCCACCTCAAGAAAAAGCTCTTGGGTAAAAACCTGTTTCCTCCACACATCTGGAGAGCAACACAAATCCAGCTGAGCTCAGCAGCTGCGCGTTCCTTTCTCACATGACTGAGCACGGCTATTTCTATTAAAAACAGTCTCCAGAGCAAAAGGCAAGTTATAAAAACAGGGGGGAAAATGCAGCTGTACAAAGCCCCGGCAGCAGGCATTGCGGACAACTGCGGTGCTGGCGCACGGGCCGGGCGAATCGTGCCGAAACCCAACGTCTGTCTTCAGGCACCGCTGCGAAAAAGCTGATCAGAAATGCAGATCCTTTCCAGTTTTTCATCCTGGTTTTAACCAGCGTCTTGCTGGTGCGGTCTGAATTATTGTCCTTTGCAGTAAATTCACTGTAGCCCCGAAAGGGAGAAATCATCCTCAAATTTAGCATCTTGAAGAGTGATGTTTTAAACACCCAGTCTTGAATAAAGGGATCCAAAAAGATGGGGCTGCTCTTGGGTTTAGTTTAGATGATGAGCAAGCTCACGCAAGACTTAACAGGATTAATCAAGTCAGGACTAGTGAGTTCCACCTTGTGCAACCCACGTTCAGGCAAAGCTCTGATCTCCTTCAAGCAGCACAAGCACCGGTACCCAGAAAATCAGTGAGTTCCACTAAGCACCTTCTCCCCCCTCCTGCCAACCTTTTCCCCCAGAAATTAAATGCCAAATCACTTAGATGCAGAGTTAGAGAACATCGGTTTAAATGCATGAAGGGTCAATTATATAGAAAGATAGCGATATTACAACAAATTAATTAACCTGAAGAGACACTGCTTTGTTCAAATCAACATTCTCATGTCTGGATGAAAAGGCTCCTGAAGTCGAGTGGTTTCTTCATTTCCCTTTGTCAGTGGTTTCAGCGAAGCTTGTACAACACACAAGAGAGGGGAAGAGACGATTTTCCAGTAACACATGGGAAACGCACGACACAATGAGTCCTCGACATTCACAAGCAAGACAGAAATTTCATCTGGATTTCAAGTGAGATGGTCTCAACTCCAAAGAAAACGCGTTGAGACGTCCTTTTCCTTAGTTGAACTGCCAGGCCAACGCAAGCGAGGCTCCGCAGCAAAGCGAGAGGCGCCATCCATCTCACCCCACGTCCCAGGCAAGCTGTTGACAACCAGCATCATCCTCACCCAAACGCCGACCACCGGGAGCATCTTCCACGCAGGCACCAGGACAGCTCGTTCCCCACATCTGTGCCACATAGGCAGGATGCTGGATGATACCGATACAGAATAGTTCCTGGATCATCATCACGTTGCCACGACGGCGCTTTACCGGCCCACCGCTCCCACCCCAGTGGGTGGGTGGATGGTGAAGAACCGGGCTGCTCTCGGCTTTGCGCGGCAGCACAGAAAACTTGCGGTTATCGCCAGGTTGGTACAGATGCTGATGAGTAATCAAATTTCAAAAGAAACAGGGCAGGCTACGATAGCATCAAATGATATCCACCATAATGAAAGCATTCATAAGAACCTTAATTACAAATACATTCTATCAATCTCATTAAGACATCTGAACACGTACTCTGTTCAGATACTCTTGTCTTCGAAGGTATAAAACTCACGATGGGGGAAGGGGGGAAAAAACCCAAATGTTTTTTAAAAGTTTATTTCTAGCCCTGAAAGAACAGTTATTAAACAAAGTCAACAAATACAGTAGTTAATATTGCAGTAACAATTAAATAACATAATGGGATTAAATTACACAAAAGGCAACATTAAAATCTGAAGACAGTTAAAAAAAATAAAAAGGAAAGCTTGCACCTACTTCCATTTCCATTGACAGAGGGGAAAAATGGACCAGAGACATTTATTTATTAATGGAGAGACCCTTAACAACCTCCTTGTCCCCTCCCCAGCCACCCAGTGTCCCCTCCGCTGTGGGGACCCCGCCTGTCCCATCTGCTCTGCGCACAATTAGCCTCATTAACACCTAAGGCAGCTCAAAGTGCACATTCCCAGTGCTTTGAATGAAAAGTCGGGGGGTTATTCTACGATAACAAGATCCCAGGTGTCGCACATTCCCTGCGTCTCGGCCATAAGCTGCCCTGCTCCGTATACCCACCTAACCGCACCGCTATATGTTACACTCCACACGCATCACACGCGGTTTTGGTCCTGACTCAGGATCTGGCGCTGGCACCCGAGACAGAGCGAGACGTACGGGGACCCCGGCGCTGCCCAACACGGTCCTGCCCTCAGCATCGTCTGCACAAACTCTGCCCTAGGGACACCGCAGCCTCCCAGCAAGCCCTACGGACACCAATCCGCTCCCTTCGGGGTTAAAACCGAAACACAACGCACCTTACGCGTTTAAATTTTGCAAACGCAACCAGCTGACATGGTTAGAAAAGCGATGCCTGAGCCACTATGACATGAAAGCGCAGCCTGGCAACCTGCTCCTGGCTCTGCTCGTCCATCCGCTGCCCCTCTGGCCACAACAGGCACAAACCCCTCAATTTTTAACAATAAAACGGCTGCATGGGGAAGGGGAGGTGTGGGTGCTTCTCACCGTGAGAGCTGAACACCATTCCAGGTCATGCAACAAGCGCTGAGATCCTTTTGGTAACTTCTGGATGGGGCCAAGTTTTGTGTGCTAAGACGGCTGGAAGTTTGGAAATCATCTCCTAAGTAGACTAAATTGGACACATTTTGTAAGATACGTTTTAAATCATCCTCATTCATCAAGAAAAGTGAGCTAATAAGTTAAAGTTACTTATGATTTCTTGGTTTTCTATCTAAAAAAAAAAAAATTTAAAAAGAAAATCTCCCAGTTTAACTCTGACACAAGGAGTTTCACAAAGTCCATTGCCAGCAATGAACAAAGAGGGAATCCTGGGTATGACGGCTTTTCTATCCTCGGCCAAGCCTCCTCTCTACTTGATCAGGGAGTCAGATGCGCAGAAACCACAGACACGGTGTTCACAGCGTCCACAGCTCGTAATAATTCACCTGACTGGAACAAGACACCTCCTCGAACGATAAACCACAGCTATTCTTACCCTGACAGCTGGCAGGATTTATTCCTTTGATGGAGTAGTTAATCTAATTTATCCGACATAACGCTTTGCCACCACGCAAGAGCAGAACGCAAGCTGGACTGCGATCCCACAGCGCAAAACTGCATCTTGTTGGTACCATGGCATCTCCTAGAAGCCTCGAGACCCTCGTCCCGCTTCCCCTCCATCGTCACCACAACCAACCTGTGCTGTCCTGGCCGCTCTCGCCTGGCAATTGGTTTTGTCACAACCTTGGCTACCAGCTCCCAACACGTCGTTATCTCCCTCGCTACACAAATGTCAAACTATCTGAAAATGACTTCTATCTTCTGCCAGCAATGGTTGTAAAAGTGTGCAAAAAGTTTTTATTCAGGGTCCTCCGTCCATACTCAGCCATAGCCCTATTCCCGTCCCAGGTCCTGCACCGCCGGGAATGCAGCAAAATCCCACTAAAGCACTGGTTTTCTGTCACAGAATCGTTTGGCACATGGAAACTACAGTTGGCTCCTCCTTAAACACTCGGGGAAGTTGAAATGCATAGAGCGTAGCACAAGAAGAAGCCAGGACACGGGCTCGTGTACACTTGGCCCTGGTAACACAGCAAGAACTTGAGCGCTCGAGCCGCTCGCTGTCCTTCAGAGGGAGGCACGTTCAACGTTCGGCTTCAGCCATCCCAGCGGGTACAACGTCGTTAGCGAGATGGGACCGGTGGACATGGAACATCCTCTCAGCCTCTGATGAGCCCCGCGGATGCCTGACAGTGCCGTGCTCATCTTCTCCGAACGGCGCTTTGGCACGTCCAGCTGTTCATCGTCTTCTGCTTGAATCACGTTTTTAAAAATAACCTGTATCTTCAGTGTCCTCAGATCTGATGATTCGTTCTTCTGGTTTCATTAGTACAAATGGAGCACATACAAAATTGGAAAAAATAGCTCTAATACTTAAACTCTGACAACTCCATAGGTTGATGCATTATTTGCTTGGGGGAAGGGGGGAATTACAACATATACAAAAATGTATTTGATACAAAGAAGGGAAATGTAACATAAAAAAGTCAAAGGCACCAGCATAACTTCCAAAGCCCAAGTCAGAGCACAGATACATGTTTTTGAACCACCCACCGCACCAAGCACATTATCCCCTAAGCTTCTGGCCAGCAAGTCTAAAGGGAAAATAAAGAGCAGACAGGAAGACAGCTGGAATTCTTTTTCTTGCCCTGACTATAGCTGATCATTTGATCATAAATAAAGTATCTGACCCCTACCTACAGATCCATAAACTGACATCCAAAGACTCGACCAATCGTTAAGTTTCTACAAAGAGGCCACATCTTCGATTAAAAAGTCCACAGAGCGCTGGTGTATGAGAAACAGCTGAACGCTTCTCTTCCCCCTCTCTCCAGATTCCTCTTAAAAAGTAAAACGCACCTCAATACATGACAATTTCTTAAGTAGCCAAGTTGTCAATTCTACAGTACAGTAACAGCTAATCCATACAAGAAACAAGGGGCAAGATGTACCTTCACATTTGTCACACTTGCCATGAATATCGTCATACGGGAGCTTACCAGAGTGATATAAAACTGAACAGGTAGAGGGGAGGAAGAGGAGAGTGAGAAGAGATCAGCAGGTGAAATTAGTACTGCTCTCTGAAAGCTTGAATCTGTCATTCAAGTATTGAAAGTACCCAGAAGGGTACAATGAATGGGAGCTGCTACAGCGAAATGGTTAAAAATAACCCCTTAAAACCCCAGGCACAGTAAGTGGCATTTCTGGGCTGTCTGCAAAACAAAAGTAAAAGGCCAGTAATTCAGTCCTTGATTCCTTCCCGACCCCAGACAGGGATTGCTAGAGGCACCACACTTTATTCTGGGTGTCTTCTGGATGAGAGTTTCTTCCCTTTCGCAGACATTTCCCACCCCCCCCAGAAAATCCCTCCCCCCAGATGTGTAACAATTTCATATATTATAAAGATTTGTAAAATACAAACGAACAAACAAACAAAAAAAAGGGATGAAGGCTGTGGCGGTAATGTTAGCGGTTACTCTTCATTGCTTCTTTGGCTGCCAAGATCAGTGGCGTCAAGCTAGACAGAGGTTTGGCCAGTTTCAAGAAGGGATGCTGTCAGGAAGAGAGAAACACAGTCAATTAGAGAAAGACGTCATTCGAAAAGCCACTAAAAGCCAGATATTTACACGGCTCTTTTCATCCTGAGGTCTGAAAAGACCTCTGTCCCTTGCTCCCAAAGGGACAGACCCGGAGCACTTAATAATCGTTCCTTCTCACCCCAAAAACAGCATTAGGCTGTTTCTTTTGCAATAATTCACTACAAAGAGGTTTCCTGCTCAAATATCTTCTCTCAGTCCCATTCTGCTCACTTCAATGGCTATACTAAAGTAAGTTTGTGAATTGTTGGATGCCGTGGCATCTGTATCTCAGGCTGTGAGGGGAAGGCGATTCTCACCTGTAGCAATTCTTTGGCTGACCCTCTTTTCTCTACATCCATCTCCAAACATCGGTTCAAGAAATCCCGGAATATCGGGGACAGTTTCTCGGGGTTCTGCAGCTCTGGTGTGCCGTTAGTTGCTATCAAATACAAAGCCTGCAAAATGAGGAATATCGTATAACCAAAAATATGCCAAACGGAGGTGCCCAGTGGCAATCCCTTAGTCTAGATCAGAAAGGGCTCTGCAGCCCACTTCTCTCCTTGACAAGATAAAACCCAAGAATGCCACAATTCTACACAGTCATGACCTATTCTTACCAATAGCAAAATAACATTTAAAATCTTTTGGCACCAGATACTTACCCTGGCAAAGAAAATATCAGATTCTGACACAAGCGGCATTTTTCACAACCTAAACTAGGACAGAAAACTGAGTTCGAAGTCCAACATTTTAGTTACAAGCAGGTACTAATCTTCTAAATGGAAAAATTCAGTAGGGCTGACTGCAAATTCAAGACGGGTGCGTTCTGTTTGGAGGAATTGTCTTGTGCTGCTGAAGCTTGTTGTGGTTTTTTGTTTCATTTTCTCTTTAATGTAGATAGTTAACTAAACACGTTCGTATGGTAAACACCGGCAAACCTCTGGGCTCCTTACCCTCAGGGGGTTTTCGTTGAGGTACGGGGGTTCTCCTTCTACCATCTCAATGGCCATGATGCCTAGAGACCAGATGTCCACTTTGGGGCCGTACGCTTTCCGCGTCACCACTTCGGGAGCCATCCAGTACGGGGTTCCCACCATGGTGCTGCGCTTGCTCTGCTCGGGGGTGATCTGAGCACAGAAACCAAAGTCAGCTGTAGGATAACAGAACGTTACAAAGTTAAACTGGTGCACCCCACGTAAGCCGGTTTCCTAGAAGATTTCTCTATTACTACACATATATTTTACTCCTTCACACTTGAGGGGCTTGGGGGTGTCTCCTTTTTTCTTCCCCCTGCCATATTGGCCATACTACAAAATCCAACATGCAAGACAGGTACAAAACCTGAAGGTGTTTGAGCAGGGCAGACGTCGGTGGCATGAAGATAAGGCTTTTTGTCCTCTGGAAAAGCGACGCGAATATTATTACCCTGCAGAACAGTATTTTGCCCAGTCTTCAAGATTCCTAGACTGGTAACAGCCCAAAAAAAACAGTAATCACACAGAACACAAGTGTTCTGTGCGTGGCAGGCTATAGAACGTGATGTGGAACACACCAATCCACAAGCTACAGCTTCTGCCCTGCCAAACAGATGTAATTTGTGCGGCTATCGAGTTGGACATTTCACAGCATTTTGGCCATCAAATACAGGTACTACAGCTGACAGACACACGGAAACAAGGCTTCAGATACGTGAAACGCTGCCCCACTCAGCAGAAGGAACCTGGACAAACAAACCTTTCCACAAGGAAACTACCGGAGGGAACAACCACACTCAAGAAAACGAGAAAAGTCACCTATTCCTATAGCCTTCAGGTGCAGCAGCAAGGCATGTCCCATCATGTTACTTTATCCAGCTGCAGCACTCCCATTTCCCAGGCATGTAAAGCATCAATAAGAACAGAGTTAAGGCAGGAGACAGATTTTACCTTATCATTGAGTTTGAGAGAGAAAGAGAGAGAGAGAGAAAGAGAGAGAATTTAAAATTTGGAGTCACGTTTGAAAGTGTCACGCCACGCAGTGCTGACAATAGAGCCACAAAGTGTGAAGTTGTACCAAGAGAGTGTTTGAGCAAAGAACTGCCCACACCACAATTGTCAAGATGCTGCCTTAAAAAAAGGGGGAAAAAATAGACCTATAGCAGCCACTGAGCTCCTCACCAGCACTTCTTGGCCTTTATTAGTGTCCCACTCAACTCAAAGCACAGTGTATATCAATGAAGACACCAGAGAACCAGCAATGTGTTTCTCCTGACCTACCAACAAGGTCTTCGGCATCATGCCCCAGTGAGAAGAGACAGGCAAGATGGAGAACCCGGTTTCACCAACCCGCAGACTGTGTGCAGGTCCGTGGTGGTGCCAGGCAGGCTGGGATCTGCCCCCTCTCCTGCCACCACGAAGCCAAACTCCCCCAGAGAATGCAAGAGCTTGACAAGAAGGTGGAGCTTCTTCCACCCTAAACAAGTGCGAGAAGCTCTGTGAGCACCCAAAGAAAGCATTGATGAGACAGCTTGTCTCATGGTTGATTACAGAATCTCCCCTTCACACAGGACATTTTCACAGCTAACTCCTGTTTCCTCCCGTCTCTCCTTCCTCCTGGGGCTGACGCTTCTTTACACCAGCTGCCAACCCTGTCCTCTCACCACTCTGCTTTGCTTTGACAGCTCTTTGATTTTTGAGCCTTCTCCCACTAACTTTTCTCAGCCACATCCTCTACTCGCTTATCTTCAGCCTCTGAATCCACAGTTTTGCACAAACACATCACACCCTTTAAAAAACAATAAAACCTCCTATGCAAGCAAGCAGTGCATCCACTGGTAACAAATCAAGTTGCTCATTATCTTTCTACATAACCCACATAAGACCGCAAACTGTCACAAGTAAGGGATATTGCTGAGATACATTTCAAATTCCTACCCCACTGTAAAAACACCATCCCTTAGCTCTCCAGTTGCTTTATGCTTTGCACATTCCTGCATACCAAGAAGTCAGACAATGCGCCTCTCTCCCAACAATCCTGACAGTTTCTTCATGTGGTTTCACATTTCTTTATTGCCACAAACGTTTACGCACACCAGAAACTAACTTACTGTGCACAAGCCCATGCGTGCGTGACAATTACCTGAAAAGCAAGTAGTTTCTTTCGTCATTTCATGATTATATGAACGAAAGTGTGTTACACTTTCAGTCCAAGAAAAGGAGACCTGGTGCAAGCACAGCATAAGACTAGACTGCAATATATATGGTTAATAATGTTCTCGTTAGTGGCAAAGCATTAAAAGCAACCTGAGGAGACTAACGGAGCAACCGCAGTTCGCTGCAACTTTTCTCTTGCAATCATTCCCTGCCTGGTCCCAGTTACTTCACATTTGCCAACAGATTCATGTGGCAACAGGTTTGCTTCAACATCCTTCCGGTCTAACGCGCTCGCAGCCTCTGTCCTCGGGCCCTCAGAATTTCAGTATCTGCCACTTGCCAGTTATGCATTTGATAATACAGAATGAATTTCTATTACTCAGAGGCAATAAAAATTCACCTCAAGTTTTCCTGTCAACTCTACTACCCATTTACACTCTCCAAGTCAAAGTTTACTGTGAAAGGGAAAACTGAATATTGAAACAATTGCCTGCTACTCACTTAGTTTAACTGATCCATCCATTCCCAACAGCACGTTGTCGCTCTTAATGTCTCTGTGGATGACCTGGTTGGCGTGTAGGAACTCAAGTGCTTGCAAACACTGGATGGGAGGAGAAAAAAAAAAACATTCAGCATATGAAAACACAATTTGTGTGTGTGAGTATGAATTCAAAAGCAACGCTTAGACCCTCACTCAGTTCTGAGTGGTACAAATATAAGAGGTGTTATTTAAAATAACCAGCAGAGGAAGCTCTTGTGCTACAAGTACTCTCCAGATCTCATGAGGTCAACGGTTTTTTAACCAGTTTCTCTGCTATCTTAAACCTATAAATTAAACTCCTCATCACTCGAGACGCTCTCAAAAATCCCAGGTGTTAACTTTGGTACATGCCACAAATTCTACAGAGGAACAATAAAGGATGAAGTGAGAGCTTTTCCAAGAGGAATAGGTGAGAGTTTGTTCTCAACACGCATGGAACTTCTCCTACAGTGAAGGCTGTAAAACACCTTCATTATGAAAGCCATATTTTTTTTTTTTTTGCATTGTTTTCCATTAAAACCTTTCACACTAGCTTTCTGCCTGAAAACAATTACATTTACTTTTGCTGTTTGAGAATAAAATGAAAAAAAAAATCGCAAGCTTTTCCTCTTTTACTATAAGCAGAACATTTACCATTTGCAACTTGGCACAGGTGTAATTTTTTGGTGTGTTTTTTTTTGTGATTTCATTTGCTTTAGTGAAGTGGCCCTGCCTTGCACAACGAAGCACATCTAACACACCGGGCAGGAGAGTTTTGATGAAGTACGATGGTTCAACATGAGACTTTTTCCTCGGAAAAGCTAATTACTGTTACGGTCAATAGTTACTTTCGATTCTCCGCTTCCAGCTCTAGTTTCTCAGGAAACCATTACCTGTCCGTACATGTTAAGGTACAAGTTTGCTTTCCATCCCCTCCTTTTTGTTGACTCATCAAAAGCAGATGTTACCTTGATGCAGCCAGATGGAGCTCTTAAAAGTCTAAGCTTCATGTGCCCAGCAGATAATACAATTACTCTCCTCCTGCCCTAATAAATCAAGCCTGAGCTGGATGCTGGCGCTCTGACTGAGGGCAGAAACCACCGACAAGTTGTGACTTCAGCTATTTTTAACTCTTCCATTTGATATCTTACTGCAATCTTAAAATTATTCCAATTGCGAGCTTCTGGAGAATTGTTTTTCTGAGAAATCCAGAAAGCAAGCTCAGCTGTCACGGACCTATAGATTTCACGCACCACGAGAACGAGAAAGGGACAGTCTGCACCAAGCTCAGCTGTATTTTAGTACATGTTTTTTAAACTATTCTTATTTCATCAGGTCCACTTTCACACTCAAAGCAAACACAGTTCCCCTTCTTCCTATTGGAAAACACCCTGAAGCTTTCATGCTTTTTTCCTTTTTCTGCTCCTCTCTCTACAGTTTACATTACCTATATATGATTACTCAAGGCTTTTTGGTGCCTTGGAATATGCTTTGTTAGTCGAAGTTAAAAAATACATTCTTTCCCACCTGCTAAACTCCTTCGTTGCTCTTCCCTGAACTTCAACGCACATTATCAATAATCTTACTGTTAAAACTGTCAGCAGGACTGGGCAACCCAGGTACCAAACCCCAAATGTGTTTGCTCCAGCACCTACCCTCCCCAAACACCCAGAGCTCTCATGTTACAACTTGCAAACCCCCAATGCCACACTGAAGCATTAACAAATGTACGGAGACTATCTAAGAACTTCAAGTGTCAGATTTGTATTACAGTGTTTTGTAAACTCCACAAGAGGGTATCTCTCAGACAATAACTTTCTAAAAATGGAAAACAGAGACTCTCCCGCCACGCCAGGGCAAAAGTATTTATATATCTAATAGACATTTAACAGGCAGATTCACATTAACTCCTACAATACAGTTTCATTTGGGAGCAAAGTGAACACCACAAATGCTGTCTATTTTTTAAGCCTCCTCTCCTAGAAACACTGAGGTTAATACTCCTTTGAGCAAGGATGACGGGACTAGACTCCCTCTGGAGCTCACCACTTCTCAACTGACCCAGGCAACTGCTGTTCAACACTACAGGAGGCACTCCCTCCTCACCCAAAGCTTTGCATCTTGCTTTTAATGTTTTTCATCAGCTTTGTCATCAGAAACTCTGAATAAAGCCTCAACCATTGGCCTCTTGCACTGTGGTACAGAGGGAAACTTAAGCCTTACAGGCCATCTCATCAACATAGCTTCTTGACTTGGAGTCCAAATATAAGCACGCTCCTGTTTAATAAGGCACCAGCTCTCAAGCATGTCGAGCTTGTAGGTTTGATTAAAGAAGTGGCGATAAAATGCTTTTGTGGATGAAGACCTCTTTCTTCCCCACCTGTTTGGGACCTCTTGCAATCTTGCCAGTTAATGTCTTGCCAGTTAATGCCAGTTAATTCCAAACCCCCAATTTTCCTGGTTAAACTTGTTATTTTCTGTTATTTTGATATCAATTTCTCCTCTCAGTATTGTCCATCCTTCTCAACTCAATGGCTCCAACGGCAATTGTTTAATTAGTCCTAACTTAAGTGTACCACAAATTCTAAGAGTGCGTCTTCATTCCTCTACCGACAAAATTCAACTGCAACACTCACCTCTCTGCAAACAGCAGCGATCTGCGCTTCATCCATACACGTTTCTGTGACCACATCTGTTAGCGAGCCCCCTGCCAGATACTCCATCACCACGAACAGTTCATCTCCTACGAGGTAACTGCAAACAGAAAACGAAGAGCACACTCGTTTGCCATCACGAGGTCGAGAACTGGAAAACGACTGAGAAGAGTCGGGCAATGAAATGATTCACAAGCACTTCTAGACAAATGGTAAAGAAAGTTCATCTCTGGAAGGCAACATGAAATGTAAATGCTGCCAATAAAAGCTGCGTGCTTCTTATGGCCTAAATGGGCAGGATAGCACCCTACAGGACAGATGACCTGTTATTTTTGTTTCAGATGACAGTCTAAATACAGTTTCATTTGCTTATAAGACCCTCAGGTACGGATCTGTGTAAGTAAATCAAGTTAAAACCTCTGGAAGCCCCTGGGGATGAAGGAATCGACCAGCCGGCCGCACTTACCTGTCCAGGAAGTTGACGATGTTGGGGTTCTTTAGCTCCTTCATTACCAAGATTTCATTAATAATCAGCTCCTTCTTGGGCTGTTTCTGCAGGTTTATCTGTTTAATAGCAACCTGAATAGGACAAAATAAAACAGCAATCACTCGAACCCAGGTATCAAAACCATTCGGTCGTTCTTAATATGGTGGAAATTTAGAAGAAATTCCATAACAGGATTAAAGGAGTTTAGCACAGCTTGCGGCTGGCAAGTTAGTTATTTATTAGCATACAACTTAAAAGAATTACAGCTCGATGAGCATACAACTCACGCCCACTGCCAACATCACCCTCTTGCAGCTGAAAAGATCCGCAAACAATAACGAAGGCCAGAAGGAAACATTCAGAAGATAAAAAGATACTCGCCCAATTTCATTTCAACGGGCCTAGGGCGGAAGAGGATCTTGTAGCAACTAAGGGCGATAGAATAAACCTTCCAATGCAAGGCAAGACAATAGGTGTTTCTAGGTTCCGACCAAATTAGCCTTTGGGTATAAGAAGTGCTGGGAGGCAGAAGGAATTGCTCTCAAAGCAATTAAGCAACTGAACTATCCCAGAGAAGGAAGGGAAGATCAAGAGCTGTCTTGTCCAGGAAATAAGCTAATCAGGGTAACTATTCCCGATTTTAAAATGTAGAAGAATTGTTGCAGTTATGTTACCTGCAACACTTTGAAGAGGCACTTTGGAGTTTACAAGGTGACCTGCCCACCAGTCCAAAACCAAATGCAAGAACCAATATAACCCTGTAGAAACCATCACTATCATATTGCCAAGAGCATTAAAAGGAGAAAACCCGTGGCACAGAATCATAATTAAGTTTTCAGGGGATCTCCGGAGGCCACCTGGTCCAATCCCTTGCCCACAGCACAGCCAATGTGGAGCAGGTTGCTGAAGGTTTTGTGCAACTGTGGTTTGAATGGAGATATCCAAGGGTAGATATTCAACAAGCACTCTGGGCTCCTGTCCCATGTTCAACCATCCTGACTGTGAGGGGAAAAACATTTCCACTGTCTAACCAGACTCTCCTTTATGGCAATTTTTTGTCTGTTACCTCTTGTCCTGTCATTGTGTTGCTCTAGGAGGAGTCTGCGCTACACCTTCCCATCCAGGCATTGAAAATAGCAATAAAATCCTCCTTTGGCCTGTTCTCACCACTGAATAGACCAAATTCTACCCGGAAAGCTGGAGTACTGCATCCCTTTAACGTACAGAGACTGCAAACGGCCTGACAAGATGCACGAGAGGTCTAAGAAGGGAACTGAATTACAAAATGTAGCATGCACTCAGTATGAGGACATGAAGTACTGCAGTGTGCAGAGAGGAATCTAAGAGACGAGGCATTGGGATGACTGAAAGGCTTGTGTTTTAGAGATGTGCTCCGCTACAGTACTGGTAAATGCGGCTGAAGTTGCAAGGGCAATTACCGATCAGTGACCTAAGGCTACTGGCAGACGTTTAAAAGAAAATTAAGGGATTTTGAAATTAAAGAAAAGCAAATAATTCCTAAGTTTAAATCCTGGGAACCAGGGATGACCACTAGGTGACAAGCAAGAAGATTATTGCTGATGTTACCAACTTCACCAGGGGGGTTTGGAGAGACCAATGAGGGAAAGCAAAGAGCAGGACGTGGAGAAGGCTCTGTGACCACAGCGGAGAATCACAGCGAGGGAGCTGTCACATACAGACGGGCACATCCACCACCTCCGCTGACACGGGACTAGAGAGTAAGTGTGCAAACACTGAACAAAATGTGAGTTTTGAAAATGTGGGACACCACTGCCCAGAATTCGCAAAGGCAAAACTTCATTCAAAACACCTCACTCCCTCTGCTTTTCACCCGAAAGACAAAACTCTATTTTTAGCTTGGATCATCTGATTATCACAGAACAAGGCACACACTGTTACAGACGACTATGACAACATTCTTCTGGGAGGTGATAGCAGAGATGGGAGCCACAGAAAGAAATCGAGTCAAGTAATTTCACAGAATCCCAGAATGTCAGGGACTGGAAGGGACCTGGAAAGCTCATCCAGTGCAATCCCCCCATGGAGCAGGAACACCCAGATGACGTTACACAGGAAGGTGTCCAGGCGGGTTGGAATGTCTGCAGAGAAGGAGACTCCACAACCTCCCTGGGCAGCCTGGGCCAGGCTCTGCCACTCTCACCCCAAACAAGTTTCTTCCCTTATTTCAGTGGAACCTCCTGTGTTCCAGTTTGCACCCATTGCCCCTTGTCCTGTCACTGGTTGTCACCCAGAAGAGCCTGGCTCCACCCTCCTGACACTCCCCCTTTCCATATTGATCCCCAGGAATGAGTCCCCCCTCAGTCTCCTCTTGTCCAGCTCCAGAGCCCCAGCTCCCTCAGCCTTTCCTCACACGGGAGATGCTCCACTCCCTTCAGCATCTTGGTGGCTGCGCTGGACTCTCTCCAGCAGTTCCCTGTCCTGCTGGAACTGAGGGGCCACAACTGGACACAAGATTCCAGGTGTGTCCTCCCCAGGGCAGAGCAGAGGGGCAGGAGAACCTCTCTGACCTACTGACCACCCGCTTCTAACCCACCCCAGGTACCAGTGGCCTTCCTGGCCACAAGGGCCCAGTGCTGGCTCATGGTCACCCTGCTGTCCCCAGGACCCCCAGGTCCCTTTCCCCTACACTGCTCTCCCACAGCTCATTCCCCAACTTATACTGGAGCCCACATAAAAACATTTACACAGACAAAGCAATCGCAGTGCAGTGAACACAGACATCTCACCTCCTGCCCCGTTGCCACATCGATAGCTGTGAACACTGTACCTGAAGCCCTGTGAAGAAAAAAAAACAACATTGCAGGCAGTTGTGTAACAAAAACACGCTTGAACAGATAGATCACAAACACTAAACTGTGTCAGCTTGCGATGTTGCAAGAGCTTTATCAAAAAGAAGGTTATTAGAAGCAAGTGGTATCACGGAAACACCAGGTGGTTCACACACAACAAAATCATCTCAAGTTCTCTCTGACACCAACTATCCTCCTGTATCCAGCATGTTTGAGCCCCCAGAAGATCAGATAAGCTGGGCAACCCTTTCTGCAATACGTATTAACTTTTCTTTTCCCCCAGGGAAGCCCACGCACAAACACAGACAGACCTATTTGCAAAGTGTACAGTAGGAGTTAGGCTGGAAAAGCTACAACTTGTATTAATATATACTTTCTTCTCCAATGATACCTTAGTCCAGGCAGTACTGTTATCGAAGATAACTCTGACATGTCCTCGTGCTATTCAGCCATTGTGAACCCATCTTACCAGAGAGGAGAGGACTAGATACACTCTCCCATTAAAAGAATATTTCCAGTCTTCACCCTGTGTTTATCAGCACTTAACACAGCCCACATTTCTGCCTGCTGCAGTAAGCAGGGGCTACGCCATCAGACTGAACAGAGAACTGCTCTTAATACTGCCTCACTGGGAATAAAAGTTGGGGTGAGCACTTACCCTTGCCCGATTTTTTCATATCTGGTGTATTTTTTCTTGGGATCTCCTATGCTCACGATAGTCCCTAAAGAAGAAAAGAGACACATCATGCTATTTCCCACTAGTATCTCAATTTAATTGTGGTCTTCTGTGTAGCAAAACCCAGTGTGGGGTTATGACAAACCCGGTAGCTGGGCCTAGTCTGGAAACCAGTCAGTTCTCGACTTAAGCACAGGAACATCAATGTGAAAAATTGTCTTCAAGATGACTATGGAGCAAACAACAGCAGAAGCTATTTTGTGTTATTACGGTTGTATTATACAGGCAGATCGCACTGTCACAACTCAACTTCAACCCACAAAACCTGTTCTACGATCTTTTTTACCCAATAAGGCTCTGAAGCACATAAATCAGCAAAACTTCTGAATGCTCCTCTCAGCTGCTCTTGGACACAAAACCGATCAAACATGGTATTCGCACAAGCCATAAAAGATGAGGGCAAAAGCTTAATGTTCCTCCCCAGCCTTAAAGCCGTCGTTTATCTGAAACAAAAACCACCTACGTAGTTTCTCCACGATCTCTTCATCCGACATTTTGGTCTTCTTCTTCTGCTTATCACCCGATTTCGTCGCGCTGTCAACAGCGGCGTCACCGGCTGGCGCGGGGATGGGGTCAATCACAGATCGAGTGTAAATCTGTTAAAACAGAGACCGTTCACAGTTCTTCAAAGATTCCCCAAACACCAGTTGACATAACAGGTTGGAGGCAGAAATTAGATCCGAGAAGCATTAAGTTCCATAATGTCAAGATGCTGGTAATTTTATTGAGCTCTGAAAGAAGGACCCAGGCACCCCCTGAGCGGATGCCAGGAGATTCATTTCCACACGCAAACCTTTGGTGGGTTTTCTACCTCCTTATTCTGCATAACCCATGCTAGTTATCAGCGCAGAAATCACTATTTAATAGCGAGATTCAACCACTACTGAGATTGAAAGGAAAAGGATTCATGCTTCAACATGAAAAGAAGCACGAGGCTCTCGAAAACTTCCCTGTTGCCCCCGGTTTAGGGGATTTTCTTGGAGCTTTATTTAATTTCCTCCTGAGCTGTTCATGGACACACCTTAGAAATATCAAGCTGTAAGATCTGTCACATTTGATACGTTTACACATCCAGAGTGGGCGATTATAAAGCAGCATCATTGACACAAATACACAATTCACATTTGCGCTCCCGCAGCAAAAATGAATGGGTAGAGCAGCAACATATCCGCATATCACAGTCCAAAGTATGAGCTGGGATTTGTTAACAAGGCATGAAGTTCAAGACAACTACACTGAAACTTAATGAACAACTTCTCAAGCATTTAACTTTCCAGGTAATGCTGATGAGTAAAATCAGCTTTCGAATCTTAAATGTGAATTTGTTTGGGTTTAGGTGGGACATTTGGTGAGGTTACCACACCACAATCAAATGAAAAAAAGGAAATCAAAGACGCTGCCACTTTTAGGACTAAGAAGCCTCCTCGTCGTATCTTAGGTTGAAGTAGAAGCTTCACTGGCTATCTTCAACACAAGCCCACAAACAAATCGGCATTAACTTCAGGATTTCTGATCCGATATCCAGAAATTAGGCATTTTCTTAGCAAACTCAAAGAAAAAGCAAAACTTACAAGAGTTTCTTTCACAATTACAACGCTTTGCTAGGTAACAGAAGTAGAAAAAGTCCTGCGGCACCGAGGAGTTTGGGAATTTGACAGCCACTCACTGATTTTGTGTGGTCTGGCCGTGGGGCAATAACAGGAGGAGGAGCTTCCTCATCATCCTCATCATCATCTGCCACAGCTGTTGATGGCTCCGAACCTTTGGCATTGCCCTATATTTTTAACCAAATTACAAAAAATTAATAACCAAACAGAACTGTTTCCCCTGTAGAGTTAAAGACTTGCTTCTCTGTGCCCCCCCCATGAAGATTAAAGAATTCTTACTGTTGTCAAAAGAAAATAATAGGTTGAGTGGTTTAAGTGCCCTATTACGTTTTATTCCAAGACTAAAGTACTATCGCTCCAGTGAAATATGCTCTGTTGACGCCCCAAATTTATGTTTTTATTTCACAAAAATCTCATTTTGTTTTACACTACACAGCAAATGCAGAAGACCTGAACTCTTATGCGAGTACGAATAGACAAAGAAGAGCAAACACACTCACCGTTGGTGTTCCTGAAGCGAAACCATCTTTTTCTAAATAGGACAAACAGCAGAATACATAAAATCATCAGAAAAATAATAAAGAGTGAACAGAGTAAAGAACTGTGGCAGGATGCAAACCCCGCTCTCTCCCCCTCCCTCCTTCGATATGGAAGGAGTAGACACATGTCCCTCTCTCTCTGCTGTTTGAGGCCAACAGCTTCTTTTGTTTGGCCCCAGAGCCCCTGGCCAGGGCCGTTAGGAGAAGGGAGCGCCGAGGCGCCAGGGAGCTGCTGGGTACCCATGGCCAGTGTGGGGGAAGTTTGGAGGCTTCAGGGGCACCCACAGCCAGTGTGGGGGTGCAGAGAAGCTTCTGGAATGCCTACAGTCAGATCTGATCAGGCTATAAAAACAGGATTCTCGTCGAGGCTTTGCCCCTTATGCGCGACCTCTTGGAGTTACGAGCTGAGCCGCTGCTGCCAGGAGGCACTGCTCCCCCTCCCCCGGGATGGAGACTCCGGCGTAGTTTCCGCGCTCAATACGAGCACGTGTATAAATTAATCCTCACAGAATCGCGGGTGTATTTTCCTCCCGTGCTTCCACATAAGCACGTGTAATATTCCGTGCACATTTGCACGTGTATTTCTCCTCGCAGGATTGCGAGTGTATTATAAATTAATCCCCGCAGAATCGCAAATGTACACTTTCCGTACTCACTACGAGTACGTGCATCCCTTTAAAATAATCCCACGCCGTGTTCAGGCAAGTGTGGACTCTTCCCAGACTGAGGGACGGCTCTGGCATTGGTTTTGGTGAAGCCACATGCATGCACGCTGTGGACCTCCTGTTGTATTAGTTGCTGCCCCTTAATGATTTACTCAACTGATATCCGAATCTGTATTCAAGTCACTTCGGAGTGCTAAACCCCACCTTCCACTGGTCAATCTGCTGCACTTTCTTTTACCAAATAAAGGCTTGTTTTGGACCCTGTTGTCCCTTAAACTAACCTTGGGGTGCCTCCCTGACAAGAACACAGAGAGCTCTGGAGATTTTTTTTCAGCTCTCAGAAAGCCAAATTTCATGGTCACAACCGCAGAAGGAAGCTGCAAGTTTCTAAAATCCTCCCCTAAGGGCAGATAGACCCACTCGGTGTTCCAAACCGAGCATTGATCATCACATTTATGTGTGCTGCCTTATCGAGATGTGAAACCAGGATCGAACAGGTATTTCTGCTCCCTTAGCAGTATCCTGAATCAAGGAGGAGAGTATTACTAAGCTGTTTTCAGAAACAATTTGAAGAAAACTAGGTAAAACCGCATGTGTTTGCAGGGCAGATATTCTCTCAACCCCCCACATGGCTCCTGACCTGAAAACAACTTATTTTGCATCTTCGATGTCACCACATCCAGCTCACAGGCAGCTGTTTTAGCCACAGACAGGAGGAGCAAGGTCTCCAGCACAAAACCAATTAATCAGAGTCTCAGAGCCTCAGCTTCATAAACACAGCCCGTTACAAGTTAATTTTGGCCGCTAGTTTGAATTATACAGTTCCACTTCTTTCCCCTCTCCACTTGAGACAGGAAATTAACTGGACAACACCAGTTTCCAGTAAGTTTTAAATCCATCTTCGAGTTTGCTCCTCACTGAAAAGCAGCTCACCCTCTCAGCATTTTAATCTGATTTATGATTCTGAAAGAGCAGAGACTGCGTTCCGAACACCCAACTCCCCTTTAATATGCCTCGGATCTCACCTGGAGCAGAAAAACTCAGATACTTCTGTTTTGCCGTGTCTTTGGAGTCATAGAACTTCAGCACATCTAGTACCGCCTGGGGATTTTTCTTCTGTTCTAGCTTTGTGATATTTGAGGTCTGCAGCAACCGAGCCCATTGCTCTGGCATTCCCTGAAATAACAGGCGATTTTAAGCATCCTTCTGGTATTTGCAAGTTTTAAAAGGCAGAATAAATTTATTTCCTCTATAAAAAGCATAACGCATTAAGCCTTAGACACATGAACGGGTGGGAGGGGTTTTAACGGGGAGCTGTATGTCCACAGGTGACACAATCCACAGCCAATATCTTGAGGTGACACAACATCAGATGTGACACTTGCAGTAACAGGTCACAGTCGCCTTGCTCTGCGTGCTGTACAAATACACAGTAAAATTATTTCTTTTATAAAAATCAACAACGGCTTCAGTAGAGTGCTGACCCGCGGCTGTTTCCCGAGTAGCTCCAAGGCCGGTTTACTTACAGTGAACTCTCCAGTAACGGCATCGAAGCCAACGTGGATCGTGTGCTCAAAATCCGACGGGGGGGAGATCTCCGGCCTTTCCTTTTCCTTCTTCTTGCTTCCTGAAAAAGAGATTCAAAGATGTGCTGAGCAAAGATTTGAAGTCCTATTGTCTCCGTTTGATATGGTCGATCCAAGTAGCACAACACTTAGGGTGAAAATAACCATTATTCTGTTTACAGGATGGAGGTGTGTTTAAATATACAGCGCACTGATTTAATATTTTCAAGTTGGTATAGACTTCACCTAGGAACTTGTTCCATTCAAATTATTTATACTAAGGTAGCAGGCAAATAAGAGATTAAAAGTGCCACAGTGCTCCGTTGAGCATAACAAATCCAAACACATGCAATGTTCACAGTGCAAAAATAGACATGTTAATAGGGATTAAGAAGAATAGCAAAGACAACTTCATTTCAACCTCAATTTCACCCTAAAGACAGTAAAATTTCAGTTGCCTCACTGCTCCAATTCAAGGTAATTAATGCAAACTAGGACTTCCTGTGATGAAGATAAGAGTTTATAGCCTCGGAGCAATTACCTAATTTAAATTAAAGGGTTTGGGGTTGCATAAGTACCAGAAGCAAAAACAGATAATGAGGAAGACCACGTGCACAATCCAACCCAGCTCCAATTAAATTTATAAGATGTTTTATAATGCTTGGGTTTTTTGTCTTTTTTTTTTTCCCCTGACAAAGTTAAAATAAACTGGAAGACAATTTGTAGTTCAACCTAAATATAAAATACACCATTCTGTTCGTTTGACTCTGAAAAGGTTCAGAGGTGAAAGGTGGAAGGTTTCAGGAACCTGTTTTCTTGTTCTTGCAGAAATAAAGGCTCGCTCTTCATTAATACACAGTAAAAAGTTACCGAACATGGGGCAAGTGTAGAGGAGGCTGCTCAGAGCCAGAGAGTCCGTCTGAAATCCCCTCGCGCCGGCCGAGAGGAAGGACGGGGAGCCGAGGACAATACTTACAAACGAAAAGCCATGTGGGCTGCCCCAGCCGAACAATGCGCTGGAAAGACAGGGCGATTATAAACAGGATATCTTTAATATGGCTGCACAGGTCAGAGCCAAAAAAGCAAAGGGACTGTCAAAAGTTCTCATTAGCGTCGTGCGGTCACAGGACAGGAGAAACTTGCTTATGAGAAAACACTTTAAGTGCTGTTTTTGCCCGATCTCTCACAGATGTTTATGTGAAAGCAAGGGGAAAAGAAAGAAAAGAGTTAAATTCCTCAGGAAGGTTCTTCTTCGGGAACAGGAGATGGTGCCCAAACCAGCATGTGTTGCGCAAATAAACCAACTCCATCAAAAAATACACGCATTTTATTAGCGGGCGAGTCGAGGAGAGTGAAAATCCCTCCTCTGCCCACAGGGACAGCACTTCAAACACACGCAAGTGGAGAGGTCCTGGCAAGAGGCGAATCCCGTGAGTCACGGGTTGGCAGGACACAGCCAAGGCCGCGCTGCTCTGCAACCTGCGTGTGCCACAGCTCTGGACCAGCCGGGAACCCGGTAATAAAGGGTACTGCGTGTTCCAAACAGCAAGTGACCCCGAGGTGAGGCCCTGGCCCCGCAGAGGCAGCAGCAGCCTGGGGGGCAACGGGGTGATCGCGAGGCAGCAATGTGCCCGGTACCTGGGGGGTGTGAAGAAGAGTGTGAGCAGCATGTCAGGGAGACTGGAGGTTGTTCCTCCCCTTCTGCTCTGCCCTGGTGAGGCCACATCTGGAGTTGGGTCCAGTTCTGGGCTTCACAGTTTAAGAAGGACAAGGAATTACTGGAGAGAGTCCAGCGCAGAGACACAAAGATGCTGAGGGATCTGGAGCATCTTTGTGCTGAGGAAAGGGCAAATGTAGAGTCTTGTATCTGGAAAGGAACAACTCCAGGTTCCAGAATAAGTTGGGAAACGAGCTGTTGGAGAGCAGTGTAGGGGAAAGGGACCTGGGGGTCCTAGGGACAGCAGGGTGACCATGAGCCAGCACTGGGCCCTTGTGGCCAGGAAGGCCAATGGTACCTGGGGTGGGTTAGAAGGGGGTGGTCAGTAAGTAGGTCAGAGAGGTTCTCCTGCCCCTCTGCTCTGCCCTGGGGAGACCACACCTGGAATCTTGTGTCCAGTTGTGGCCCCTCAGTTCCAGCAGGACAGGGAACTGCTGGAGAGAGTCCAGCGCAGCCACCAAGATGCTGAAGGGAGTGGAGCATCTCCCGTGTGAGGAAAGGCTGAGGGAGCTGGGGCTCTGGAGCTGGACAAGAGGAGACTGAGGGGGGACTCATTCCTGGGGATCAATATGAAAAGGGGGAGTGTCAGGAGAATGGAGCCAGGCTCTTCTGGGTGACAACCAGCGACAGGACAAGGGGCAATGGGTGCAAACTGCAACACAGGAGGTTCCACTGAAATATGGGAAGAAACTTGTTGGGGGTGAGGGTGGCAGAGCCTGGCCCAGGCTGCCCAGGGAGGTTGTGGAGTTTCCTTCTCTGCAGACATTCCAACCCGCCTGGACACCTTCCTGTGTAACCTCATCTGGGTGTTCCTGCTCCATGGGGGGATTGCACTGGATGAGCTTTCCAGGGCCCTTCCAGTCCCTGGCATTCTGGGATTCTGTGAGCTGGGGCTGTTGAGCTGGAGAAGAGAAGCTGAGAGGGATCTGATCAATGGGATCAATATCTCAGGGTGGGTGTCAGAGGATGGACCAGACTCTGTTCAGTGGAGCCCAACGCCAGGGTGAGGGGCAACGGGCACAGACTGAAACACAGGAGGCTCCATCTGAACATGAGCAGAAACTTCTTTGCTGGGAGGTGCCAGAGCCTGGCCCAGGCTGCCCAGAGCGGGTGTGGAGTCTCCTCCACAAGAAACGCAGCCATTTCTCCACAGCCTGCTGGTTGTAGGTAGAGAACTCCAGGTGGTAAACACTGAGTTACGGAGCCACAGGTGAAACCACAATGAAATCCACCCGGAGCTCCCAGTCTCAAGCGCGTCACATACACGATCCCAGGTCTGGGCGATGCCCCACGGCACCTCCTCTAATAAGGTCTGCTCAAAAACCACCATTTCTTGGTTTGTGGGCCTATTTTAAAGCCTTCCAAAAACACACGCAGGTTCACTTAACTTCAGAAGTCCAGCCAAGGAAATTCATGGCAATTAAGCACTCTAGTAAAAAGATGACTATCACCTCATTTATCCTAAACAATGGAACTAAAGAGGGGAAAAAACCTCCATGACTAGGTCGTTAAATAATCCCTTCAATCTCTGATGATTATTTCAGTGCAGAACTAGCTCAGACTCGGGGCAAAAATTCTGGCTTTGCTAAATCCCGCCTGTCTGCAGCGAGTCCCCCAAAGGCCACCCTGTCCCCAAACAACCTTATCCCATCACAGGCCTGTGTGCTGCAGCCTCATACGTGTACAAATGAACAATATCTTCATTTGCCAAAAAGGAAAACTTACCATTTTTATAGCACTTTGTTAAGTTTTGCACTGGCTGGAGAATTTTTTCCCGTGAAAACAATCCCTAGCACACATCAACAGATTATTTTTGCGTATAGTCCCATCATATTATTAAAATCCAAGCAGGAAGTTAAAATTTCTGTAAAGCTTCCCAGTAGCAGAATTTAAAAACCAAATTTTATTTAAATAGGCATTTCTGGTGAGGGTGTGTCTTGGCCACGCTAATGAGCAAAACAACATCTGACTGATGGTTTGGTGCCAGAAAGTCACGATGTCCATTTATATTCCGCTTACATTTGACAGCCAGTTTTGCGGTCTCGAGGGCCGAAAACATCTCTTTGGATGGTTACACCATCCTTGCTGCAGGTCAACCAAACAACAAGAAAACCCACAACTCACAGATAGTTTCTTCAAGCTGCATAATTCAATGACCATTTTTCCTAACCACATTATCTTGCCGTGGAGTAAAACCTGCTTTGTTTCAGTAGAATGTTACTTTAAGTACTTTTTAACACCTAGGAAAGATAAACTGGCACCGTTTTATCCAAAACATACTCTTCTCAGCAGAAATTATTTCTTCTGGTTTTAGTTTGCACCACAAAATATCAGCAGGGATGCAGACACATGCTAAACAAGTATCCAGATTAACTTCCATAAATTTGGCACACGTCGGTATTTATAGAGTAGTCTGAAAAAGCTTAAGTAAAGGGACTCTCAAACACATCCAAAGGAGGCAATACAAGTCTTCAACCACCTCCCCAGCCACTTCAGCAACGAACAAACCCCAAGATGGAAAGAGGAAACATCCGAGGAGAAGTAAAGGCACTAGAGAACGTCACAAAGCTCTCCAGCACCCACTCGCATTCAGCATTTGTTTCCCAACATAAGCAGGTATTAGCATCACTAATTCAGAGCAAGGAAAACCTTCCTTCACATGGGGTTTATGTTCAATTTTACGATATCCCCATCTGTAAAAAGGGCCACAAACGCCCTGAGGAACGATCATCCCACCAGCAACACAACAAGCACCATCCCAGCTCCTAAACCATCCTCCCGGGCTGAAGATGGACAGATGAGATCCTTCCACCAGATGTATTAACACTTGGCAGCACTCACTGCAATCTCTAGGCACTTCCTCTCAATACCAGTGATATAACGGTAAAACACCAGTTCATGCACCCAGATCCACCACCTCCACAGCCCTGAAGTCTCTCCTCTTTCCCTCCTCTTCTCCTCCTCTTTTTCTCCTCCTCCTCCTCTCTTCTCCCTCTTCTTCTTCTCCTCTTCCTCCTCCTCCTCCTCCTCCTCTTCTTCTCCTTCTCCTCTTCTCCTCTCCTCCTCCTCTCCTCCTTCTTCCACACTTACCTCTTTAAGGCCGGTAAGAAAAGCCCACCACTTCTATTGCTGTAACCCAGCCACGGACAGCTATTTCACAATAAGTGACCTTGTGAAATAACTATTCTGCTTCCAAAAGCTACACTGGCCAAATCTTTCCATCCTCCGAAAAGGAAAAACACACCCACCGTTCGGAGCAGAAATTCCGCCAGATCTTGCGAACACGGGGAAGCTCGTGTTCGTGTGCAGAGGGATTGCTCACCCAGCTGAGCGAGAGTAAGAACCAGCCCTGGGGAAAATCCTTAGCTAAGGGAATAAATAACCGGAGGAGCAAAGTCTCTGGAAACAGTCAAACCTGTGTTGGCGTGACCGAACTGGTCCTGCCCGGCACGTCAGCAGAATTAACAGATAATACGAGCAGCAGGGTCCTTCCCCAGGTGCATCTTAATATTCATCACAAAAACACTAACTGGTAGAGATTAAGAAAATGCATAGGAGTTTGAAGTCAGGCTTGTAAGTCCCTACACAGTTTTACCGTCCCAGGTGTAAGAAGATATTTACATCTGTGCAGTATTTTATTGTATGCGGATACAGACATCCTCGAGAAGCAGGGGCAAAGCTGCAGTGCTGTATATACACTCATAGTACAGAAAAGAGGACAGAAACTACGCACTAAGTCTAGTTTCATTACAGCAATTTTTTTCTCAGAAATAATCCTTGTTTACAGCAATCCAGATTTTTCCCCCACTAGTAATCAATCCTAACAGTGCCATTACACAGACAGAACAACTTTATTTTTCCCAATTCCCCTTCATGCACACTGCATTTTCCCCAGCATTTCTTTCCCATCTCTTTTCTCCTCAAGGTACCACATAAATGGTCAACAACATGAAGTACCTTCCAAAACAACTGGATGCTCAGTTCAAAGTAAAAATCCGCATTTAGCGTAGCAAAAAGGCAAGTAATATGATGCTTAGGAATCGCAAACATTTCTTAGGGTTGTTTGGAAATGCATTCCTTTAAACTGGGCAGCAAACATGAGAAGCAATAGGTGGTGGTTTGCCTCAGTGAGCTATTTAATTTTTCTTACTTAGCATTTCATGTTCAAACATCGCAACGCAAACAGAAAGAACATCTCAGCTCATTAAACGCATACATCCAACTTTCAACACTTCTTCCACACTTGGACGGGCTCGACTCAAACGTCTAAAGAGCTACGAAAACTTACAAGAAGTAAAGGGATAAAAGTAATAACCTTGGAAAACAGAGGCATCTTACCTTTTTCAGCGCCAGTGAATATGGAGATGATTTTATTCCTAGGTTTTCTCTCCTCTGGTACAGAGGGCAGGGGTTTCAAGCTGTGGTTGGCAGACAACGGGTCTTTGCCCCACGAACTGAAGATAGCGCTGGTCATCCGGACGGGAGGAGCTGGTGGCTTGTCTTCCAGTTCTCCATTGTCAAACATGGTTCTTTCTCAACAGCTAGTGACGGCCCTGTGACACAAATCATTGCTTTAACATAGGAGAATATAAAACATACAATATAAAAATACAGCTCTACTTGTGTTGGCTGACAGGGAAGGAACCGGGTGAGCACGGCACCGGCAGACGCCGATGTCTCCGCCAAATGAATCAGGTCCCATCCTCGTTCGCACTTCTGGGCCACCCGCTTGTTTGTGTCAGCAGCAGCGTTTGCAGGACGGAAAGACAAACTTGACAAACTTCTCCAGCGATAAAACCAACCCAGTCAAAAAGAACAGCCTGTTATCATGTGGAGCAGTTCCCAGATCTGGTTCACTATTGGTTCACATACAGGACAGCACAAGTTCTATTAGGGGGAGCTCCATCCCAAACAGCTTCGTGTGCATTCATTTTTGTCATTTATCAGATGAGATCCCAGGGAGAAAAGAATAGCTTATAAGTCATAATTCACACAGTCCACATTAAGTCACATTAAGAATATCTCTACTCAAATTACGCAGCCTACATTGAAGAGGATGGGACTAAGATCCACTGAATGAGGACTTTGTGCCACACTTGCTCCATTTGGAAAAAGAACATATACTATCACCACAATCCTCTTTGAGTCCTTAACAAAAACATGAGTGTGACCATGAGCAAATAGCTGCTAAAGCTAAAGACACCACACAATAAAGCATCTACATGACACATTGCACATTCAAGAAAATCTGCACTGGCCTTTCCTCCCTCCTCATAATATCCTGGAGATTTTTCCCTAAGAAGCAGGCAGCCTCTCTGCTACGGGGTAAACAGCACAAAGATATAGAGAAATTACATTGTGATGGCAGGTGAATAATAAATATGCTTCTCATTCCTCCATATGCTTAAACGATGAGCAACCTGTTTGGAACACTTGATTTAACATCTCCTCTGCGTTGACCTCCTCGTGTCCCGACAGTTTGGGAAACGACCAGTTTGCTGGTATCTACCAGCCTATCATAGTCCCAAAGCTCAGCCTCAGCCACACCACAGTGCCACCCCTAAAAATCAGGATGAAATGGCGCAGTTCACACTCAATTATCACACTATTTTCAAAGGATCGCTATTGTGCTATCTCGACACAACACACACGCCTTGCACGATGCGGTCTTAGCGGCAGAACTAAACCCAGGATTTCCTCGCATATAGCGCTGTCAGATTCCAATGAAGAAAAAGAAAACAGGTGAGCAGCCTGAATTAATCCAGTGCAAGAGCATACTGGTTTATGTCGTGAAGCTCAAAAGAGACTGATAGAGAACAACAAATAAATAGACCTGCAACACTCGAACGTGTCTGCAGGGATGCGGTTGTGAATTGGACTGTGATTCCCATCCTCCAGCAGCCTTCCCAATTCGCTGACTGATTGCTGTTTCAGATGCTGCAAGTTATCTGCAGGACCTTCTATGTTCTCCAGTACCTACGCTGCAATACGGGGAAAAAATTAGGAGCCCTCCAATCTAACTGCAGGTCTGAAGGGATCCCCAAAGGGACTTTCATTCCAAAGGTTTTTCTAAACATACATATTGTTTGCCTGCAGTTTGAGGCGTAGAAATTTCTGGTCTGAACCACCAGATCAGATATAAGGTATTCAAGAGTCCTATTGAAGTTGGGCTTGGAGCGATATGATAATTACAGCATAGTCCATTTCCCTTATGCTCATCATATCTCAGAAAATAGTAGGACGCAGGGTTCTTAGATATCCAAATGCAAGTGGACATTTAAAAGAAATCATCCCTCCTTTTGAACAAAGACAATCAGATAAATAAATCATAGGAGGTAAAGAAGTGTATGACACAACTTTAACACCAAAATCATATACTATGTGAAGCAAGCAACATCACGAGGAGCCTTCTGTGTTTTTCTAAAGCAAACCCCATTATTTTCTCTGTCTGTGCATTTCTTGGAGCTGCCTGATGTTGGCAAGAGCAGGACGTCAGGATAAACAACCAACCTGCACCTGAAACTGGGTAAGAACAGACTCCAGGATCAGACTAATTCCCTTGGAGAGCTCAGTCACTGAGTTAACAACACTGTAACACGGTGTTCAGGTTGCAAATTAAATAAAAAATAGCGCACTTTTGCTTACGTATTTGTAAATTAATTTCTCCTTACAGTAAAATCTGATCACATACTCAGTGTTCCAGGTTCTTGATGCAAAACAAATTACTCCTTAGTGCCTTGCGTGCTCAAGACAAGAAAACGTCAAGCAACAAGTTGGAAGCGCGTCTATGGGAATCCAAAATTGGCCTGTTCCAAGAGAAAATAAGGTGCTTGGAGAAACAGCATCTGTGCAGAACCCTCGGAGCTGCAGCTTTGATGGGTGTTTCGTGTTCCAAGTGTTCAGCAACGTCCTTGACCTTGCTCCGAGAAGCGGAGGAGGAGAAACAGACCAAAAGGGCTCGGGCATCGGCTCTGTCAGGCGCAGTTAAACAAAATGCTTCAAGCCCGTTAAATCTGCGGTTTAGCAAAACCTCAGCTTTGCAGGGAAACTTAAGAGATGCAATTTATTTAATAATGCAAAGTAGTATGATTTCGGGGCAGCTGTTTCAAAGACCGGTGTTTGAACAAACTGCTAGATCCAAAACTGTTTTGCACAAAGGACCATTTCGGTGCACAGCAGCTTTGTTTAAAGAAAAGCAATACAGAGTTCAAAGAAGTTACAACAGCTCTACTCAGAACAGATCGCTTCAGGAAACAGAAGGCTGATCCTTCAGTCATCATCAGAAGTTAAAAATCAATCATTTTGTTCAGGTTCGAATGCAAACTGGGTGCAGAAGAGCAGTTCCCATCTCTTTTATATCCTTACCTGGCTTCATTATGCAGGGAAAGTTTCCACAGCATCCAGAAGTACTTTTGAAAGTGCTGAAGAAGTTCGGCATTACAGACCATGACTGGAGGAGGGATTAAAAGGAGAAGGAGAAAAAGGAGTGCAAATACAACCTGAAGCTTCTTTCCTGCTCTCTCACCTCTCGGAAGAGGAAAAGGAGCCTGTTGATTTACCAGCAGCGAGATGTAATCGCTCTTGCACCATCATCTGCCGTGCTGCATCACAGCTTGCAGAGGGAATTACAAAGACCGGGGGAATTCTCAGTCTTTCCATTGCCTGCCAGGAGTCTGGCAAAGGGGATGTCACGTTCATATTTATCATCAGACAACACAATTAATGGTGGGTTTGGGTTTTTTTGGCTTGGTTGAAAGACCAAATGGAAATGAAAGACTAAAATGGTTAAATGAAGTTTGAGCAAGCTCATAAAAGTGTGCTCAATCTGGGAGAAAGATGACAGAAGCAGCAAAGGTAATATACAGAAGAGGATGTAATCAGGGGAGAAGGATTCACTTTCATCTTTGCCAGTGAAGATAATACCAGTAATAATGATGTATTCAAGCACATCGGTAACTCCCCCACAACCACTAGTCGCGCTACATTTAATGACAAGAACTAGAAAGCAGTGGAATGAACCACAGAGACAAGCTGAAGCCGCAAACAACACTCAACTACAGACTGCAGACACTCATTCCCAGCACAGGCCGGTGCTGCAACCCACTGCACACACAAAAAATAGCAGATAAAAGCTTTTCTCCCAGCAGTTCTGCTGCTTACTCCAAAAAACACGCTCACAGGGATGAGGATAAGGATGCTTCTCAGTCCTTATCTCCAGTATATGACACTAGTCCCAATAGCTGTCCCCTCCTTGTGACAAAGGCTTCTTGTCCTGCTCTGGGGCAGCACAACTGGAAGCGTTTTCTTCATCCCTGGCAGCCTGAGACACCACGGTCTCCAGCAACAGCGGGAGACCTGAAATAAGGTTCCTCGGAGCTGCAATTCTCTTTCCACCTTTCGGCAGCGAGGCTGAGGCCAGGCAAGCACAAGGAAGCTCCCCGTGTAGCTTAACCTGCCCACTCCCTCCCAGCCCCTGTAGCGACCAATGTGCACACGTGTTCAGAGTTTCATTTTTACGGCGACGCTGCAGGAGTCAGTTCTGCTGCTCACTCGCTTTCTTCCTTTTGGGGAAGAAAAGAGCCCATTAAGCTACAGCGTACGCAGGTCACAAAGAGAGACGGCGGTTCCTGTCGCTGCCGCTGGTGGGAAAACACCCGGAAACTAAACCCTGAGTGAGTAAAAGCTGGAAAGTAAAGTGAGAATTAGGCAGTTTTCGGAAAGCTGATGAACACACACTACTGCAGCACATCAGTCTGCATGCTCTGGCTTTTTGTTGTTTTGGTTTGGTTTTCCCCTCAATTCCTCCTTGTGTGAACATAAAACACGGCTGCTTCCTGTAGAACTTCCTACGTGCAGCTCTTCACAGAATCACAGAATCCAGGCTGGTTGGGTTGAAGGGACCTCTGTAGATCCCCCAGTGCAACCACTGTTACCAGCCTGTTAAGCCAGGCTTATCAATGAAAGAGGCCGGTTTGCCTTCCCCTGTCTTTTAGATAAAACCTCGTGGAGGTGTTTGTTCACAATCCTCGTGGTACAGAAAATCGCAGCATCCCAGGCTGGTTGAGTTGCAGGACCTCTGCAGATCCCCAGTGCAACCCCTGCTCACGCAGGGTCACAGAGCAGATCACACAGGTGGGTCCAGGCGGGTTTGAATGTCTCAGAGAAGGAGACTCCACACCCGCTCTGGGCAGCCTGGGCCAGGCTCTGGCACCTCCCAGCAAACAAGTTTCTGCTCATGTTCAGATGGAGCCTCCTAGGAGGCTCCCTGTTTCAGTTTGTGCCCGTTGCCCCTCACCCTGGCGTTGGGCACCACTGAACAGAGTCTGGTCCATCCTCTGACACCCACCCTGAGCTATTGATCCCATTGATCAGATCCCTCTCACCTTCTCTTCTCCAGCTCAACAGCCCCAGCTCTCTCAGTGTCTCCTCAGCACAAAGATGCTCCAGACCCCTCAGCATCTTTGTGTCCCTGCGCTGGACTCTCTCCAGTAATTCCTTGTCCCTCTTAAACTGGGGAGCCCAGAAGTGAACATAACTCCAGATGTGGCCTCACCAGGGTTGAATAAAGGGGGAGGAACGACCTCCAATCTCCCATCGACCTGCTGCTCACACTCTTCCTCACTCACACCAGACTGCTGTGCATTGAGAAAAGTGTGACGAGTGGTTTGTCCTCTAGTGCAGGTCCCGGTGGCCTCGGCCGCCCTGGGGACGGGTACCACAGCTGGGACGTCCCTGCCGAAGGGACGTGCTCCTGTGGGGGTCGGATGCACCCGAGGTCCCTCTCCAACACCCGGCTGCTACTGAGCTCCTCTGATTTCTAAAAATTGATGTTTCTCCTCCCCTACTTGCTTGCAGAATGACTGAAGGGAAATAAAATGAAATTGAATACAATTATCTTCCTATCTGCTACAGTGCACAGTCACATTTTCCCTGGAGCACTCATACTTGAGCAGATTAAGTTTTAAATATGCATTATATGTGCATACGCATCAGTGTAGAACTGTAAGGCCATGAGCAGGGGGAGATGGTACGATGTATCAAATCAAACAGCTGGTGTAGAAAGTTCTCATGTCATAATGAGCTGAATTTGTCTTCTTAAGATGTTAAAATTAATGTAGTTGAGGAGTCTAGGCTGCACCTGTATTTCACTGTCTGCTCTGTGATGTGAAAGTTACACTGGACTACTGCTTGGATTGAAAAAAATAAAAGAATAAAAAATAAATAAATGAAGCTTGATAACATGCACATAAATCCCCACTCCTGGCAGACAATATCCCAGTTTTACACTGGTGCTTAAGCCACAGATCTCTGAGGAGCCAGAACTAAATCAGTGAAATCAATCTAACCTTCCATATGTTCATACCCTGACAGAGCTGCAGCCTGAACTCAGGTCTGTTTATTGCAGGTAAAAATGACTCAAGTCATTTACTATTGACAATGTAACACAGAAGGAACAACAAGAACATCAAATTCAAGTCTAATTTGCAGGGTTGATGAAAAAGCAGAAGTAATGGATTTCAGGCTAAGAAAGCATTAAGAAACAAAACCACTTTGCTTTTGAAATCATAATCCTTGATGTGCCACTCTAGCTGCAGGATACTTTTGGGGCACCACCTGAAACGGCTGCAAGAACTGCAAGACATCTGGGCCCCGGATGCAGAGAACGTACAAAACTGTGTGTTGTCAGACAGAGGAATGGGAGGAGAGGAGGAGGAGGAGGAGAAGAAGAAGAGGAGGAGGAGAAGAAGAAGAGGAGGAGGAGGAGGAGGAGAAGAAGAAGAGGAGGAGGAGGAGGAGAAGAAGAAGAAGAGGAGGAGGAGGAGGAGAAGAAGAGGAGGAGGAGGAGAAGAAGAAGAGGAGGAGGAGGAGGAGAAGAAGAGGAGGAGGAGGAGGAGAAGAAGAGGAGGAGGAGGAGGAGAAGAAGAAGAGGAGGAGGAGGAGAAGAGGAGGAGGAGGAGAAGAGGAGGAGGAGGAGAAGAGGAGGAGGAGGAGAAGAGGAGGAGGAGAAGAGGAGGAGGAGGAGAAGAGGAGGAGGAGAAGAGGAGGAGAAGAGGAGGAGGAGGAGGAGGAGGAGAAGAGGAGGAGGAGGAGGAGGAGGAGAAGAGCAGGAGGAGGAGAAGAAGAGGAGGAGGAGGAGGAGGAGGAGAAGAAGAAGAGGAGGAGGAGGAGGAGAAGAAGAAGAAGAGGAGGAGGAGGAGGAGAAGAAGAGGAGGAGGAGGAGAAGAAGAAGAGGAGGAGAAGAGGAGGAGGAGAAGAGGAGGAGGAGGAGAAGAGGAGGAGGAGAAGAGGAGGAGGAGGAGAAGAGGAGGAGGAGAAGAGGAGGAGAAGAGGAGGAGGAGGAGGAGGAGAAGAGGAGGAGGAGGAGGAGGAGGAGAAGAGCAGGAGGAGGAGAAGAAGAGGAGGAGGAGGAGGAGGAGAGGAGGAGAAGAGGAGGAGGAGGAGGAGGAGGAGAAGAAGAAGAGGAGGAGGAGAAGAGGAGGAGAAGAGGAGGAGAAGAGGAGGAGAAGAGGAGGAGAAGAGGAGGAGAAGAGGAGGAGAAGAGGAGGAGAAAGGGAGAGAGGAGGAGAAGAGGAGGAGAAGAGGAGGAGAAGAGGAGGAGAAGAGGAGGAGAAGAGGAGGAGAAGAGGAGGAGAAGAGGAGGAGAAGAGGAGGAGAAGAGGAGGAGAAGAGGAGGAGAAGAGGAGGAGAAGAGGAGGAGAAGAGGAGGAGAAGAGGAGGAGAAGAGGAGGAGAAGAGGAGGAGAAGAGGAGGAGAAGAGGAGGAGAAGAGGAGGAGAAGAGGAGGAGAAGAGGAGGAGAAGAGGAGGAGAAGAGGAGGAGAAGAGGAGGAGAAGAGGAGGAGAAGAGGAGGAGAAGAGGAGGAGAAGAGGAGGAGAGAGGAGGAGAAGAGGAGGAGAAGAGGAGGAGAAGAGGAGGAGAAGAGGAGGAGAAGAGGAGGAGAAGAGGAGGAGAAGAGGAGGAGAAGAGGAGGAGAAGAGGAGGAGAAGAGGAGAAGAGGAGGAGAAGAGGAGGAGAAGAGGAGGAGAAGAGGAGGAGAAGAGGAGGAGAAGAGGAGGAGAAGAGGAGGAGAAGAGGAGGAGAAGAGGAGGAGAAGAGGAGGAGAAGAGGAGGAGAAGAGGAGGAGAAGAGGAGG